>NC_091988.1:101464957-101825634 GCF_044704955.1 Pristiophorus japonicus | reverse complement strand
GTAAAGAGAAAAAGGTTAGTAAAGACAAACGTAGGTCCCCTGCAGTCAGAATCAGGGGAAGTCATAACGGGGAACAAAGAAATGGCGGACCAATTGAACAAGTACTTTTGTTCGGTATTCACTGAGGAGGACACAAACAACCTTCCGGATATAAAAGGGGTCGGAGGGTCTAGCAAGGAGGAGGAACTGAGGGAAATCCTTATTAGTCGGGAAATTGTGTTGGGGAAATTGATGGGATTGAAGGCCGATAAATCCCCAGGGCCTGATGGACTGCATCCCAGAGTACTTAAGGAGGTGGCCTTGGAAATAGTGGATGCATTGACAGTCATTTTCCAACATTCCATTGATTCTGGATCAGTTCCTATGGAGTGGAGGGTAGCCAATGTAACTCCACTTTTTAAAAAAGGAGGGAGAGAGATAACAGGGAAGTATAGACCGGTCAGCCTGACATCGGTAGTGGGTAAAATGATGGAATGAATTATTAAGGATGTCATAGCAGTGCATTTGGAAAGAGGTGACATGATAGGTCCAAGTCAGCATGGATTTGTGAAAGGGAAATCATGCTTGACAAATCTTCTGGAATTTTTTGAGGATGTTTCCAGTAGAGTGGACAAGGGAGAACCAGTTGATGTGGTATATTTGGACTTTCAGAAGCCTTTCGACAAGGTCCCACACAAGAGATTAATGTGCAAAGTTAAATCACATGGGATTGGGGGTAGTGTGCTGACATGGATTGAGAACTGGTTGTCAGACAGGAAGCAAAGAGTAGGAGTAAATGGGGACTTTTCAGAATGGCAGGCAGTGACTTAGTGGGATACCGCAAGGTTCTGTGCTGGGGCCCCAGCTGTTTACACTGTACATTAATGATTTAGACGAGGGGATTAAATGTAGTATCTCCAAATTTGGGGATGACACTAAGTTGGGTGGCAGTGTGATGCTATGAGGTGAGTGGGCAAATGCATGGCAGATGAAGTATAATGTGGATAAATGTGAGGTTATCCACTTTGGTGGTAAAAACAGAGAGACAGACTATTATCTGAATGGTGACAGATTAGGAAAAGGGGAGGTGCAAAGAGACCTGGGTGTCATGGTACATCAGTCATTGAAGGTTGGCATGCAGGTACAGCAGGCGGTTAAGAAAGCAAATGGCATGTTGGCCTTCATAGCGAGGGGATTTGAGTACAGGGGCAGGGAGGTGTTGCTACAGTTGAACAGGGCCTTGGTGAGGCCACACCTGGAGTATTGTGTACAGTTTTGGTCGCCTAACCTGAGGAAGGACATTCTTGATATTGAGGGAGTGCAGCGAAGGTTCACCAGACTGATTCCCGGGATGGTGGGACTGACCTATCAAGAAAGACTGGATCAACTGGGCTTGTATTCACTGGAGTTCAGAAGAATGAGAAGGGACCTCATAGAAACGTTTAAAATTCTGACGGGGTTAGACAGGTTAGATGCAGGAAGAATGTTCCCAATGTTGGGGAAGTCCAGAACCAGGGGACACAGTCTAAGGATAAGGGGTAAGCCATTTAGGACCGAGATGAGGAGGAATTTCTTCACCCAGAGAGTGGTGAACCTGTGGAATTCTCTACCACAGAAGGTTGTTGAGGCCAATTCACTCAATATATTCAAAAAGGAGTTAGATGAAGTCCTTACTACTAGGGGGATCAAGGGGTATGGTGAGAAAGCAGGAATGGGGTACTGAAGTTGCATGTTCAGCCATGAACTCATTGAATGGCGGTGCAGGCTAGAAGGGCCGAATGGCCTACTCCTGCACCTATTTTCTATGTCTATGTTTCTATGTTTATAGGCCGCTCCGACGCTGCTCCCGCATCTCGCCAACTGCCGCTGCCTGTGGAACACCCGCTGGGCCTTTTATAGGCCGCTCTGACGCTGCTCCCGCCTCTCGCCAACTGCCGCTGCCTGTGGAACACCCGCTGGGCCTTTTATAGGCCGCTCCGACGCTGCTCCCGCCTCTCGCCAACTGCCGCTGCCTGTGGAACACCAGCTGGGCCTTTTATAGGCCGCTCCAACGCTGCTCCCGCCTCTCGCCAACGCCAATACGTAATGAACCATCATGCGAAAATGCAGAGAACTGTTGGTATCCTGGAGAAATTCTCAGAAAGTGACGATTGGGAAACCTTCGTGGAGCTGGAAGGGAATGAGAACGCTGCCAAACGAAGGGCGATCCTCCTCACCGTCTGCGGGGCAACAACCTATGGCCTCATGAAGAATCTTCTTGCTCCGGTGAAACCAACAAACAAATCTTATGAAGAACTGTGTAAAACTAAAGGAGAGCATTCTGATGGCAAGGTATCGATTTTATACATGTCAACGGCCAGGAACTGGCGAGCTATGTCGCCGAACTAAGGCGCCTTGCAGGACATTGCGAATTTGGTGGATTCCTGGAGAAAATACTAAGAGACTTTTTTGTGCTTGGCATTGACCATGAGGTTATCCTTCACAAACTACTGACTGTTGAAACACCGAATCTGAGCAAAGCCATAACGATAGCCCAGGCATTTATGTCCACCAATGACAACACCATACAAATCTCGCAGCATAAAGATGCATCGGCAAGTACTGTACACAAAGTAATGTCGTTTTCAGGCAGGAATGCATATGGCAGAACGTACACACCTGCAGCTGCATGACCTCAGATGACTCAGAGTCGGCCATGAATGCGAGGCAATTAACACCTTGTTGGCACTGCGGAGGTGATCATTGAGCCCATCAATGCCACTTCAAACACTATGCATGCAAAAGCTGTGGAACATGGGACACCTCCAGTGAATGTGCAGATGAGCTGCAACCCTGCAAACTACCACGTTACAGAGGAAGACCGATCCATGGCGGATCAAACTGAACTAGAGACTCGAACCGAGGAGGCAGAAGTATACGGGGTACAGACCTTCACCACGAAATGTCCACCGATCAGGTTAAAAGTTGAATTGAACGGAATTCCAGTATCCATGGAATTGGACACGGGTGCGAGTCAGTCTATCGTGAGCAAAAAGGCCTTCAAGAGGCTGTGGTGCAACAAGGCACAAAGACCCAAGCTGAGCCCTATTCATACCAAGCTGAGAACTTACACTAAAGAGCTGATCCCTGTAATTGGCAGTGCAGCAGTAAAAGTCTCCTATGAAGGTGCGGTGCACGAACTATCACTATGGATTATACCAGGAGATGGCCCCACACTGTTCGGCACAAGCTGGCTGGTAAAAATCTGCTGGAATTGGGATGACATCCGAATGCTTTCGTCTGTCGATGACGCCTCATGTGCCCAGGTTTTGAGCAAGTTCCCATCGTTGTTTGAGCCAGGCATCGGAAATTTCTCTGGGGCGAAGGTGCAGATCCACTTGGTTCCCGGTACACGACCCAGCCACCACAAGGCACATGCGGTGCTATACATGATGCGAGAGAAAGTGGAGATCGAGCTGGACAGGCTGCAATGAGAGGGCATCATCGCGCAGGTTGAGTTCAACGAGTGGGCCAGTCCGATTGTTCCAGTTCTCAAGGGCGATGGCATGGTCAGAATTTGTGGCGACTATAAAGTAACGATTAACCATTTTTCGCTGCAGGACCAGTACCCGGTACCCAAGGCAGACGACCCATTTGCGACCCTGGCAGGACGAAAGATGTTCACCAAGTTGGACCTGACCTCGGCCTACATGACACAGGAGCTGGCGGAATCTTCGAAAGGCCTCACCTGCATCAACACGCACAAAGGTCTGTTCATCTACAATAGATGCCCGTTTGGGATTCGATCGTCCATGGCTATTTTTCAAAGGAACATGGAGAGTCTGCTGAAGTCGGTTCCGCGCACCGTGGTTTTCCAGGACGACATATTGATCACAGGTCGGGACACCATCGAACACTTGCAGAACCTGGAAGAGGTTCGAAGTTGGCTAGATCATGTGGGACTCAGGTTGAAATGCCCAAAGTGTGTTTATCTGGCGCCAGAAGTCGAGTTCTTAGGGAGAAGAATCACGGCAGATGGCATCAGACCCACCGACGCCAAGACGGAGGCCATCAAGAACGCGCCGAGACCACAGAACCTGACGGAGCTGCGGTCGTTCCTGGGACTCCTCAATTATTTTGGTAATTTCCTACCCAGGTTAAGCACCTTTCTACAACCTCTACATGTGTTGCTACGCAAGGGAGATGACTGGGTATGGGGGAAATCACAAGAAACTGCTTTTGAGGAAGCCAGAAATCTGTTATGTTCCAACAAACTGCTTGTTCTGTATGACCCATGTAAACGTTTAGTGCTAGCTTGCGATGCGTCTTCGTACGGGGTTGGGTGTGTGTTACAACAAGCAAATGAATCGGGAACATTGCAACCGGTCGCTTATGCGTCCAGGAATTTGTCCATGGCTGAAAGGGCCTACAGCATGATTGAAAAAGAAGCTCTGTCATGCGTTTACGGGGTGAAAAAAATGCACCAGTATCTGTTTGGGCTTAAGTTCGAGTTAGAAACTGACCATAAGCTGCTCAATTGCTATTCTCAGAGAGCAAAGGTATTAATACCAATGCCTCTACTCGCATCCAAAGATGGGCACTCACGCTTTCTGCGTATAATTATGTAATTCACCACAGGCCAGGAACAGAGAACTGCGCTGATGTTCTCAGTCGGCTACCATTGCCCACCACCGGGGTGGAAATGGCACAGCCTGCAGACCAGCTCTTGGTGATGGAAACATTTGAAAACAAAAAGTCACCCATTACGGCCCGCCAGATCAGGACTTGGACCAGCCAGGATCCTTTACTGTCCCTTGTAAAAAAACTGTGTCCTCCATGGGAGCTGGTCCAGCGTCCCAGCGGAGATGCATGAAGTAATCAAGCCATTCCAGCGGCGCAAAGATGAAATGTCCAAACAGGCGGACTGTCTTTTGTGGATAATTGCATGGTTTTGCCTAAGAAATGCAGAGATACGTTCATACGCAACATACACAGTACCCACCCAGGCATAGTAATGATGAAAGCTATAGCCAGATCCCATGTGTGGTGGCCCGGCATCGATTCAGATTTGGAGTCTTGCGTGCGCCAATGTAACACTTACTCACAACTGAGCAATGCACCCTGGGAGGCACCGCTAAACTTGTGGTCATGGTCCTCCAAACCATGGTATAGGATCCACGTTAACTTTGCTGGCCCGTTTCTAGGCAAAATGTTTTTGGTTGTTGTGGATGCTTATTCAAAATGGATTGAGTGTGTAATAATGTCTGTAAGCACGTCCACTGCCACCATCGAAAGCCTACGAGCCATGTTTGCCATGTACGGCCTGCCTGATGTCCTTGTCAGCAACAATGGGCTGTGTTTCACCAGCGCTTAATTCAAGGAATTGCTGACCCACAATGGGATCTGCCTCGTTCAAGCCCGCATCTAATGGCCAGGCAGAACGGGCAGTCCAAACCATCAAGCAAAGCTTGAAATGCGTGTCGGAAGGCTTCCTGCAGACCCGACTGACCCGAGTCCTGCTCAGCTACTGCACAAAACCCCACTCGCTCACCGGGATTCCCCCTGCCGAACTGCTCATGAAAAGGCCACTCAAGACAAGGCTCTCTCGAGTCCACCCTGATCTCCATGATCATGTCGAGGGCAGGTGGCATCAACAAAGCATGTACCATGATCATGCAAATTTGTCACGCGATATTGAAGTCAATGACCCTGTATTTGTACTCAATTATGGACATGGTCCCAAATGGCTTTCTGGCACCGTCGTAGCCAAAGAAAGGAGTAGGGTGTTGAGATCAAGCTTGCAAATGCACTTCGACCAAACCAAACTGCGATTCACAGACAGCCACGAGCAACCTGAAGAGGACACCACCAACTTCGACCCTCCGATTCACACACAAGTAGTAACCGACATCACGCACGGTTGACCATGAAGCTGAACTCATCATCCCCAGCAGCTCAGCAAGGCCAGCTGCGCAGCAGCCCAGTGAAGGCCCAACCAACTCACCTGCACCTGTGTTTGTACCAAGACGATCGACTAGGGAGCGGAAAGTCCCAGATCGTCTCACCCTGTAAATAAGTGTACTATTGACTTTGGGGGGAGTGATGTTAAGTATGCAACATCTTGTAACCAACATTCTACCGCTACCAGAGGGCGTATCTGTTGGAGTTCCAAGGGATCCCAGCATCCCTTGGGAGCACTGCATATAAGCAGGCCTCCCATGCTGTGCTGGCACTCTGGAGTCAGAATAAAGAGACTAAGGTCACACTTACTCAAGTCTACAGTACTCAGTCACATTGCTTTATTTGAGACATAACAGGTTAATCTTCCATTATAATCAAAGTTCCCTTTCACATTAAAAACGACATCTCCTCCCAGTTAGTCTTACCTATCCCTGCAAAATAATCTGCATCCCTATCCATTTACCCAACATGTGTCATTGTTTGACCTAGGCCTCTGTGATACCCATGATTTCTTCAATCCCCAGTCCAGCAAAGACCTCCAGATCTCATATTTTATTCTTAAGACCCGTAGCATTCATATGTCGAACTTTGAGGCATCAATGTATCCTCCAGAAACCTTTCTATACCATGTGTTTTGTGGAATGCAATCAGCATTCCTCTTCTCAAGCAACATAACTCTCTAATACTTCATGCATATGTACTCCTCTTGGATACTTTGCAGTTTCAAGATATCCCACATCATCCATGATACATACATAATTAGCTTCGCTCTTGATCAAGCCATTGCTACACTCCCAACGTCTATGCTAGTCCAGACTTAATAGACTAGATATAAAAGAACCAAAGTTAGATTTTTATTCTACATTTAAATGCCAAGGTTAAGGATTTAAAAAAGCATTTTAAAATATATTTTTGTTGTCATCAGAGTCAGAGATTCTAATTTCTGGAGAATAGAATTCTCCAGAAATTACAAATTTCACTTCTGCTCTTGATACCCTCTCGGGTTCAGATTCACTGGTCTTCTCCAAAAGTGGATCCTGTGTCCCTTACAATTGGGACTTTACTCTTAATGTGCAACATCGAGTCATAGGATAGATAGCATGACCTGGGCTGAGGGGGAAGGGAATAACAATGAAATCCCCTTGTTACATGGAGTAGATACTGTAATCTCCCACATTTTTCCAATCTTCCAACAGGAGGACCAATTGACCCCCTTTTGAAGCAAGGCCCAATGCAAATACAAAAACTAGCTTATTTTGCATTTCTTAAGAGAATAAACAGATAAACATCTGTATTAAATGTCACTGTACTTCAACTTGGTTCTGTATGACTGTTTGTAGCAAAAAAAAACATCACATAGTCTCTGTTAGCAAGCTAAATTTCACTTTTCTGACCAAGTCTTGCTCTTGTCCTGGTTAGCCGTTTCCTTCAGGAAGATATGCCTCCTGCCTTGGGCCTCAGCAGATTTTCTAGAAGTGACTCTTTGTCATGTGTTCATGTGTCCTTTTGGTTCCCAGCTGGACATAAAGTCAGCAGCTTAACTTATAACTTTCTCCCAGCCCTGAGGTAGTAGGACTGCCAATTAAACAAGCTACCATTCTCCCAACTATCTCCTGATGTTTCTTCAATGAATACGACTATACCAACATAAGAAGCTTGAATAGCTCTCAGCCATATCAGCATGAGCGTCCAATTTCTTGACTGGGGTAAGTTAATGACTCTCATCATCTCAGACAAGAGTGGTATGCAAGTAGTATCACTCCATAAACTGGTTTGTCTGGCTTTGGTCTGCCTCTGGTTGCTGTGGGGATTTTAATCTTTGTGAACTAAATTTGACCTAATAGTAACATTTTAAAATCAAATTATGACCGGAACATGTGGTTTCTGGCACGCAATTCTCCTAGGTCAGGTATAATTACAGAGTAAAGATCCCTCTACAATGTCCCCTCAAGTATTGTGTGGCTAAGCACAAAGTAAAGCCGCCCAATTTAGTAGTCCAAGAAAAGAGAAAGAAAGAAAATGGAGTCAGGTCATCTTAAAGCACTTTTGAATTGTAGTTGCTGTTGTAATATAGGAAATGCAGCAGCCAATTTGTAAAGTCCCACAATCAGCAATGTGATAACCAGATAATCTTTTGGTTGAGGACTAAATATTGGCCAGGATACCCCTGCTCTTCTTTGAATAGTGCCATGGGATGCATCCAATTTGACTATCTTTTGACAGTATGATTCAATCCCAACCTCACAAGTACACTTTATACTGCCCCAGTGTGACATTTTTCTTTTCCCCCCACAGCAGCCACTTTACAGCTTGTCTGAATAAGACTTCCAATTTAGTGTGAATCAGGCTCAGTTTTGCACCGTGTACCGTTGACCACTAGGAACTAGAGTAAGAATGCACAAACTACTTTCATCGAAGGCTCTTTAGAGCCAGCAGAGAGAAGAGTATTTCAACCCATCAGTTTGAACTCAATCTCTGCATTCTAGCCCCTCTTAACAACACATTTTGATATCATAAATGAGTCTTTTGGGAAAATAACTCACCGGGAGTTGTGTATTCTGGATCTTTCAGAAGAAAACAAGCCAAGACTTAAAGGGAAAGAAGAAATAACGAGACATGAGTTGAACACGGTGTGTCAGCCAGATCTAACACTCTGTACTGTGAATACAGCAACTACATTGGGACCAGCACACTGGGCTTGCTGACTTAAAACCAGGGGTCAGCACCACATCTGACTGATTCCACATCACACCGTGTGGCAGCGGATTAAAGACATGTTGCATGTAACTGATAGACATTAATAGTGATAGTTGAATGCTTTGCCCCAGTGCGTGCCACGCACAACTCAGCCTCAAGCAATCTCAACACTGAAACCCTCGAAGGCCCGATTTCCAATCTGAGCCTGGACCTTCGCAGGCGTCTACCAAAGCGATGGATGGGTGGGGGGGGATGAGCAGTTCGTCGATGGATATAAAATAATAACTGCTCGAGATATTAGAGCACGAAAGGCATATTTATGTAACCTTTGGATGTAATATGAAGAGAAGCTGACTGGAAGGCGTTGTCGCCGTGTGTTTTGAACGCGCCTGTACCGTTGACCCCTCGCATGAGATTGGTGCTGACTCCCTAGTAACGGCGCGCGGCGTTCGGTTGCCAGGAGACCGGCGCGGCTCTAGCGAGCGGCACAGCGGCCGAGGTGGGAGTGCGTAGTTTGTTCATCTTTATTTATTTCTCTTTCTCTTTCCCTCCCCTGGTGGCGCTGACTTTTTCAGGGGTGTCCCCTGGCTCCCTGTATCTCGCCCAGGTACTCTCATGTGTGAGCCTGGGGCACCGAGGTTGGCGGAAGGACCGAGAAGCAGAGGGCACAGATTTATGGGGATTGGCAAAACAACCAAAGGCCACGTAAGATAAAACTTTATTTTTTAATGCAGCGAGTAGTTGGGATCGAGAATGCACTGCCTGACAGGGTGGTGGAGGCACACTCAAATTTATCTTTCAAATAGGGTTGAATAAGTATCTGAAGGAAAAAAAAATTGCAGGTCTGTGCGGAAAGAACATTAGGAGCAGGCCCCTCGAGCCTGCTCCGCCATTCAATAAAATCATGGCTGATCTGATCTGATCTTGGCCTCAACCAGTTCTATCCCCACTTCTATCTTGGCCTCAACTCAATTTCCCTGCCCACGATCCCGTCACCATCACCATCACAGGCAGTCCCTCGAATCGAGGATGACGTGCTTCCAAGGTTCAGCCCGACTGCCTGCCTCTCTTCCGTGGTTACATCCGAGCCAGGGTGTCCCTGGAGATGGAGCACGCGGTGTCCACAGGTACGCTCGCGGACTTCTGGGAGAAGTGGGCGCCGGAGGAACTGGAGTGCATCATCACCCCCGGCAACCAAATTTTAATTTGATCATTTAAGTTTAAAGTTTAATTTGTTTAATTTGCCGGTTTTAGTGCACCCCGCCCCCCTCTTTTAGCCAGGGAACACTTGTATAATTTCTGTTTTTAGTGCCCTAAAACACCCCTTCCTAACAAAAAGGGGCACTGGAAACATTTTTATTTTGGAGTGTGACCCCCCCTTCCAGGGGGCATTTGTTTAAAGTACACAACTAAAATAGTTGACTTGCTTCCATGTCAAAAAGTTCACAGGTGTTTCATGCTTCAGGATGTAGTTCGGGACCTAATATTCCAGGTCCCGAACTACATCCTGAAGCATGGAAGATGCCTGTGCGTGGATTTTTTTTAACGTGGGGTGGCTGTTGCACACTAGCCACCACACGGGCTTGACAGAGCTAGGTCTTGGTCCAGTGGCAAGGATTACCCAGGATGACTGGAGACCTGCTCTGCTGCACGGACCTAGTGCGCACACATATCGCAGTGTGGACTGGCCCGTGCTGCCCCAGGCCCTCGCCTCTTCTGGGCCCCGAACTCACCCCATAACTCTTGATTGAAAGGGCAAGGGAGAGGACTAACTGAGAGTCGGCACGGGCTGAATGGCCGCCTTCCGTGCTGTAAGCATTCTATGATTCTCTGAGTTTGGTCAGGACCGCCACCGCAACCTCCTTCACTTTTCATGGGCTCAGCCATTGGGGGAAGTATGCTCCCAGAATGGCTCGACATCTGCTCCAGTAAAACCCAGGGAAAACGCTTCATTGAAAACTGATCTCTCCCATTTTATTGTTTTTTTTTATGCCCACTAATGCCCAAAATACACAAAATCTTGACTTTTTTTCTCCAAATCTTGAAATTATATATCGCTTGTGCTTGGATGTGAAGCTTTCTGTTGCAACTTAAAATTTCTGTGGAGATTCCCCAATCTCCTACCTGTAACTTGGGGGGTGGGTGGAAGCTCCCAGAGAAACGGGGCGTTACAGCGTTTAACGGGCGTTGCTGCTGATCTTCCGCCAATGTTACTCTGGGAGATCGGGAACCCCCTCCAAAATTCTGCCCCTCTGAGTTCAGCTTAAGTAAGCAGTTGGGAACGGGAATAGAACCTGTAGCCCAGTCACCAGTCTTTTGGCAGGAACAAAACAGGACAGGTTCAGTGTTGCCCATATTGATAAACTTGAGTATCATTGGCATGCATACAGAAGCTGGCCCAAGGTTAACAAATGATGTCACACTACGGGAAAAAAGGGAGCCTTGTGGAGTATCAGATGTGACCATGTGGGAGTGAGAGGAAAAGCTATTAGAGGTGGATGTACTATCTATGTTGGAACGAGTATGTGTGGAACCCCAATAAGGCTTTTCCCTGGAGATGGAGCACAGAGGAGAGGAAATGGAGGACAATGGAGTGAACAACTGTGTCAAAACCTGCAGACAAGGAAAGGAGGAGTAGCATGCGATGGTGACAATGATATAAAATAGCATTGGTGAATTTGACTAGAGGAGTCTCAGTGCTGTGAATGGGACAGAACCCATCTATGCTCTTCGCTCCTGGCCTATCTTTGTCTCTTCCCTTGGCATAAGGCCACACTTTCCAGGCAGAAGCTGGGCCCACCTTAACCACAATAATAACAACTTGTATTTATATAGCGCTTTTAATGTAGTAAAATGTCCCAAGGCGCCCACTGGAGCGTTATAAAACAAAATTTGAACCGAGCCCCATAAGGAGATATCAGGATAGCTGACCAACAGCTTGGTCAAAGAGGTAGGTTTTGAGAAGAATCTTAAAGGAGGAAAGAGAGGTAGAGAGGCAGGGAGGTTTAGGGAGGGAATTTCAGAGCTTAGGGCCTTGGCAGCTGAAGGCACAGCTGCTAATAGTGGAGCGATTGAAATTGGGGATGCTCAAGAGGGCAGAATTGGAGGAGCGCAGATATTCTCGCAAGGTTGTAGGGCTGGAGGAGATTACAGAGATAGGGAGGGGCGAGCCCATGGAGGGATTTGAAAACAAGCATGAGAATTTAAAAATGAGGTGGTGCTTAACCGGGAGCAAATGTAGGTCAGCGAGGAGAAAAAAACCTGTGTGTCTGCATTCTTCGTGACCAATGGTGACACACAGATGGACCTGAGCGGGAGCGGTGGCGAAAAGAGAGCTGAGAGGAGAAGGCACAGAACACAGGCAGACCTGAATGGCGGCAGCGGGAGTGGTGGCTAAAAGAGAGCCAAACGGCGACTTAAAAAAATAGATTAGGCCTATAGAGTTTAGAAGAATGAGAGGTGATTTCATTGAAACATACAAAATTCTTACAGGACTTAACAGGGTACATGCAGGGAGGATGTTGCCCCTGACTGGGGAGTCTAAAACCAGGGGTCACAGTCTCAGAATAAGGGGTCGGCCATTTAGGACTGAGATGAGGATAAATTTCTTCACTCAGAGGGTGGTGAATCTTTAGAATTCTCTACCTCAGAGGGCTGTGGCGGCTCAGTCGTTGAGTATATTCAAGACAGAGGTCAATAGATTTTTGGATCCAAGGGATATGCAGATAGTGTAGAAAAATAGAAACATAGAAAATAGGTGCAGGAGTAGGCCATTCAGCCCTTCGAGCCTGCACCGCTATTCAACAAGATCATGGCTGATCACTCCCTCAGCATCCCCCCTCCCACTTTCTCTCCATACCTCTTGATCCCCCCAACCGCAAGGGCAATATCTAACTCCCTCTTGAATATATCCAATGAACTGGCATCAACAACTCTCTGCGGCAGGGAATTCCACAGGTTAATAACTCTCTGAGTGAAGAAGTTTCTCCTCATCTCAGTCCTAAATGGCCTACCCCTTATCCTAAGACTATGTCCCCTGGTTCTGGACTTCCCCAACATTGGGAACATTCTTCCCGCATCTAACCTGTCCACTCCCGTCAGAATCTTATATGTTTCTATGAGATCCCCTCTCATCCTTCTAAACGCCAGTGTTTAAAGGCCCAGTTGATCCAGTCTCTCCTCATATGACAGCCCAGCCATCCCTGGAATCAGTCTGGTGAACCTTCGCTGCACTCCCTCAATAGCACGAACGTCCTTCCTCAGACTAGGAGACCAAAACTGAACACAATATTCCAGGTGAGGCCTCACTAAGGCCCTGTACAACTGCATTAAGACGTCCCTGCTCCTATATTCAAATCCACTAGCTATGAAAGCCAACATACCATTTGCCTTCTTTACCGCCTGCAGTACCTGCTTGCCCACTTTCAGTGACTGATGAACCATGACTCCCAGGTCTCATTGCACCTCCCCTTTTCCTAATCTGCCTTCGTGTTTTTGCCCCCAAAATGGATAACTTCACATTTATCCACATTATACTGTATCTGCCATGCATTTGCCCACTCACCTAAACTGTCCAAGTCACCCTGCAGCCTCTTAGCGTCCTCCTCACAGTTCACACCATCACCCAGTTTAGTGCGAAAGTGGAGTTGAGGTAGATCAGCCATGATCTTATTGAATGGCAGAGCAGGCTCGAGGGGTCGAATAGTGTGCTCCTGCTCCTATTTCTTATGTTCTTTTGTTCTTATGTTCACAGGGGTGATGGATGAATGGAACTTTGGTGTAAGTTAGGACACTGGCAGCAGAGTTTTGGATGACCTGAAGTTTACGGATGGTAGAATGTGGTGGACCGGCCAGGAGTGTGTTGGAATAGTCAAGTTTAGAGATAAAAAAAGGCATGAATGAGGGCTTCAGCAGCAGATGAGCTGAGGGAGGGACGGGCGATGTTACGACGGTGGAAAAAGGCATTCTTAATGATGGCACGGACATATGGTCGGAAGCTCATCTCGGGGTCAAATATGACATTGAGGTTATGAACAGGCTGGTTCAGCCTTAGACAGTTGCCAGGGAGAGAGATGGAGTTGGTGGCTAGGGAACAGAGTTTGTGGCGGGGTCCGAAGACAATGGCTTTGGTCTTCCCTGTATTTAGATGGAGGAAATTTCTGTTCATCCAATAATGGATGTCGGACAAGCAGTCTGACAATATAGATACAGTGGAGGGATCGAGAGAGGTGGTGGTGAGGTAGAGCTGGATGTTATCAGCGTACATGTGGAACCTGATGATATTTTTTCGGATGATGTCACTACAGGTCAGCATGTAGATGAAAAGTAGGAGGGGGCCAAGGATAGATCCAAGGGGGACACCAGAGGTAATGTTGGGGGAGCGGGAAGAGAAGTAATTGCAGGTGATTCTCTGGCTCCGATTATATAGATAAGATTGGAATCAGGCAAGTGCAGTCCTACCCAGCTGGATGATGGTGGAGAGGCATTGAAGGAAGATGGTGTGGTCAACCGTGTCAAAGGTTCTAACCATATTCTATATTTTTGTAGAATGACTGCCTGCTAAATCTTACTGGAAGTGAGGACCTATTAATTTGAATTGTTAGTTTGAAAAATAAGCGAAGAGGGGGAGATATTCCTGATATGTGTACATGAGAACTTTCTTGATCAGTATGTTTCCAGCCCAAGGAAGGAAGTAGTGCTGGATCTAGCTCTGGGGAATGAAGTGGAGCAAATGGAGCATGTTTCAATCAGGGAGCATTTGGGATACAGTGATCACAATTTCAACAGATTTAGAGTGGTTATGGAAAAAGACAAGAAAAAAAAATCAATTATTAAAATACTCAAGAGGATGGCTAATTTCAGTTAGCTGAAAAGGGATCTGGCCCAGGTGGATTGGAATCGAAGATTCTCAGGTGAAACAGTAATTGAGCATGAGGAAGCCTCGAAGAGGAGATAGTTCTGGTATAGACAAGGGAATGAAAGGGAGGGGCATTCAAAACTATAACTCCCTGGATGAATAAAGGGTGGATTTACCATCGGCTGCCGGCGAGTTTTCTCAGCGGTCTCCCTGTTTTCTGGCCGCTCTCCCCTCTGAGCGAGTTTGGTGATGCCCTTACGCCGGTGGGGAGAGAAGACCATTGGGGAGCGTCCGCTGGTGTCTGCTGGCATGCACCAGTGTGCAACGCCGACAAAAGTCCTCCCGCCTGCTCCCTCCCGAGATTGGTCTGGGCGGTCCTCCGCTCCAGCAGCAGAAGAGACCGCCGCATGGAGGCAGGTCTTACCTGAACGGTAAGTATGAAGACCTGCAAGAAAAGGTTAGTGCACTTGTTTTCTTCATTTCTTTTGCAGTGATTTTGGTGTATAGGGTCCTCCTGAAAGAATTGTAAAAGTTTTTTTTCCATTTGTTGAAAAGTTTTTTTCCCATTCCCCCCCTCCCTAGGCCCGACTCTATCCTCATAAAGCAAAATTGTGCATCACTTACAACAGAACTGTTTATTATGACTGCATAGCATGTGATATGGGGATTCTGTTGTAAGGGGAATAGATAGATGTTTCTGCGGCTACAATCAAGACTCCAGGATGGTATGTTGCCTCTCTGATGCAAGGGTCAAGGATGTCTCGGAGCAGCTGCAGGACATTTTGAAGGGGGAGGGTGAACAGCCAGTTGTCGTGGTGCATAGGTACCAACGATATAGGTAAAAAACGGGATGAGGTCCTACAAGACGAATTTAGGGAGCTAGGAGCTAAATTAAAAAGTAATACCTCAAAAGTAGTAATCTCAGGATTGCTACCAGTGTCACGTGCTAGTCAGAGCAGGAATCGCAGGATAGCTCAGATGAATACGTGGCTTGAGGAGTGGTGCAGAAGGGAGGGATTCAAATTCCTGGGACATTGGAACCGGTTCTGGGGGAGGTGGGACCAGTACAAACCGGACGGTCTGTACCTGGGCAGGATTGGAACCAATGTCCTAGCGGGAGTGTTTGCTAATGCTGTTGGGGAGGGGGGAATATGGCAGGGGGATGGGAACCTATGCAGGGAGACAGAGGGAAGTAGAATGGGGGCAGAAGCAAAAGATAGAAAGAAGAAAAGTAAAAGTGGAGGGCAGAGAAACCCAAGGCAAAAAGCAAAAAGGGCCACATTACAGCAAAATTCTAAAGGGGCAAAGTGTGTTAAAAAGACAAGCCTGAAGGCTCTGTGCCTCAATGTGAGGAGTATTCTGCACAGGCAGCAATTAACGAATATGATATAATTGGCATTATGGAGCCATGGCTCCAGGGTGACCAAGGCTGGGAACTCAACACCCAGGGGTATTCAACATTCAGGAAGGATAGAGAGAAAGGAAAAGGAGGTGGGGTGGCGTTGCTGGTTAAAGAGGAAATTAACGCAATAGTAAGGAACGACATTAGCTTGGATGATGTGGAATCGGTATGGGTGGAGCTACGGAATACCAAAGGGCAGAAAACGCTGGTAGGAGTTGTGTACAGACCACCAAACAGTAGTAGTGAGGTTGGGGACAGCATCAAACAAGAAATTAGCGATGCGTGCAATAAAGGTACAGCAGTTATCATGGGCGATTTTAACCTACATATTGATTGGGCTAACCAAACTGGTAGCAATGCGGTGGAGGAGGATTTCCTGGAATGTATTAGGGATAGTTTTCGAGACCAATATGTCGAGGAACCAACTAGAGGGCTGGCCATCCTGGACTGGGTGATGTGTAATGAGAAAGAACTAATTAGCAATCTTGTTGTGCGAGGCCTCTTGGGAAAGAGTGACCATAATATGGTAGAATTCTTTATTAATATGGAGAGTGACACAGTTAATTCAGAGACTAGGGTCCTGAACTTAAGGAAAGGTAACTTCGATGGTATGAGATGTGAATTGGCTAGAATAGACTGGCGAATGATACTTAAAGGGTTGACGGTGGATAGGCAATGGCAAACATTTAAAGATCACATGGATGAACTTCAACAATTGTACATCCCTGTCTGGAGTAAAAATAAAACGGGGAAGGTGGCTCAACCGTGGCTAACAAGAGAAATTAAGGATAGTGTTAAATCCAAGGAAGAGGCATATAAATTGGCCAGAAAAAGCAGCAAACCTGAGGACTGGGAGAATTTTATAATTCAGCAGAGGAAGACAAAGGGTTTAATTAGGAGGGGGGAAATAGAGTATGAGAGGAAGCCTGCTGGGAACATAAAAACTGACTGCAAAAGCTTCTATAGATATGTGAAGAGAAAAAGATTAGTGAAGACAAAT
Organism: Pristiophorus japonicus; assembly: GCF_044704955.1. NCBI lineage: Eukaryota > Metazoa > Chordata > Chondrichthyes > Pristiophoridae > Pristiophorus > Pristiophorus japonicus. The sequence goes on along the minus strand of NC_091988.1, from coordinate 101,808,759 downwards.
GTCGGTCCCTTGCAGTCAGATTCAGGTGAATTTATAATGGGGAACAAAGAAATGGCAGACCAGTTGAACAAATACTTTGGTTCTGTCTTCACGAAGGAAGACACAAATAACCTTCTGGAAATACTAGGGGATCGAGGTTCTGGTGAGAAGGAGGAACTGAAGGAAATCCTTATTAGGTGGGTAATTGTGTTAGGGAAATTGATGGGACTGAAGGTCGATAAATCCCCAGGGCCTGATAGTCTGCATCCCAGAGTACTTAAGGAAGTGGCCCTAGAAATAGTGGATGCATTGGTGATCATTTTCCAACAGTCTATCGACTCTGGATCAGTTCCTATGGACTGGAGGGTATCTAATGTAACACCACTTTTTAAGAAAGGCGGGAGAGAGAAAACAGGTAATTATAGACTGGTTAGCCTGACATCAGTAGTGGGTGAAATGTTGGAATCAATTATTAAAGATAAAAGAGCAGCGCATTTGGAAAGCAGTGACGGGATCGGTCCAAGTCAGCATGGATTTATGAAAGAGAAATCATGCTTGACAAATCTGCTAGAATTTTTTGAGGATGTAACTGGTAGAGTGGACAAGGGAGAACCAATGGATGTGGTGTATTTGGACTTTCAAAAGGCGTTTGTCATGGTCCCACACAAGAGATAGGTGTGCAAAATTAAAGCACATGGTATTGGGAGTAATGTATTGACGTGGATAGAGAACTGGTTGGCAGACAGGAAGCAGAGAGTCGGGATAAACAGGTCCTTTTCAGAATGGCAGTCAGTGACTAGTGGGGTGCCGCAGGGCTCAGTGCTGGGACCCCAGTTATTTACAATATACATTAATGATTTAGATGAAGGAATTGAGTGTAATATCTCCAAGTTTGCAGATGACACTAAGTTGGGTTGCGGTGTGAGCTGTGAGGAGGACGCTAAGAGGCTGCAGGATGACTTGGACAGGTTAGGTGAGTAGGCAAATGCATGGCAGATGCTGTATAATGTGGATAACTGTGAGGTTATCCACTTTGGCGGCAAAAACACAAAGGCAGAATGTTATCTGAATGGCGGCAGATTAGTAAAAGAGGAGGTGCAATGAGACCTGGGTGTCATGGTACATCAGTCATTGAAAGTTGGCATGCAGGTACAACAGGTGGTGAAGAAGGCGAATGGAATGTTGGCCTTCATAGCTAGGGGATTCGAGAATAGGAGCAAGGAGGTCTTACTGCAGTTGTACAGGGCCTTGGTGAGGCCTCACCTGGAATATTGTGTTGAGTTTTGGTCTCCTAATCTGAGGAAGGACGTTCTTGCTATTGAGGGAGTTCAATGAAGGTTCACCAGACTGATTCCCGGGATGGCAGGACTGACATATGAGGAGAGACTGGATCGACTGGGCCTGTATTCACTGGAATTCAGAAGGATGAGAGGAGATCTCATAGAAACATATAAAATTCTGACGGGATTGGACAGGTTAGATGCAGAAAGAATGTTCCTGATGTTGGGGAAGTCCAGAACCAGGGTACATAGTCGAAGGATAAGGGGTAAGCCATTTAGGACTGAGATGAGGAGGAACTTCTTCACTCAGAGAGTTGTTAACCTGTGGAATTTCCTACCGCAGAGAGTTGTTGATGCCAGTTCATTGGATATATTCAAGAGAGATGGCCTTTACAGCTAAAGGGATCAAGGGGTATGGAGAGAAAGCAGGAAAGGGGTACTGAGGCGAACGATCAGCCATGATCTTATTGAATGGTGGTGCAGGACGAGTGGTCTACTCCTGCACCTATTTTGTATGTTTCTATGATATCATATTTCAGAAGGGTAAAACCATTCTTCGCATATTGGCCTCAAGAAGGAGATGGAGAACAAACACTACTTTGCAATTATAGGTACTATTCTTGCAATGTTTATGATGTCGTAAACACAAGCAACCAGATGAAATCTGCCACCAAATATCCTCTATATAATAATTCAGGTGGTCATATGGATCACAGTATACTAACTGAGTTAGACACTAGGGGCTGGATTTTTGGTTCGTTGCTGCCTCTGTCACAATGGGGACAGACGCACCAACGTTATCGTCCTTGACTAGGCCAACATCACCAGCATTGAGGCACTGACCACACTCGACCAACTCCGCTGGGCGGGCCACATTATTCGCATGCCTGACAGAAGACTCCCAAAGAAAGCACTCTACTCGGAACTCCTACATGGCAGGTGGGCCCAAGGTGGGCAGAGGAAACATTTCAAGGACACCCTCAAAGCATCCCTAATAAAGTGCAACATCGCCACCGATACTTGGGAGTCCCTGGCCAAAGACCGCCCTAGATGGAGGAAGTGCATCCGGGAGGGTGCTGAGCACTTCGAGTCTCGTCGCTGAGAGCATGCAGAAGCCAAGTGCAGGCAGCGGAAGGAGCGTGCGGCAAACCAGTCCCACCCACCCTTTCCCTCAACGATTGCCTGTCCCACCTGTAATTCCCGTATTGGACTCAGTCACCTAAGAACTCATTTTTGGAGTGGAAGGAAGTTTTCCTCGATTTCGAGGGACTGCCTATGATGGTGATGATTTCACCCCAGAGGGGTAGTAATGATGGCGGACAGCACTTCCGGGCCAGCTTCCAGCGCCCTGCTGGGACATTCAGTGCTGGGTTTGCGGGGGCACAGAACAGGTCCACCTGGGAGAGGCGAGCCGGTGTGCAACGCCCCTGGTTGCGACACCGGCTCAAAATTTCAAACTCGCCCGATCCGTAGCGCCCTGTAGTACGCCCTAGTGGGACTGCTTGTGAAAGCTTGCAGTCTGAGCTGTAGCGGCTGCAGTAAGGGAAGGAATGTAAGTGTGATTATTTTATATTTTTTTATTTTTGCTATTCATGTGGATGTGGCGTCAATAAAGTTTTGGGAATGTTTTGGGTGTTTTTTTTTCAGATTTTCTTTGTTCCACGGAAGCCTCTCTTTGGTCGCTCTGAGGCCAGCTGTTTAGCTCGGGATTTTCATTTGCTTCGCTAGCCTAGCGCCCTAAAAGAGGTGTGGAACGCCTCCCTTAGCGCTCCGCTCCACACGCAGGGTCTATCTAGCTGGTGAATTTTGCTGCTGGAAAAGCAAACCATTTCCTGTGCAAAATTTTCCACTCTGCCCGGGTTATCACCGCAACAGAGGCGTAGCCGAATTTCCACCCCATTGGGCCTGAAATTGTGGTCGGAGGCTTCCCGTGAGCAGATGCCTCCGACCTGCAAAAAACTATGCACTTACCTAATGGTCCCGGAGGTTCGGAGAGTTGCGTTCCTTGGCCTACACGTGAAGGCCTGTGTAGAGGCCCACGAATCCCAGGGGTGTATGTGGTTCCCAAGCAACCCTGGGATCACGTAGGCCGGCCCAGCTAATGAATGGATGGGGATCTAAATTCATACTTATGAGCATTCCGTATGTACTGAACTCCTATAAGTATGAATGGGAATACACATAAAAATACACGTACACTTAAAATAATTGTTTAAAAACCCACATATTTAAAATGAATCAAAATAGCAATTAATTAACTATTTAAAGCAAAAATGTAATTTTTTGAAAATAAATTTACATATTTTAAAGGATCTAAAAATAAACATATCTTATTTCACAGGTTTTCAAATGAATAATTATTGAAAAAAATTTATTTTTCTGTCCTTTAACGGTTTTTTGCTGGTGTCGGCCCTCATAGGTGTACCAGCATGGACTATTGCTGGGGGCTATGCTGAGCCCCTGTTGGGTAGTGAGGGTATGTAAATGTATAGAGCGACTGAAGAGACTGCATTGAGACATATAATGGAGTGGGAATGGGCTTTCAAATGAACATGTGCAATCCTTTAGACCACTGCATGGTGTGAAGGGCTGTCGTGTGTGCCAACCAAGCCTTCAGGGTTTAATGGGGAGGTTTCTGCGCGGATCATAGGCGTACGCACAATCTGTTGAACAGATTCAGTGGTGCACTATTGATCCAAGCAGGGTTGTTTTACCAAGTGTAAGAATTTCACAGGCATTCATTGAGCAGATTGTAAGTTCTGGGTTTTAGCGCTTGTGCTTCGCATGCCTAAGCCTGGAACTTGCACGGCTCCCAAGCGTGCGTACGCACCCAAAGGGGCCGCAAATCTATGTTAGTGGCGTATGAATAAATTCAAATTATACAATGTTAACATAACAGAATCTTAGCATCCTCAGGCAGATAAGTGAAGAAATATTTGTGCTTCTAGTTAATATGTTCATAAATGTAGGGATTGTAGAGGATGGATCTAGTTAATAGCTGTATATGAACTGACCAGTATTCACATCCAAATACTTTTTAACCTTTGGTAATAGGCATCCCTTCATTGTGTACATATTTCAGGTTTCCTGTTTCCTGTTCCAGTATGCATACCCTTTTTATTATCTACATCAAAATTACATTAGATTAAAGTTAAGTTTTCTATTGAGCTATGTGAAAGCCAGCTACTGCTCATAGAATCATAGAATTTTACAGGTCCTTTGACTTATCACACCTGTGCTGGCTCACTGAAAGAGCTTCCGACTTAGTGTCATTTCCCTGCCCTTTCCCCATAACCTAGCAAATCAAATATTTACCCATTTCCTCCTTAAAAACTATCATGGATTCTGCTTCTGTCACTGTTTTTCAGGCACATTCCACGCTCTAACAGCCCTCTGTTAAAAAAATCTCTGAACCTCTCCTTTTGTTCTTTTAATAATTATCTTAAGTTTATATGCCTTCTAGTTACCAACTTAGCAATCAGTGGAAATACTTTTTCCCTATTTACTTTATCAAAATTCCTTATACTTACAAACACTTCTATTAGATCTCATTTCAATCTTCTCTATTCTAGTGAACACTATTGAGTGTTAAGGTACGTTGATACAGGTATTAAAATATGTAACTGTACTTTGTTTCAGCTTTTAAATTCTGATAAAGAATGGAAATGAATAGTACATTGAAAACCTCTCCAAGAAAGAAATTAAAATCATCTAAACCCAACTTGCTGGATTCCAAGGATTCAGCGACTGAGGAGCAGTCTGTGAGAAAATACTCTAGTACTAAACAAAGCGGTTTCTATTCAGAAATCCTTGCTGCAGGAGCATCAACTGTTCTGGGGGTAAGTGCCATGAATGTCCAGTACATGCCATGTATGGCCAAAATAACCTCTAACGATGTTGAGTTTCTATACAATGGGTCTAGAAAACCCATTGTAAACATACTTTATTCTCTGCTATGCCAGACACACTATAGACATTGAAGGATGATCAATTGTCTGTGTTTTGTTTATGTAACGCTAGTCTGAAATGTAAATGTCCCAATTCTACTCCAGCCAAGGTAAGCCGTGAGTAGACCAGATTATCTTAAAAATCTGAAAGTATAATGAGCTAGTTTGATTATGCCTCAGGATAAATTTTAGATCTAGCTCAAAATCTAGCCCTGTAGCAAAATAGATTATGTTCCATAAATCAGACAATATTACGATTGTACACCTCCATTCCCCACCCTCACCCTCCCAGCCACCCCACCGTCAGCAGAATCCCTGCCACACACTTTGAGATAGGTAAATTGTCTATGGGGAGGAGTCCCATTGAAGTCAATGGGAATCAGAGGGAAAACTCTCCACTGGTTGGAGTCATACCTAGCAAAAAAGAGATGTTGTTGGAGGTCAATCATCTTAGCCCCAAGATATCGCTGCAGGAATTCCTCAGGGCAGTGTCCTAGGCCCAACCATCATCAGCTGCTTCATCAATGACCATCCCTCCATCATTAGGTCAGAAGTGGGGATGTTTGCAGATGGTTTCACAGTGTTCAGTTCCATTCCCAACTCCTGAGAAAATTAAGCAGTCCATGCCCGCATGCAGCAAGACCTGGATGACATTCAGGGTTGGGCTGATAAGTGGCAAGTAACATTCGCGCCACACAAGTGCCAGGCAATGACATTCAACCGCATTCCCATCGCCGAATACCCCACCATCAACATCCTGGGGGTCACTATTGACCAGAAACTTAACTGGACCAGCCAGATAAATGAGTGGCTACAAGAGCAGATCAGAGGCTGGGTATTCTGCAGCAAGTGTCTCACCTTCTGACTCCCAACCTTTCCACCATCTACAAGGCACAAGTCAGGAGTGATGGAATACTCTCCACTTGCCTGGATGAGTGCAGCTCCAATAACACTCAAGAAGCTCGACACCATCCAGGACAAAGCAGCCCGCTTGATTGGTACCCCATCCACCAGCTTAAACATTCACTCCCTGCTGCGGTGTGTACCATCTACAAGATGCACTGCAGCAACTCGCCAAGCCTTCTTCGGTAGCACCTCCCAAACCCGCAACCTCTTACCACCTAGAAGGTCAAAGGCAGCAGCCTCATGGGAACACCATCACATAAGAACATAAGAAATAGGAGCAGGAGTAGGCCATTTGGCCCTTCGAGCCTGCTCCGCCATTCAATAAGTTCATGGCTGATCTGATTATGGACACGCCTCCACTTCCCTGCCCGCTCCCCATAGCCATTTACTCACTTATCACTCAAAAATCTGTCTATCTCCGCCTTAAATATAATCAATGACCCAGCCACCACAGCTCTCTGGGGCAGAGAATTCCACAGATTTTCAACCCTCTGAGAGAAGAAAATTCTCCTCATCTCAATTTTAAATGGGCAGCCCATTATTCTAAGACTATGTCCCCTCGTTTTAGTTTCCCCTATGAGTGGAAATATCCTTTCTGCATCCACCTTGTCGAGCCCCCTCATTATCTTATGTTCCAATAAGATCACCTCTCATTCTTCTGAACTCCAATGTATATAGGCCCAACCTACTCAACCTATTCTCATAAGTCAACCCCCTCATCTCCGGAATGAACCTAGTGAACCTTCTCTGAACAGCCTCCAATGCAAGTATATCCTTCCTTAAATATGGAGACCAAAAGTATACTCAGTACTCCAGGTGTGACCTCACCAATACCCTGTACAGTTGTAGCAGGACTTCTCTGCTTTTATACTCTATTCCCCTTGCAATAAAGGCCAACATTCCATTTGCCTTTCTGATTACTTGCTGTACCTGCATGCTAACTTTTTGTGTTGCATGCACAAGGACCCCCAGGTCTCTCTGTACTGCAGCACTTTGCAATTTTTCTCCATTTAAATTATAATTTGCTTTTCTATTTTTTCTGCCAAAGTGGATAACCTCACATTTTCCCACATTATACTCCATCTGCCAAATTTTTGTCCACTCACTTAGCCTGTCTATATCCCTTTGCAGATTTTTTGTGTCCTCCTCACAATTTGCTTTCCCACCCATCTTTGTATCATCAGCAAATTTGGTTACATTACATCACCTGCAAGTTCTCCTCTGACTTGAATAGGATTACATAGGATAGACGGCACAGAAACAGGCCATTCGGCCCAAGCAATCCAAGCCGGCGTTTATGCTCCACTCAAGCCTCCTCCCATCTTTCCTCATCTAAATCTATCAGCGTAACCTTCTATTCCCTTCTCCCTCATATACTTGTCCAGCCTCCCTTTAAATGCATCGATATTGTTTGCTTCAACCACTCCCTGTGGTAGCGAGTTCCACATTCTCACCACTCTTTGGGTAAAGAAGTTTATTTTGAATTCCTTATTGGATTTCTTGGTGACTATCTTATATTGATGGCCTCTAGTTATGCTCTTCCCCACAAGTGGAAACATTCTCTCGATATCCACTCTTATCGAAACCTTTCATAATTTTAAAGACCTCTATTAGGTCACCTCTCAGCCTTTTTTCAAGAGAAAAGAGACCCAGCCTGTTCATCCTTTCCTGATATGTATACCCTTGCATTTCTGGTATCACCCTTGTAAATCTTCTCTGCACCCTGTCCAGTGTCTCCATATCCTTTTTATTATATAGCAACCAGAACTGCACGCTGTGCTCGAAGTGTGGTCTAACCAAGGTTCGATTCAGGTTTAGCATAACTTCCCTACTTTTCAATTCAATCGCTCTAGAAATAAACCCGAGTGCTTGGTTTGCTTTTTTTATGGCCCTGCTAACCTGTGTCACAACTTTTAGTGATTGGTGTATTTGTATTCCGCGATCCCTTTGTTCCTCTATCCCACCTACACTCGCACCCTCCAAGTAATAAGTGACCTCCCTATTCTTCCTACCAAGATGTACTACCTTACATTATTCTGTGTGAACATAATTTCTCAATTATTTGCCTATTCTGCAAGTTTATTAATGTCCTCCTGTAATTTGATGCAGTCTTCCTCAGTATTGACTATCTCCCACCCCTCCCCTCCCCCAATTTAGTATCATCCGCAATTTAGAAATTGTGTTTTTGATTCCAAAGTCCATATCATTAATGTAAATTGTGAACAGCAGTGGTCCCAGCACTGATCCTTGTGGAACACAATCTTCTGAATACCCACTGTGAATAGCTACCCTTTAGTCTCATTCTCTGCTTTCTGTCTTGAAGCCAACTAGCTATCCATTCTGCTACTTGTCCCATGACTCCACATTCTCTGACCTTATTCATTAGTCTATTATGTGGTACCTTATCGAAGGCCTTATGAAAATCTAGGTAAATTACATCTACTGCGTTACCAATGCCTCCTCTCTCTGTTGCCTCTTCAAAAAATTCAATAAAATGGTCAAGCAAGATTTTCCCTTTTGAAATCCATGCTGACTACTCATTATTATACTTTTCGTTTCTAGATGTTCTTCTATTCTCTCCTTTTAGTCGGGATTCCATTATTTCTCCTCCCACCGATGTTAAGCTGACTGGTCTATAATTCCCTGGACATGTTCTATCCCCCTTCTTAATTATAGGTATTATCCACCAGTCCTCTGGCATGACACCTTTTTCTAATGAATTATTAAATATGTGTAGTAATGACTCTGCTATCTCTTTCCTAAATTCTTTTAAAATGCATGGATGCAAAATATCCAGACCAGAGGTTTTATCCTCTTTGAGTTTGATTAGTTTATTCAATATATCCCCTTTTTTATTTTAACTAATCTCATTATTCATCTCATCATCCAATGCCATGTCCACCTGTTCTATCTCCCTGGTAAATACTGAAGTGAAATAATGATTTAATATTTCTGCCATCTCCCTATCGTTACCTGTGGTATTGTCCTGTCTATCCTATTTTTATTGATGTGCCTGTAAAATATGTTACTATTTTGTTTTATGTTCCTTGATAATTTACTTTCATAGTTCCTCGCTGCATTCCTAATTGTTTTTTTTAAACTATTCTCCAAATCCCTTCGTTTTCTGCCTTATCATGCACTCCCCTGCTGTCTATGTACTTAATGTGTGCCTCTTTCCTTACCCTCAATTGTCTCCTTATGTCTTCATTCATCCATGGAATTTCATTAGTGTTTAGTTTGTTCTTTCCTTTTAGCAGAATATATTTTTCCTGCACTCTGTTGAACACAGTTTTAAATGTTTCCCATCGTTCTAGATCGTTGTTTGCCAATATTGTTGCCTATTTTATCTTTCCAACTTCTATTCTCAGCCCCTCAAAATCAGCTTTTATTTAATCTATTAACCTGGTTTTCATCATACTTATGTCCTTCTCTATTATCATCTTAAAGCATATTATATTATGGTCACTATTGCCTAGATGTTCCCCTACTTTTACTTCTCTTATCTGCTCTGGTTCATTCCCCATTACTAGATCCAATAGTGAATCCTCTCTTGTTGGGCTTTTTGCATATTGAGTTAGAAAGGAGCCCTGTACACATTGTAGGAACTTCTTTCCCTTATCCCCTTTACCTACCTCTTCTGTCCAATTAATATCGGGGCAGCTGAAATCCCCCATGATTATTATTCTATGTTCTTTACTCATTTCCCTAACTTGTCTGCATATTTCTTCCTCCACCTTCCACTATTAGGTGGTCTGTTGACTACTCCTATTAGTGTGATTGATCCTTTATTATCTTTTATCTCTATCCATATAGTTCAAATTTTGTCTTGTTGATATCTGCATCCATTTTTTCTACTGTCAATATGTTATCCCTAATGAATACAGCTACTCCACCTCCCCTTTCTATCTTTTCTAAATATGTTATACTCTGCAATGATTAATTCCCAGTCCTGATTTTTCTGTAGCCATGTCCCAGTAATCCCTATTATATTTGGTTCCTCCCAAGGCATGATTGCCTCCAGCTCCCCTGTTTGATTACAGACTTGTGAATATATCGCCATTCCTTCATTGTCACTGGGTCAAAATTCTGGAACTCCCTCCTTGACAGCATTGTGGGAGTACCTTCACCACAAGGACTGCAGTGGTTCAAGAAGGCGGCTCACCACCATCTTCTCAAGGACAATTAGGGATGGGTAAAAATGCAATACCCACATCCCAAGAACAAGGGGAGATTGAAGGAAGATGCCAGATTGGGGGCAGGCAACCAGGTAGTGGGGATATCATATTTTGATGCAACTACGAAGCTCCCAATTTTCTCCTCCTTCACTCCCCTTATTCAGGTCAATGGACCAAGTATCAATTGCAGGCAGGTTTCTCACCTACTGTGGCAAAGCAGCTCTTGTACCAGCTGCTAAAAACTGGCTCGGAGATTGCCTCTCTCGAATGTCTATGTCTGACCTGTCAGAAAGATCTGGACTGTGTTCTTTACTCTCCCATGGTTGCAATTAGCAATCCAGAGTGGCAGTCTGCAGATGGAAACTCATATCTTGCTATTCTGTGGCATCATGCATTGGCACTATATGCTACATAAGGGACACGCAATGTCAATACATTTACCTGTTTCCTGAGTGAGAATTAAATTCCATGGTGCAAACACTTTCCTTTTGTAAAATCAAATCATAGAACGATTGCAGCATAGAATGAAGCTCTTCGCCCCATTGTGCCTGTGCCGGCTCTTTGAAAGAACTATCCAATTAGTTCCACTCCCCTGTTCTTTCCCCATAGCCCTGAAAATGTTTCCACTTCAAGTATTTATCCAGTTCCCTTTTGAAAGTTATCATTGAATCTGCTTCCACCACCCTTTCAGGCAGGACATTCCATATCATAATAACTCAATTATAATTTTTTTTTTCTTCGTGTCATCTCTGGTCCTCAGGTTACTGACCCTTCAGCCACGAGAAAGTATTTCTCCTTATTAACTCCATCAAAACTCTTCATGTTTTTGAACACATCTATCAAATCTCCCTTTAACCTTCTCTGCTCTAAGGAGAACACTCCAGTTTCTCTAGTCTTTCCACATAACTGAAACCTTTCAAACCTGGTACCATTCTAGTAAATCTCCCCTGCATCCTCTCTACAGCCTTGACATCCTTCCTAAATTGTGGTGCCCAGGATAGGCCGCAATACTCCAGCTGGGGCCTAACCAGTGTTATAAAGGTTTAGTATAACTGCCTTGCTTTTGTACTCTATGGGCGAGAAATGTATATACTTACTGTCACCGGTTAGCGCCAGCAGTTCTCAAAAAAAGGTGGCCACCGCTCTTGCGCCAGCTGGAGATGGTCCCCGCGGTGGCCACAATATTTGTGGGCCCCTTTGCGCTGCCGGTAACTGGCAGTACCCTGTAAAAAAAAAAATGTTGGCATTGTGATGGCAGTTGGTGTGCAACACTGACACAACGTCATAGAAACATAGAAAATAGGTGCAGGAGCAGGCCATTCAGCCCTTCTAGCCTGCACCGCCACTCAACGAGTTCATGGCTGAACATGAAACTTCAGCACCCCCTTCCTGCTCTCTCGCCATAACCCCCGATCCCCCGAGTAGTAAGGACCTCATCTAACTCCCTTTTGAATATATTTAGTGAATTGGCCTCAACTACTTTCTGTGATAGAGAATTCCACAGGTTCACCACTCTCTGGGTGGAGAAGTTTCTCCTCATCTCGGTCCTAAATGGCTTACCCCTTATCCTCAGACTGTGACCCCTGGTTCTGGACTTCCCCAACATTGGGAACATTCTTCCTGCATCTAACCTGTCTAAACCCGTCAGAATTTTAAACGTTTCTATGAGGTCCCCTCTCATTCTTCTGAACTCCACATAACTCTACACGAACTTTGACCCTAGCGCTCAATTCAGTGTTGGGACCTAAGCGGCGTGCATACCTTCCTCAGTGCTTTTCTTTGGAGATACCTTCTTCAGTGTTTCTCTCTGGAGATACCTTCCTCAGTGCTTCTCTCTGGAGATACGTTCCTCAGTGTTTCTCTCTGGAGATACCTTCCTCAGTGCTTGGACAACATGTACAGATCTTAATACAGTTCTTATTCTATTTCTCTCTTCACAGATGCTGCCTGACCTGCTGAATATTTCTGGCATTCTCTGTTATTACAGTTTTTAATAACTATTCCAAGTCTCATTGCATGTTATTTTCATTTTCTTTTTTCAGAATGTTCAGGAAGGTCCTGAGGTAATACGACACTTGCTAAATCAGTCAGGCCAGAAACACTACACTCCTGAGGGTAAGTACCTATTGATTCTAACTTAAAATGGAAATAAAGATAGGGATAGATGTAAAGTAGGCTGCTGACTCACGATCACCCATTTTAAACTATTGCACAAAGTCAAGATTTACACCCAATATTGTAGCTCAGGCATTGATTATGCAGTGGTTGAACAAATGTTGGATTACCCATCTTTTAATAGGGTATTTCTCACCAACACCTTGTTCCGTCAGAGGGACAAATACAAGGCATCGTGGCAACACCCTCACTCCAAACACTGTCATCATCCGAGCCAGGGATCGCAAGGGTGTGCGCATCACCTGCGCTATGACAGGAGCTGATGACTGCTGGACGGACCACCACCTAATCCGATGCGTCATTGTCATCATCAAGTGGAGGGGGCAGCAGAAGCAGAGCCGCAAAAAAGTCAATGCGGGGGCATTTAAAGACCCAGCTAAGAGAACCCTATACAGTCAGCGCCTCACAACTAACCTGGTGTGCCTTGATGACCCCGAGACGCAGAATGCCCACAGCGCTTGGTCTGCCTTCCAGGCCTCCATAACCAATGCCTGCAAAGAGACGCTCAGTCACTCGACCAGGAAACATCAGGATTGGTTTGATGAGAATGACCAGCAGATCCAAGAGCTAATAGATCTCAAGCGCAGGTCATTTCTGAGCCTAAAACAACCCAACTCAAGAGCAGCAAAACAGCATTACAGATGGCTAAAGGCTGAGGTCCAAAATAAAACCCGCGACCTAAAGAACAGGTGATGGATGGAGAAAGCACAGGAGATTCAGCAGCTGGCCGACAGCCACAATATGCGAGGATTTTTCACCACAGTCAAGGCCAAACACCTAAGGCCCCACCCCACTGCTGGCCAAGAAAGGGGAAATACTCATCAAGGACATCGAGGCAGTCAGGACCCGCTGGAAAGAGCACTTCGAAGATCTCCTCAACCGAGACTCTGCCTTTGACTCGAGTATTCTCAACTCCATCCTACAGCATGCTACTCGCCACCACCTCAGTAAAACCCAAAACTGCACGAGGTAGAAAAAGCCATAAGACAGCTTAAGAACTACAAGGCTTCGGGAGCGGATGGAATCCCTGCCGTGGCACTGAAGAATGGCGGAGAGGCACTTCTGGCGCGAATACATGACCTCATCTCTCTCATCTGGAAGGAGGAGAGAATGCCGGGAGATCGCAGAGATATAGTGATTGTGACCATCATTAAAAAAGGGGACAAGTCCGACTGCGGCAACTACAGAGGAATCTCCCTGTTATCAGCTACTGGGAAAGTCGTCGCTAGAGTCCTCCTCAACCGTCTTCTCCCTGTGGCCGAGGAGCTCTGCCCGGAGTCACATTGCGGATTTCGTCCTCTACGCGGCACAACAGACATGATTTTTGCAGCACGACAACTGCAGGAAAAATGCAAGGAACAGCACCAGCCCTTATACATGGCCTTCTTCGACCTTACAAAGGCCTTTGACAGTGTCAACCGCGAGGGTCTATGGAGTGTCCTCCTCCGTTTCGGATGTCCCAAAAGTTCGTCACCATTCTCCGCCTGCTCCATGATGACATGCAGGCTGTGATCCTCACCAACGGATCCATTACAGACCCAATCCACGTCCAGACCGGGGTCAAACAGGGCTGCGTCATCGCCCCAACCCTCTTCTCAATCTTCCTCGCTGCCATGCTCCACCTCACAGTCGACAAGCTCCCCACTGGAGTGGAACTAAACTACAGAACCAGTGGGAAGCAGTTCAACCTTCGCCGTCTCCAGGCCAGGTCCAAGACCACACCAACCTCTGTCATCGAGCTACAGTACGCAGATGACGCCTGCGTCTGCGCACATACAGAGGCTGAACTCCAGGACATAGTCAACATATTTACGAAAGCATGGGCCTTTTGCTAAATATCAGCAAGACAAAAGTCCTCCACCAGCCTGTCCTTACCGCATAGCACTGTCCTCCAGTCGTCAAGATCCACGACGCGGCCCTGGACAACGTGGACCACTTCCCATATCTCGGGAGCCTCCTTTCAACAAGAGCAGGCATTGACGACGAGATCCAACACTGGTGCACCAGTGCAGCCTTCGGCCCTCTGAGGAAAAGAGTGTTTGAAGACCAGGCCCTCAAATCCACCACCAAGCTCATGGTCTACAGAGCTGTAGTAATACCCGCCCTCCTGTATAGCTCAGAAACATAGACCATGTACAGTAGACACCTCAAGTCGCTGGAGAAATACCACCAGCGATGTCTCCGCAAGATCCTACAATTCCCCTGGGAGGACAGATGCATCAACATTAGCGTCCTCAACCAGACCAACATCCCCAGCATCGAAGCACTGACCACACTTGATCAGCTCCGCTGGACAGGCCACATAGTTCGCATGCCAGACACAAGACTCCCAAAGCAAGCGCTCTACTCGGAACTCCTTCATGGCAAACGAACCAAAGGTGGGCAGAGGAAACATTACAAGGGCACCCTCAAAGCCGCCCTGATAAAGTGCAACATCCCCACTGACACCTGGGAGATCCTGGCCAAAGAGCGCCTTAAATGGAGGAAGCGCATCCGGGAGGGCGCTGAGCACCTCGAATCTCGTCATCGAGAGCGTACAGAAATCAAGCACAGGCAGCGGAAAGAGCGTGCGGCAAACCTGTCCCACCCACCCCTTCCCTCAATGACCATCTGCCCCACCTGTGACAGAGACTGTGGTTCTTGTATTGGACTGCTCAGTCACCTAAGGACTCATGTTAAGAGTGGAAGCAAGTCTTCCTCAATTCCGAGGGACTGCCTATGATGATGATTTCTCATTCATTGGATGTAGTTTAGTTTCCATATATAAAGATGTGCTCCCATCTTCTCTCAATCACCTTGGACCATTTTGTTTTTTTCCTGTCTGTTTCTTGCTTCAGTGCCTGGACTTGGCCTGCTACCTTCTTCAACATGTAGCAAGGTTGAGGGTAAAACCAGATGCCACCATGAGTACTGCATAGTGCCAAACTCTTTTAAAAATTTAATATCCCAATGGCATCCTCTATCTCCTCTCCCATGTGGATCATGGACTTCATTTGAACATGGAGGTTGAGCTATATTTAATGGAGTTAGACTACCGAAGTGAAACAAATGATTTGGGCAACCTGATTCAAACTGTGCCAACATAAAACATGTTATGGATCCCTACATGAGATATGCAACATCTCATTTCTAGACTTTGTTTTACATCCAGAAATTGATCAACATAGTTTCTCTATAGGGACCATGCTGTTCTCTGTTGGACTGGATCTGTTGCAGTTTGCTTATCTTTGCCTAACAACACTTATGCTCTAATTTCAGTCTTTGCTTTCCACGGGCCTGACGACATTACAATACATCTGGAATCACAAATATATGGATCGAGTACAGAATTGCAGGCAAAGCCAGACTTTCCACTGAGATCCTTTGAGCCAAAGGTGCAAATTCCATTTAATGTGGTTCCTAGACAGCATCCTCGCAAACTTGAGATTGAAAGGTAATGCCTGCCATTTCACTGTTGTGTTTCCTTTATAAGGCTTCAGATAGGCAGTAGCAAGCTACTGGTGTTCCTAAAGTTTTTATCATGTTGGCACAAGAAATGTTGAACATTCATTATGCCAGCACAAGAGAACGTGGGTGACAGATGTAAAGCCGACACAAAATCTAGGCTGCTTATCAGTCACCTAGACGTGCTCTTTCTATAGTTACCATAAACACAGGTCGGCTGTTAATGTTATTGGACAATCAATAACTACGCCATTAAGTGGACACATCTAACCTGGGATTTTCTGCTTGTGTGCTCCCCGACCTGAAATTTTATGCCCATTCATTTTAATGGACAGAAGATCACGGCCTGCAGGGCACAGAAACAGAATATCTTGGCCTTTACATTCAACAACAACTAACATTGATATACCACCACACAAAGCACTTTATCAAAGGACCAATAGACACTAAGCAAGAAGCAAGAGAGATGTTAGGGCAAGAAACCAAAAACACTATCAAAAAGGCTTTGAGGAGGTATTTGAAGGAGGGAAGAAAGATGGTGAGGCAACCTAGTTTTTCACCTAATGTTCCTAAGCTGGTCCTTAAATCAACAAGTTTTATAATGCAATATCAGAGACCAGATGTTTAGCTTACTTGGCAATAGTTTTTAAAAGTTAGATTGGCACGAGGGACTCGGCATCGGGACAGGTCACTTCAAAAACCTCAGTTCGAATATCTAAATATGGAATGCATTCATCCACGAACAGGCTTTAGGCACAGAGATTCTTTTTTTATACAAAAGCAAAATACTGCAGATGCTGAAAATTTGAAATAAAAACAGAAAATGCTGGAGATACTCAGCAGGTCAGGCAGCATCTGTGGAGAGAGAAACAGAGTTAATTTTTCAGGTTGATGACCTTTTGTCAGAACTGGAAAAGATTAGAAATATAACAGATTTTAAGCAAGTACAAAAGCAGGGAAAGGGGTTGGGAGGAAAAAGGGAAGGTCTGTGACAGGGTGGAAGGTAGGAGATATTAAATGACAAAAGGGATGATGGTGCAAGGCGAAAGGAGATGATAATGGGACGAGTAAAGAAACAAAAGATGGATCTAGAGGAGGTGTAAATGGGAATATCAGAATCATCAGCAACAGCTGCTGTCCATAAAAAAGGGGCAGAAATTATGATCTGAAATTGTTGAACTCAATATTGAGTCTGGCAGACTATAAAATGCCTGATAGGAAGATGAGGTGCTGTTCCTCGAGCTTCGGGTTGAGCTTCATTGGAACAGTGTAGGAGGCCGAGGTCAGAGTGGGGGTTGTCAGAGAATTAAAACGGTCATGCTTGTTGGAGGCCAATCATCTCCTTGCACAGGAAGGTGCCATGGGAAGGGGAGGAGGTGTTAGCGATGATAGAGAATAGGATCATGGTGTCGTGGAGGGAACGGTCCCTTTGGAATGCTGAAAGGGGAGGGGAAGATGTCCTTAGTGTTGGAATCACACTGGCAGTGGCAGAAATGACAGAGGATAATTCATTGAATGTGGAGGTTAGTGGGGTGGAACATGAGGACAAGGGAAACCCTGTCGTGGTTCTGGGAGGGAGGGGATGGGGTGAGAGCAGAATTGTGAAAAAGGAAACAGGCATGGTCGAGTGCCCTATCAACCACAGTGGAGTGGAATCCTCAGTTGAGGGAAAAGTAATACATATCGGAAGCACTGCTATGAAAGATGGCAGCGTCACAACAGATGCAAGGGAGACGGAGAAACTGGGAGAATGGAAGAGTCCTTACAGGAAGCGCGGTGGGAGGATGTGTAGTCAAGATAGCTGTGGGAGTCAGAGGGCTTATAGTAGATATTGGTCGATAGCCTATCGTCAGATATTGGAGTCAGAGGAATTGAGATGGGAAGGGAAGAGTAGGGAATGGACCATGTGAAGGCGAGGCAAGGGTGAACATTGGAAGCAAAGTTGACAACATTTTCCAGTTAGGGATGAGAGCAGGAAATAGCACCGATACAGTCATCAATCAAAAAGAGGTAAGGGAGGGGACCTAGATAAGACTGGAACTAAGAATGTTCCACATATCCCACAAAAAGGCAGTCATAACTAGGAACCATACAGGTTCCCATAGCAACATCTTTTTTTTTGGAGGAAGTGCGTGGAGTCAAAGGAGAAGTTGATCAATGTGAGAATAAGCTCATCCAGGCGGCAGAGGGTGGTGGTGGATGGGGACTGGTTGGGCCTTCATTCAAGGAAGAAGCGGAGAACCCTCAGGCCATTCTGGTAGGGTGAAGGTGCAGAGGAATTGAACATCCATTGTTAAAAGAAGACGGTTGGCTTAGGAAATTGGAAACTGTTAAAGTGGCAGAGGGTGTTGGAAGAGTCGCGGATGTAAGTAGGAAGAGACTGGACAAGGGAAGAAAGTCGAGATAGGAAGAAATCAGATCTCTGGGGCAAGAACATATTGAAATGATGGGTCTACCAGGACAGTCCTGTTTGTGGATCTTGGGAAGGAGGTAGAAGCAGGCTATGCGGGATTGGGAGAATATGAGTTTGGAGGCCACGGAGGGAAGATCTCCAGAGGATATGAAGTCAGTGACAGTCTTGGAAACAATGGCTTGATGTTCGGTGGGGGGGCGTCATGGTCCACGAGGAGATAGGAGAAGGTGTCAGAGTGTTGGCGTTTAGCCTCTGCAAGGTAGAGGTCGGTTTGCCAAACAATAACAGCGCCACCTTTGTGAGCAGGTTTAATTACAAGGTTGTGGTTGGATCTGAGAGAATGGAATGCTGCCAGTTCAGAGGGCTGTAGGTTAGAGTGAGTGAAGGTAGCAGAGAAATTGAGACAGGTGATGTCACGCCGGCAGCTCCCAATGAAAAGATCTAGAGAGGATAAGAGGCCAGAGGGAGGGATCAAGGTGGAACCAGAATTCTGAAGATGGGAGAAAGGGCCTGCTGTGCGCGGGGAAGATTCCTGGCCAAAGATGTGGGTGTGGAGGCGATGGCGACGGAAGAAGAGCTTAGTGTCGTGCCAGACTCGAAATTGAGGTGGGGGCGTATGGGGATGAAGTTGAGACCTTTGCTGAGAACCGATCGTTCAGGGTCAAAGAGGGGAAGGTCAGAGGGGATAATGAAAACACGGCAAAGGGTGAGATTGGAAGACGGGTTGGGGTCAGAGGAAAGTGAAGGGGAAGGTGGTTCTGGAGGAGCGTTGGTATCCAAGAGTTGTTGAAGCTTGCGATCCTTGACATTTGAAAGAAAGAAAAAAAGTTTTTTGTTAAACTACTGAATGAGGCGAAGGATGAAATGGACTGTGGACCAGGACAGCTTTGAGATAGAGTGAGTCAGTGCTGCTGAAGAGATAGGTTGTGAGCGTGCATGTGGCAGCACATGGCGTTAAACGTGGATCTCAGGATGTGGTGAGAGCAGTGGTTTGAGGAATGCTTAATATCCTGGAGATATCTGTAATTATGGATGAATCTGAAACATGAAGGGTGAAATAACAGTTTGGGGGACAAATTGCTCCCTGCCGGAAACGGGGCATCTTCCCACCCCGTTTTGATGTTTTTTACCGCAGCTGAGAGTCAGGTTGACTCTTTCACGACATTTGGCTCATTGTTTTTATTGTTTTGTTCCAGACGTCGGTCATAATGGGGGATGGTGACAACACCTGAGGGGCAAAACCGAGGCGTTGAAGGCAACTGAGGGGTGGAAGTTGGTGGTGGTGCGGAGTAGCCGCCACAATGACATCACCACGGCTTTCCCCTTCACTTAAAGGGGAGAGTCTTCGCATTTTTAAAACTTTGTCCCGCTGGGCCACCAGGGAGGGTTTTAGCTGGGCCAGCCGCTTGGCACCCTGTTGGCGGCCTGGCTGACAAAAAAAAAACATGGATGCACAGCAGTAGGCCCTCCCCTTTAAGGGAAGCCACACTGCCACTGCAGTAGGCCACAGCCTCACTGAACCACCAGGGAGAAGCTTGTTTTGGCACAACTGCGCGGGTCAAAGATTTTTCATGGGGAATGTCGCCGTTGAGAGGTTCGATCGGCGATGCGTACGGTGATGATGTGTTTACCGATGATTGGCAGGAGAGGAGCGGTAGGGGGGGGAATCAGGGCACCACCGGGAAAACTCAGGAGAGCAATTGGCTATCAGCGGCCATTCCACGAAAAGTCGGCGGCCACTCCACTCTGCAGCGTGGCCACCGCTTTTCGGGGGTAACAGGTCTTAAGGAAAGGGGCAATTTCAGCCTATTTATGTTTTGACTTAGTTACTTTCAGTAAAGGTGTTTAATGTTGTATAATCCCTGGTTTCTAACAGACTGAGACGACAGTATCAGAGTCAAAATCTTAAACAGCTGCTTAAGTTTGAAGGAATTAATTCAGACAAGTTGATGCCACGCCACTCTGGACCAGAAAAGACACTTTTCAAGAGTGGGAAGAATGAAGCACAATTCACCGTGTACCTTCCTTTAGAGGTGCTGTACAGATCTTTCCATACATTATTGTTAGTGATATTAGCAGAATGCATCTTGCATCTATAATATTAAGAGTCATTTTTTTGTCTGTCCTGGGTTGGGGGTGGGGCAGGAGGCTGGGAGCTCATGGTCCAGACTGAATGGCAGTTGCACTAATCAATGAGCGATCAGGGCCCACCCGGCATCGCAACCAATCAGGGCGGGGAGCGATGCCGCAACTTTTAAAAGTTTGATTGACGCTGGGTCTGCTCCAGTGAGGGAGGCGGCAGTGGATGAGGTGGGGCCAATGGGAATGAGAAGGAGAGAGGGAGGGGGAGAAGGAGAGAGGGAGAGGGAGAAAGGAAGAGGGAGGGGAGAAAGAGAGAGGGAAGGGAGAAAGAGAGAGGGAGGGGAGAAAGAGAGAGGGAGGGGAGGGGGAGAGAGAGAGAGAGGGAGGGAGAGAGCGGGAGGCGGTGAGCGGGATGGGGAGGGGGGAGGGAGAGGTGGGGGAGGGGAGAGGGAGAGAGTGGGAGAGGGAAGGAGATAGAGGGATGGGAGGGAGCGTGGGAGATGGAGGGTGAGAGGAGGAGGGAGGGTATGAGGGAGAGGGAGGGTGTGAGGGAGATGGAGGGTGGCAGGGAGATGGAGGGTGGCAGGGAGAGGGAGAGGGAGGATTCTAGATTCTCCCACAAGTGGAAACATCTCTCTGCTTGTCGAGCCCCCTCATTATCTTATATGTTTCAATAAGATCACCTCATTCTTCTGAACTCCAATGTGTACAGGCCCAACCTACTCAACCTTTCTTCATAAGTCAACCCCTTCATCTCCGGAATCAACCTAGTGAACCTTTTCTGAACTGCCTCCAATGCAAGTATATCCTTCCTTAAATACGGACACCAAAACTATACGCCGTACTCTAGGTGTGGCCTCACCAATACCCTGTACAGTTGTAGCAGGACTTCTCTGCTTTTATACTCCATTCCCCTTGCAATAAAGGCCAACATTCCATTTGCCTTCCTGATTACTTGTACTTGCATATAACTTTTTGTGTTTTCATGCACAAGGACCCCCAGCACAGTACTGCAGCATTTTGTAATTTCTCTCCATTTTAATCATTTGTTTTTTTATTTTTCCTGCCAAAATGGATAACTTCACACTTTCCCACATTATACTCCATCTGCCAAATGTTTGCCCACTCACTTAGCCTGTTTATATCCCTTTGCAGATTTTTTGTATCCTCCTCACAATTTGCCTTCCCACCCATCTTTGCATCATCAGCAAACTTGGCTACATTACACTCGGTCGCTTCATTCATTATTTCATTATTCATTCATTAAATAGATTGTAAATATTTGGGGCCCCAGCACCGATTGTGTGGCACCCCACTAGTTACAGTTTGCCAACTTGAAAATGACCCATTTATCCCAACTTTCTGTTAGTTCGACAATCCTCTATCCATGCTAATATATTACCCCCAACCCAGTGAGCTCTTATCTTAACCTTTTATGTGGCACCTTATCGAATGCCTTCCGGAAGTCCAAATACACAACAACCACTGGTTCTCCCTTATCCACCCTGCTCGTTACATCCTCAAAGAACTCCAGCAAATTTGTCAAACATGATTTCCCTTTCATAAAACCATGCTGACTCTGCTTGATTGAATTATGTTTTCCAAATGTCCTCCTACAGCTTCCTTAATAATGGACTCCAGCATTTTCCCAACGACAGATGTTAAGTTAACTGGTCGATAGTTTCCTGCTTTCTGTCTGCCTTGTTTTTTAACTAGGTGCATTAAATTTGCGGTTTTCCAGGGAATTTTGGTAATTACAAAAAAATGGAACCACTATCTGCAGCCACTTCTTTTAAGACCCTAGGCTGCAGGCCATTAGTTCCAGGAGACTTGTCCACCTTTAGTCCTTTTATTTTACTGAGTATTGTTTCTTTAGTGATAGTGATTGTTTTAAGTTCCTTCCTCCTTATAGCCTTTTGATTATTTATATTGGGATATTTTTAGTGTGAAGACCGATACAAAATATTTGTTCAAAGTCTGTGCCATTTCCCTGTTCTCCATTATTAATTCCCCAGTCTCGTCCTCTAAGGGACTTTAGCTATTCTCTTTCTTTTTATATACCTGTAGAAGCTCTTACTATTTGTTTTTATATTTCTTGCTAGCTTACTCTCATACTCTATCTTCCCTCTCTTTATTATTTTTTTAGTCATCCTTTGCTGGTTTTAAAAAATGTCACAATCCTCTGGCCTCCCACTAATCTTTGTATGGCATTGTTTTCAATTTGATACCATCCTTTACTTCCTTAGTTAGCCACGGTTGGTTCTCCCTTCTCTTAAAGTCTTTCCTTCTCACTGGAATATATTTTTGATGAGAGTTATGAAATATCTCCTTAAATGTCTGCCACTGTTTAATCAACAGTCTTACACTTCAATCTATTTTCCCAGTCCGCTTTAGCCAACTCTGCTTTCATACATTTGTAATCGCCTTTATTTAAGATCAGGACACTGGTTTGAGTTCTTACTTTATCACCCTCCAACTAAATTTGAAATTCAACCATGCTATGATCACTCTTTCCAAGAGGATCCTTTACTATGAGAACATTTATTAATCCTTTTGTGTATCTGTAAAGCATGCACTCCCATGTTCCGCCACCAGGGAGCTCATCCTCTGAAGTCCCAAGGGAACCCACAGATAAGTCATATGAGGAGCTGTGTACACTGGTTCGGGAGCATCTTAACCCGAGGGAGAGCGTGCTGATGGCCAGGTATCGGTTCTACTCGTGCCAGCGATCTGAATGTTAGGAAGTGGCGAGCTACGTCACAGAGCTAAGGCGACTTGCAGGACAATGTGAGTTTGATGGCTACCTGGAGCAAATGCTCAGAGACTTTTTTGTACATTGGCCACGAGACCATCCTATGAAAACTTTTGACTGTAGAGACACCGACCCTCAATAAGGCCATTACGATAGCACAGGCGTTTATGTCCACCAGTGATAACACCAAACAAATCTCTCAGCACACAAGTGCTAGCAATGTTCATAAATTAACTGGAGCTGTGTTTGCGAGCAGAAATGTACAGGGCAGAACCCACGAGTCTGCAACTGCCAGCAGGCCTCAGGTGACCCAGATGAGTCAGAGTCCCCAACAAAGGATGAATGCAAGGCAGTTCACACCTTGTTGGCGTTGTGGAGGCTTCCATTCAGCCTATTCTCGCCGCTTCAAAGGGTATGTTTGCAAGAGCTGTGGAACGATGGGGCACCTCCAACGAGCTTGCAAACGAGCTGCAAGCTCTGCAAAACCTGCTAACCACCACGTGGCAGAGGAAGATCGGTCCATGGTGGATCAAAGCAATTTCGAGCCTCAGAGGGAGGAGGCAGATGCTGAAGTACACGGGGTGCACACATTTTTGACGAAATGTCCACCTATAATGCTAAATGTAAAATTGAACGGCTTACCCGTAGCCATGGAACTGGACACTGGCGCTAGCCAATCCATCATGAGTAAAAAGATGTTTGAGAGACTGTGGTGCAACAAGGCGTTCAGACCAGTCCTGAGCCCCATCCACACGAAACTGAGAACGTACACCAAAGAGCTTACCACTGTCCTGGGCAGCGCCATGGTCAAGGTCACCTACGAGAGCAGGGTGCACGAACTGCCACTCTGGATTGTCCCGGGCGATGGCCCCACACTTCTTGGAAGGAGCTGGCTGGGCAAAATCCGCTGGAACTGGGGTGACATCCGAGCGCTATCACATGTCTATGAGGCCTCGTGTACCCAGGTTCTTAACAAATTTCCTTCCCTTTTTGAGCCAGGCATTGGAAACTTTTCCGGGGCGAAGGTGCGGATACACTTGGTCCCAGAGGCACGACCCATTCACCACAAGGCGCGAGTGATGCCTCATATGACGAGGGAGAGAGTGGAAATCGAGCTGGACATCATCTCCCCAGTGAAATTCAGCGAGTGGGCCAGTCCGATTGTTCCAGTACTCAAAAGTAATGGTACGGTCAGGATTTGCGGCGATTATAAAGTAACTATTAATCGTTTCTCGCTACAGGACCAATACCCGTTACCTAAGGCAGACGACCTATTTACGACGCTGGCAGGAAGCAAGATGTTCACCAAGTTCGACCTGACTTCGGCCTACATGACGCAGGAGCTGGAGGAGTTGTCGAAGGGCCTCACCTGCATCAACACGCACAAGGGACTGTTCATCTACAACAAATGCCCGTTTGGAATTCAGTCGGCTGCAGCGATCTTCCAGAGAAACATGGAGAACCTACTCAAGACGGTACCACACACGGTGGTCTTTCAGGACAACATATTGGTCGTGGGTCGGGACACCGCCGAGCACCTACAAAACCTGCAGGAGGTCCTTCAGCGATTGGATCGCGTAGGGCTGCGGCTGAAGAGGTCGAAATGCGTCTTCATGGCAACAGAAGTAGAGTTTTTGGGGAGAAAGATCGCGGCGGACGGCATTCGACCCACAGACGTCAGGACAGAGGCTATCAGGAACGCGCCCAGGCCACAGAACGTCACGGAGCTGCGATCGTTCCTGGGACTCCTCAACTATTTTGGTAACTTCCTACCGGGGTTAAGCACCCTCTTAGAGCCCCTACATGTGTTATTGCGCAAAGGTGAGAACTGGGCATGGGGAAAAAAACAAGTTGCTTTTGAGAAAGCCAGAAACATTTTATGCTCCAACAAGCTGCTTGTATTGTATAACCCGTGTAAAAGACTTGTGCTAGCATGTAATGCGTCGTCTTGCGGATTCGGGTGTGTATTACAACAAACTAACGTTACGGGGAAGTTGCAACCTGTCGCCTATGCTTCCAGGAGCTTGTCTAAGGCCGAGAGAGCCTACAGCATGATTGAGAAAGAGGCATTAGCGTGTTTGTTCGGGGTAAGGAAAATGCATCAGTACTTGTTTGGCCTCAAATTTGAGCTGGAAACCGATCACAAGCCCCTCACATCCCTGTTCGTTGAAAACAAGGGGATAAATACTAATACCTCAGCCCGCATACAAAGGTGGGCACTCGCACTATCAGCATATAACTATACCATCCGCCACAGGCCAGGCACCGAGAACTGTGCGGATGCTCTCAGTCGGCTACCATTGCCCATCACGGGGGTGGAAATGGCACAGCCTGCAAACTTGTTGATGGTGGCGCAGCCCGCAGACTTGTTGATGGTCATGGAAGCGTTTGAAAATGATAAATCACCTGTCACGGCCCGCCAGATTAGGACTTGGACCAGCCAAGATCCTCTGCTTTCCCTCGTAAAAAACTGTGTACTGCATGGGAGCTGGGCCAGCATCCCCATTGAAATGCAAGAGCCAATCAAGCTGTTCCAGCGGCGAAAGGACGAGCTGTCCATTCAGGCAGACTGCCTGTTGTGGGGTAACCGCGTAGTGCTACCAAAAAAGGGCAGGGAGATGTTCATCTCGGATCTCCACAGCACACACCCGGGTATAGTAATGATGAAAGCGATAGCCAGATCCCATGTGTGGTGGCCCGGTATCGACTCTGACTTAGAGTCCTATGTAAGGAAATGCAACGTATGTGCTCAGTTGAGCAACGCGCCCAGAGAGGCACCACTAAGTTTGTGGTCCTGGCCCTCCAGACCATGGTCAAGGATCCATGTCAACTATGCGGGCCCGTTTTTCGGTAAAATGTTCCTGGTGAGGTGGATGGTTTTTCAAAATGAATTGAATGTGAAATAATGTCGGGAAGCACCGCCACCGCCACCATTGAAAGCCTGAGGGCCATGTTTGCCACCCACGGCCTGCCTGACATACTGGTCAGTGACAACGGGCCATGTTTCACCAGTGCCAAATTTAAAGAATTCATGACCCACAATGGGATCAAACATGTCACCTCGGTCCCGTTTAAACCAGCCTCCAATGGGCAGGCAGAGCGGGCAGTACAAACCATCAAACAGAGCCTTAAACGAGTCACAGAAGGCTCACTCCAAACCCGCCTGTCCCGAGTACTGCTCCGCTACCGCACAAGACCCCACTCACTCACAGGGGTGCCTCCGGCTGAGCTACTCATGAAAAGGACACTTAAAACCCAGACTCTTGCTGGTTCACCCCAACCTGCATGATCAGGTAGAGAGCAGGCAGCAGCAACAAAATGTAAACGATGGTCGTGTCACTGTGTCACGGGAAATTGATCTGAATGACCCTGTGTATGTGCTAAACTATGGATATGGTCCCAAGTGGATCGTGGGGACGGTGATAGCTAAAGGAGGGAATAGGGTGTTTGTAGTCAAACTAGACAATGGACAAATTTGCAGAAAGCACCTGGACCAAACGAGGCTGCGGTTCACAGACTGCCCTGAACAACCTACAGCAGACACCACAACACACACCTAAAGGATCAACGACACCACGCCGGACCAGGAAATCGAACCCATCACGCCCAACAGCCCAGCAAAGCCAGGCTCACCTAGCAGCCCTACAGGGCTAACAACATGCCAGCCCAGCGAGGGCACAGCCAACACACCAGAACAGACATTTGTACCGAGGCGGTCCACCAGGGAAAGAAAGGCTCCCGACCACCTCACCTTGTAAATAGTTTTCACTTTGACTTTGAGGGGGAGTGATGTTGTGTATCTGTAAAGCATGCACTCCCCTGTTCCGCCACCAGGGAGCTCATCCCCTGAAGTCCCAATGGATCCCAGCATTCCTTGGGAGCACTGTATATAAGCCGGCCCTAAGGCCTGTTCCTCACTCTGGAGTGTCTTATTAAAGACTGAGGTCACTGTTACTTTTACCTCCCTGTGTGCAGCCTCATCTGTGTTAGGAACACAATAAATCCTGTCTCATTACACAGTACCAGATCCAAAATAGCCTGCTCCCTGGTTGGTTCCGCAACGTACTTTTCAAGGAAACTATCTCTGATACATTCTATGAACTCTTCCTCAAGGCTACCTTGGCCAATTTGATTTGCCTATGATTATTGTTGTACCTTTCTTACAAGTCTCCATTATTTCTTGATTTACATTTCATCCAACAGTGTAGCTACTGTTGGGGGGCCTATAGACTACGCCCACCAGTGACTTCTTCCCCTCTTATTTCTGATCTCCACCCAAATTGATTTTACATCTTGATCTTCTGAGCCAATATCATTTCTCAGAGCAATTGCTAACCTTTTGTGCCAATTAGGGGCAATTTTGTGCTATGGATCCATCTTCACTAGGAATTGAATTGATATGGTCCAGAATCTCATGTGGCACTCTTACAGCCAGTAAGTGTAGCAGATTTATTAGGGCCGAAATTCACCATCCCCGAAGGGACAGCTACTGTGGGGTTTGGGTGGCCGATCGAAAAAATCAATCGCCTGCCGCGATCGGGTACTTTTCCCTCACCGAGCCATATTCAGCTCGGGAGGGGTTTGAGCAGTGCTCACTTCTGCTGAAAACGGCGGGGTGAAGCCGCTGTAAATGTAGGTATCCAGCATTGGCGTCTGCAACGTGTGGGCCACTGAAAAGCAGCCAGGACAGGGATTTTCAGTTCCATAAAGGTAGGAGTTCTTCAGGCAGTGCCCCTGTGAGGTATTCGAATCAGTGCTTGAATGCCACACCGCTGGAGTGTTGTTGCGATCGGGGCCCTTTGGTAGGGAAATACTTTAATTAATGTTATTGTTTTTATGTCAGATTGCATCATCCGCAGTATTTAGCTTTTCATATAGTTTTATTAATTGTTTTGGCTCCATTAAATTTGCTGAGTGCTGCTCAGAGGTTTGCACGTACTTTTGTACAATTTTCAGGTCTGTCTCTTTAATGGAGGCACATGGGCTGCTGAGACCTGCTTGGCAGGATTCACCCTGAGGATGGGAGGAGTGTTGGGAGGGGGACACCTGGTACACCTGCTCAGAAGCAGGGCGGCACACAGGAGAAGGCGTCGCCATCAGCACCTTGCAGAGAGGCAGCGAGCAAGGGAGGCAGCAGCCATGATTCGTTCAATCTGCACTAGACCTTTGTGCCTGCCGTCTTGACCGGCCCCAATCAGAATTGCGGTTGGCTGCTTGGGGACAAGGGCTATCTCCTGTCCACTTGGCTGCTCAGTCCTTTGCGGAACCCCAGGACAGCGCCAGAGCATGCATACAATGACGCTCATTGTGCATCATCGAGCAGTGCATAGGCATCCTCAAGCAGAGGTCCCGGTACCTGGACTGCTCTGGTGGCACCTTGCAGTACTCTCTCAATGGGTCTCTATAATCGTCGTGGTCTGCTGCACGCTGCACAACCTGTCCATCATGAGGGGACAGCCACTGGAGGTCGAGCCAGCAGTACCACCTGAGGAGAAGGAGGAGGATCCCCGTCACCCTAGAGCTAGGTGGCATCGACCCATCACCACCCTGGAAGGGACGGGTGCAGACTGGCCAGCATCCTCCCGTCCTCACATATATGGAGGTGCCTGACACCTCCTCTGCAATCTCCCTCCATGCATTATGTACTGCCTGTCTGCCAGGTCTCCCCACGTCAGGAAATAGTATTCTTCTTCTGTGCTCCACACCGTCCATCAGTGTCTCCAACTCCATATCAGTGAATCTATTGGCTCTCCTTACACCTCTTACATCAGCCATTCTTCCAAACTCCTTCCCCCACCCCTCAGCGCCTTGCTGCAAACCCTAACCTTTAAAAAGGTCAGGGAGCAGCTGGCTTGCTAAAAACCCTTACCTGCATGCTGAATTTCTCAATGGTGATAACGTTCAAATTAAGACAGCCACACCATGAAAAATACACTTTGGAAGGGTTCATTAGTGCAGGAACCAAATTGTTCACTTTTGGAGCTGAATATGGGATGGCCCAACCATGAAAAAATTTCGGTACTAATGGCCCCCAAAAAGTGGGGGGAGCACCAGTTTTCCAGCGGTACTGAATTTCAGCCTCATTATCTCATCAGTCTGGCTGAATTTGAACCCAGGCCTTTGCACTGAAAGGTCTGTAACTCACTTCACCAACCAGTCCAAGAATAAATAGATAGGAAGGTACAAATGAGAAAAGGATGATCAGCCTATTCAAGTTGCCCTTTTGTTTAGCTTCTAATTTTTTTTCCAACCTATATGGATGGCAAAGGGAATTCTCTACTGCTTGTAGAATCAGGAGTCTTATTTATTCCCTTTTTGAATCCTTTAACTGAGTCCAATTTTGTTTCACCAGGTGGCAGTCTATACCAAAATTTAACAAAGCATTTAGCTTGTGGTTTCCGTAGTTGTAATACTCTTCCTTATGCTTGTTTGTTGGTTCTGCTCGAAACATTTCTTTATGTTTACCACATTGTCTTCATGACATGTTTTACAACATTTGTCGTGTCTATCCTTTCTTTATTGAGTGAGAATATAGTTAACTTCTACAGCTTCTCTTCAGAGCACAGCTATCTAAAAATTGGAACCATTTGTGTTGTCTCTCTTTGAGCTCTTTCTCTTCATGTGATAGTAACCAAAATGGCATATATTACTCGATGTGTGGTCTCGCCAATGCTTTCTGAAGTGTCAGTATCACTTGGAGTGGTATTCTATAGATCTACCTTTCCTGATTGCCTTAGAAATTGCTGTTATACAACCTTTCAATGTTTAGTCACTCATCACACCAACCCCAAATGTTTTTCAACAGCGTGGATGATGGCTGGCTGAGTGAAAACAATGGCAGATATTCTCAGTCCAGATAACGGGATGGTTAAGAAATTGAGAACATTCTTCTCAGTTAAAGTTAGCAGTTTCAAGGGCAGGACAAGCGACTACTGTTACCCCTATGTTACTGATATATAACCGGATGCTGTAATATCATGGTGGTTTAAAATAGGCAAGGCAATTGATGTATAATAGTCTTTTTCCCTCAACTGCTAAGATGGTGACTGATTCCCATCACAACAAGAGCTCATGTCCCACCACTCCATGATGCAATGATCTGATGCTCCAACATGCTGAATCATCAGGCAACCTTCATAATATATTATTTTTCAAAGGTGGGGCCCACTATATCAACATCATGTATGA
The DNA here is from genome assembly GCF_044704955.1 of Pristiophorus japonicus. Taxonomy (NCBI): domain Eukaryota; kingdom Metazoa; phylum Chordata; class Chondrichthyes; family Pristiophoridae; genus Pristiophorus; species Pristiophorus japonicus. The sequence continues at coordinate 101,778,418 of NC_091988.1, read as the reverse complement.
CTGGCTGCTAAGAATGTGGCTAGCACCTATAATTCCTAACATGCTGAGTCCCTAATTTCAACTAGATTTTTGGTGACAAAGAAACAGAAAACCAGAGGATAAGTCAAGCATGCATATTTTGTGTGGCTTATTGGTGAGTGATTGCACAATATTGAGAGAAGTCTGGGAGAAAATTACTTACTTGGCCTTTGAACTCCAGGAATGGTCATCAGGCAGGAGGGGGTTGGTGAGGGACAGGACCTATATATATTCAAAAAGAAAGGTAACAATCTGTTGGTGGTTTAGGGCACTGGGCCACAAGTGATAAGCAGTAGGAATGAGATGACTGCAGCTGTAATTAAAATCATGCACATTGAGTCCCTGTCCTCAAGTGCGTTGGGCAGGGCATTTGCTGAACAGAGATTACCGATTTCAAGTGCGGGAGGAAAAATCATGATGCTAGTCAAACCATTCTTTTTGTGTCACCTTGTGGCTAGTTGAAACGTTGCATTGGCACGGTTCTGGGAGCAAGTAGTTTACCCAGTCTTTTAATTTGGTTATATGTGCTGGATGGGAACTAATAACACCTGAAAGGAAACAAAATGGAGACAAAAAGGTTAAAGGGGACAATTTTCCTGACTTTTGCCCCTATTTCTCACCTTCAATTTCCAGAATACAGGGGTGCACCAAAAAGCTGGTAGTAGAGTTCTTTTTTTACTTATTCATTCACGGGATGTGGGTGTCGCTGGCAAGGCCAGCATACATTGTCCGTCCCTAATTACCCTACAGAAGGTGGTGGTGAACTGCCTTCTTGAACCACTGCAGTCCATGTGGTGAGGGTACAGCCACAGTGCTATTAGGTAGGGAGTTCCAGGATTTTGACCCAGCAATGAAGAAGGCAGGGATGGATTAAGGCTGCCATGGGCCCTGGCCCTACACCCATTCACATCCTGCAATAAATTACATTAGTGAACTAAGTCACAGGGTCAAGGTCAGGTCAGTCATGTATCCTACATGGCTACTGTTTGTACTATCACAAGGTGTGCCACCAGAGGGCACAGCAGTGGGAGACTTGTACAGGTTGCCTGGCTTAGTATAAAAGACAGGCCACCAGGTGTGATCCTCACTTTGGAGTTATCAATAAAAGATTAAGGTCACTACAGTTCAAGTACAACACATTGCCTCATGGAATCATTATCAGAGCATCCAAGGACATAACAAGGTCTACATCTCAGGTTATGTTCTCATTGATACAATGAAGACACTCATTTAGTATTTTATTATGTTTCCAAACAATCAAACTGATACCTTGATGAAACCCTGTATAAACAATAAACAACAACGCTTTAATTAAAATAAATCCTTACATTTTGAAACTAAATCAACAATGACAACAATTTAGATCAAGACAGCGCAATAATTTTAGAAGACCATCATTTGTCATTTGCATTCCATTTTCTCCACAGAGGCAACCACAAGTATAACATTACACTGGTCTTTCCTGAGATTTTTATCGACTAAATTCGTCAATGATTTTCGTGAAGTCACGTCCTCTCAGTACTTTGCTCTCGATGCTCATGATCGAAAGACTATTAAGTCGATCTTGTCCCATTCAGTTCTTGACCTCATCCTTGATGCGTTTTAGTTTCGAGAAAGACCACTCAACATTGCAATTTGATACCATCATCAATAGATATATTCGAAGAGCCATTTCAGTGTTAGAAAAGGTTTGGGCGAGGGCATATGTATGGAGGAATTGGTACATTTTCAGCTCTGCTGACTTAGTTTGTTTGACACAAATTGAGGTTTGAAGCTTTGTTAAGGATCCCACCAAGCTAGAAAACTGGATGAATTCACTTTCAATCATAGGTTCCAGATCTTTGGGATAGAAGCGGGCAAGATTTGCTGCGGCTTGCTTGATCTCATGAGTTGAGAGAGTGGCTAGCTTGGACAGGAATCCAAACTTACAGTTGATTTCCTTGTATGCATCAAGGGGATGTTTCAAGGTACTGACTTGATCAATGTTGCCAAGGAACATTTCAGTTTTGAATTTCTCCTTGGGTGACAGCACAGTGTTTTCAGCATCTCCATCATCATTAGTGGTGGTTGCATACCCGGACACACCTCTGAGCTGAATTGTACTCATTGTGGCCACACAGTTTAATTCCTAGGTCTTCGAAGTCCTCAAACTCTGTCCGCTGGGTCTTGACAAAATCAATAAGGAATTTGAGTAAGGACATCATGACATTCAGATTCAAGCCGGTCTCTTGAAGCGAGAGATTGTTCAGGTGAAAGCGCTTTAAGACTGTGTTCCAAATAACAGTGAGAATAGCTGAATCCAGTTCGCCCAGTTTGTCAAGGATCAACTGAGCTTCATTTTGGCATTCAACTTTCTGTTCCACGTCAGTTGCCAGGGATTACAACACTTTGCTTATGGGAGTGTAACCTTTGAGCAGTGCTGACACTGCTTCGTACCTTGCTGACCATCATCATAGGCAGTTCCTCGAATCGAGAATGACTTGCTTCCTCGTCAAAAAGTTCACAGGTGTTTCAATGAAGGACCTAAAATTCCAGGTCCGAACTAAATCTTGAAGGGTAGAAGATGCCTGTGTTTCGATTTTTTTTTTAACGTGTGGTGACTGTTGCACACCAGCCACCACACGGGCTTGTCAGAGCTAGGTCTTGGCACAGTAGCAAGGATTAACCAAGACGACTGGAGACCAGCTCTGCTGCACGGACCTAGTGCGCATACATATCGCAGTGTGGGCTGGCCCGTGCTGCCCCTGGGCCCTCGCCTCTCCTGGGCCCCCATTCTTCTAAATTCTATTGAATATAAGCCTAGACTATCCAGTCTTTCTTCATATGTCAGTCCTGTCGTCCAGCAAATCAGTCTGGTGAACCTTCGCTGCACTCCCTCAATAGCAAGAATGTCCTTCCTCAGATTAGGAGACCAAAACTGCACACAATATTCAAGGTGTGGCCTCACCAAGGCCCTGTACAATTGTAGTAAGACCTCCCTGCTCCTATACTCAAATCCTCTCACTATGAAGGCCAACATGCCATTTGCCTTCTTCACCACCTGCTGTACCTGTACGCCAAGTTTCAATGACTGATGTACCATGACACCCAGATCTCGTTGCACCTCCCCTTTTACTAATCTGTCACCATTCAGATAACAATCTGCCTTCCTGTTTTTACCATCAAAGTGGATAACCTCACATTTATCTACATTATTCCGCATCTGCCATGTATTTGCCCACTCACCTAACCTGTCCAAGTCACCCTGCAACCTCTTAGCATCCTTCTCACAGCTCACCCTGCCACCCAGCTTCGTGTCATTTGCAAACTTGGAGATATTACATTCAATTCCTTCGTTAATGGTATATTGTAAATAGCTGGGGTCCCAGCATGGGACCCTTGCGGTACCGCACAAGTCACTGCCTGTCATTCTGAAAATGACCCGTTTATTCCTACTCTTTGCTTCCTGCCTGCCAACCAGTTCTCTATTGACGTCAGTACATTATCCCCAATACCATGTGCTTTAATTTTGCACATTAATCTCTTGTGTGGGACCTTGTCAAAAACCTTTTGAAAGTCTAAATACACCCCATCCACTGGCTCCCCCTTGTCCACTCTACTAGTTACATCCTCAAAAAATTCTAGAAGATTTGTCAAGCATGATTTCCCTTTCATAAATCCATGCTGACTTGTACCGATCCTGTCACTGCTTTCCAAATGCGCTGCTATTACATCTTTAATCATTGATTCTAACATTTTCCCCACCACCGACCAGTCTATAATTCCCTGTTTTTTTTTTCTCCCTCCTTGTTTAAAAAGTGGGGTTACATTAGCTACCCTCCAGTCCAAAGGAACTGTTAGGTATGGTATGTGATAGGTATGACTCCAGCCAGTGGAGAGTTTACCTCTGATTCCCATTGACTTCAATTTTATTAGTGCTGCTTGATGCGATACTCAGTCAATGCTGCCTTGATGTCAACAGCAGTCACTCTCACCTCACCTCTGGAATTCAGCTCTTTTATCCATGTTTGGACCAAGGCTGTAATGAGGTCTGGAGCTAAGTTGTCCTGGCGGAACCCAAAGTGAACATTGGTGAGCAGGTTATTGGTGAGTAAATGCCGCTTGATAACACTGTCGACGCAACCTTCCATCACTTTGCTGGTGATTGATAGGCTGATAAGGCGATAATTGGCTAGATTGGATTTATCATGCTTTTTGTGGACAGGTCATACCTGAGCAATTTTGCACTGGTCGGGTAGATGCCAGTGTTGAAGCTGTACTGGCTCAGGTTGGCTAGAGGCGCGGCTAGTTCTGGAGCACCAGTCTTCAGCTGTATCCAGTGCACTCAGCTGTTCTTGCTATCACTTGGAGTAAATTGGCTGAATACTGGCATCTGTGATGGTGGAGATCTCTGGATGAGGCCATGATGGATCATCCACTCAGCATTTCTGGCTGAAGATGGTTGAGAACGCTTCAGCCTTGTCTTTGCACTCACATGCTAGGCTCCGGCATCATTGAGGATGGGAATGTTCATGGTGCTTTCTCCTCCTGTTAGTTGTTTAATTGTCTACCACCATTCACGACTGGATGTGACACGACTGCAGAGCTTTGATCTGATCTGTTGGTTATGGGATTGTTTAGCTCTGTCTATACCATGCTGCTTCTGTAGTTTAGCATGCATGTAGTCCTTTGTTGTAGCTTCACCATGTAGGCACCTTATTTACAGATATGTCTATTGATAATCAAAGGGCTATTATGGAGGGAGGGGGGGGGGGGGTGACTTAAAACAATCACTATCACTAGTGAAAAAGTACTAAGCAAACTAATGGGAATAAAGGTGGACAAGTCCCCTGGATCTGATGACCTGCATCCTAGGTTCTTAAAAGAAGTGGCGGCAGAGATAGTGGATGCATTGGTGTAATCCACCAAAATTCCCTGGATTCTGGAGAGGTCCCAGCGGATTGGAAAACTGCAAATCTAACACCCCTATTTAAGAAAGGAGGGAGACAAAAAACAGAAAACTATAGAACAGTTAGCCTAACATCTGTCATTGGGAAAATGCTGGAGTCCATTATTAACAAATTAGTAGCAGGACATTTGGAAAATCATAATGCAATCAAGCAGAGTCCGCATGGTTTTCTGAAAGGGAAATCATGTTTGACAAATTTGCTGGAGTTCTTTGAGGATGTGACGAGCAGGGTGGATAAAGGGGAACCTGTAGATCTTGTGTATTTGGATTTCCAGAAGGCATTTGATAAGGTGCCACATAAAACGTTACTGCACTAGATAAGAGCTCACGGCATTGAGGGTAATATATTAGCATGGATAGGAGATTAGCTAACTAACAGAAAACAGTGAGTCGGGATAAATGTGTAATTTTCAGGTTGGCTCACTGTAACTAGTGGGGTGCCACAGGGATCTGTGCTGGGACCCCAGTTATTTACAATCTATATTAATGACTGGGATGAAGGGACTGAGTGTAATGTAGCTAAATTTGCTGATGATACTAAGATAGGTGGGAAAGCAAGTTGTGAGGAGGACGCAAATAATCTGCAAAGGGATATAGATAGGATAAGTGAGTGGGCAAAAATTTGGCAGACTCACTATAATGTGGGAAAATGTGAGGTTATCCACTTTGATAAGAAAAATAAAAGAGCAAATTATTATTTAAATGGGGGGAGATTATAAAATGCTCTGGTACAGAGGGATCTTGGAGTCCTTGTACATGAAACTCAAAGAGTTAGCATGCAGGTACAGCAGGTAATTAGGAAAGCAAATGGAATGTTGGCCTTTATTGCAAAGGGGATGGAGTATAAAAGTAAGGAAGTTCTGCTACAACTGTACAGGGTGTTGGTGGGACTGCACCTGGAGTACTGCGTGTTGTATTGGTCTCTTTATTTAAGGAAGGATGTACTTGCATTGGAGGTCGTTCAGAGAAGCTTCACGAGGTTGATTCCTGAGATGAAGGGGTTGTCATATGAAGACAAGTTGAGCAGGTTGGGCCTATACTCATTGGAGTTTAGAAGACTGAGAGGAGATCTTATTAATGCGTACAAGATTCTGAGGGGGCTTGGCAGGGTAGATGCAGAGTGGATGTTTCCTGTCATGGGGAATCTAGAACTAAGGAGCATAGTCTCAGAATAAGGGGTCAGCCATTTAAAACGTAGATGAGGAGGCATTTTTCTCTGAGTCTTTGGAATTCTCTACCGCAGAGAGCTGTGGACGCTGGGCTATTGAATATAGTTAAGGTGGAGATAGACGGATTCTTGAGAGACAAGGAGTCAAGGATTATGGGGAGAGGGCAGGGAAGTGGAGTTGAGGCCAAGATCAGATCAGCCATGATCTTATTGAATGGTGGAGCAGGCTTGAGGGGCAAGATGGCCTACTTCTGCTCCTATTTCTTATGTTCTTCGGTCTAGTGCTGCTTCTGGCATATTCTTCTACACTTCTTATTGAACCAGGGTTGGTCGCCTGGCTTAATGGTAATGTAGAGTGAGGGATATGCCGAGCCATGAGATTACAGGTTGTGGTGGAATGCAATTCTGCTGCTGGTGATGGCCCACAGCACCTCCTGGATGCCCAGTTTTGAGCTGCTAGATCTGTTATGAATTGATCCCACAGTGGGAATACAATGGAGGATGTCCTCAGTGTGAAGACAGAACTTTGTCTCCACAAGGACTGTGCGGTGGTCACTCCTACCAATATAGTCATGGACAGATGAATCTGTGACAGGTAGATTATGAGGATGAGGTCAAGTAGGTTTTTCTCTCGTGTTGGCTCTTTCACCACCTGCCACAAGCTTAGTCTGACAGCTATGTCCTTCAGGACTCGAGCCACTCTTGGTGATGGATATTGAAGTCTTCCACCCACAGTAAATTCTGTGCCCTTGCTACCCTCAGTGCTTCTTCCAAGTGGTGTTCAACATGGAGGAGTACTGATTCATCCACTGATGGAGGGTGGTAGGTGGTAATCAGCAGGACATTTCCTTGCCTATCCTTGATATGATGCCATGAGACGTGATGGGGTCCAGAGTCAATGTTGAGACTCCGAGGATCACCTCCTTACGACTGTATGCCACTGTGCTGCCTCCTCTGATGGTCTATCCTGCCGATGGCACAAAACATACCCAGGAATGGTGATGGAGAAGTCTGGAATGTTGGCTTGCGCTTAGACCTTCCTGAGAAGGCATGAGGGACCTTGGCAGAAAGCCAACGAGGAACCCCAAGGTAAGTGGGATTCTTTATACTTGCCTCTTCTTCCAGCAGCTGGAAAACTCTGAGGCCAGAAGCCAAGCCTGCAGCTGTGTTCCATATCCCTCCTAGTGCGACCGGGCAACGGTAATGTTAATGGGCCAGGACAGGGGCAGATTAACCATGGGGCGGATGGGGCTGCAGCCCCAGGCCCACCAAAGAACATAGGCCCACCAAATAAATGTCGGAAAAAAAATATAACGCCTCCCAAATAGGCTGAATAGAATAGACAGTAAGAGAGGAAAAACAAGACCGAGGAAAATATTGTTTATTGACCTAACGTGTACGTACCTATTTTTGCAGAGATAATCTCTTTACTATTTATCTGTGTTATTATTTAACTGTTATATAATATATTTAATATATAAAATATATGTTAATATATAATATATATTGTTGAATATACTGGCCTATGGTTTCATACTCAGAATCAAAATCATATACATAATGTAATGAACATGAACAAACATAACTATAGGCCCATTTGGGTCAGTTTGCCTCAGGCCCTTAATCCAGCCCTGGGCCAGGACACTAAATTCAGCTGTATTTCAGCCCAGCCAAGCCCAGCACGCTTAATGCTGTGTCTGTCAGGCACCAGACCAATGCAGGGAGTGGGAGGAGCGGGATGGGCTGGGTGGGGGGTGGTTCTTGGTTGGTGGGCAGGAAAATTAGCTCCAAATTCTTTAAGTTATGTTTAGTGCTGTCCATTTACTTGGTTGAGAACTTTCTTCCAAACTCAAGGAATCACATTAGATCATGGTCTTCAGTCATCCAATGCTGTCAGAGTTCAAGGAAGGAAATGTACCCAAATAAATATCACTGTCATCCTTTAAGTGAACATATATGACTGTGATTTACTCTTAATGTGTTGCAGGTATTTGATGATGAAGAATTTGAATGTCGGACACCAGAAGAATGGTTACAACTTGGCTATGAGGAAGGATCTGATAGTAGGAAACCTGTCCCAGGGAAAGCACTTCTAGCCAAAAACGACAAGTTAGGACATGGTACAGTATACCAAGAATATTGTATTGAAACTAATACTGTGATTTTGAATGTAATTCTTGTTATTGTTGTAAACTATGCACTTCTGTTGCCAGTGACAACCTTCATAAAGCACAATTGTAATTATTATATATTAAAAGTGCTGAGTGGGTCACAACAGTCTACAACAAATCAAATTGGCCAAGGTAGGCTTGTGGAAGAGTTCATAGAGTGTATCCGAGATGGTTTCCTTGAACTGTACTTTGTGGAACCAACCAGGGTGCAGGCTATCTAGGATCTGGTACTATGTAATGAGACAGGATTAATAAATGATCTTGAAGTAAAGGATCCTCCAGGAAAGAGTGACCATAGTATGGTTGAATTTCAAATTCAGTTGGAGGATGAGAAAGTTGGATCTCAAACCAGTGTCCTGATCTTAAATAAAGGTGATACAAAGGTATGAAGGCAGAGTTGGCTAAAGTGGACTGTGATAATAAATTAAAATATGGCGGTTGATAATCAGTGGCAGATATTTAAGGAGATATTTTATAACTCTCAACAAAAATGTATTCCAGTGAGAAGGAAAGACTTTGTAAGAGAAGGGAGAACCATCCGTGGTTAACTAAGGAAATAAAGGATGGCAGTTGTTATGTATGCAACCCTATGTAACCAGCATTCTACCGCCACCAGAGGGCGCATCTGTTGGAGTCCCAAGGGATCCCAGCATCCCTTGGGAGCACGTATATAAGCAGGCCTCCCATGCTGAATGAGTACTGGAGTTGGAATAAAGAGACTGAGGTCACACTTACTCACATCTACAGTACTCAGTCAAATTGCTTTATTCAAGACATAACAACTGGCGACGAGATAACGAACCATGTAGAGAATGCAGAGAACTGTTGGTATCCTGGAGAAATTCTCAGAAGGGGAGGATTGGGAGGCCTTTGTGGAGTGACTCGACCAATACTTCGTGGCCAACGAGCTGGAAGGGAGTGCAAACACTGCCAAACGAAGGGTGATCCTCCTCACCATCTGTGGGGCAACAACCTATGGCCTCATGAAGAATCTTCTTGCTCCGGTGAAACCAACAACCAAATCGTATGACGAACTGTGTATGCTGGTCCAGGACCACCTAAATCCGAAGGAAAGCGTTCTGATGGCAAGGTATCGATTTTAAACATGTCAGCGGTCTGAAGGCCAGGAAGTGGTGAGCTACTTCGCCGAACTAAGGCGCCTTGCAGGACATTGTGAATTCGATGGATTCCTGGAGCAAATGCTAAGAGACTTTTTTGTGCTTGGCATTGGACATGAGGTTATCCTTTGCAAACTATTGACTGTTGTAGCACCGAACCTGAGCAAAGCCATAATGATAGCCCAAGCATTTATGTCCACCAGCGATAACACCAAACAAATTTTGCAGCATAAAGATGTTTCGGCAAGTACTGTACACAAAGTTACGTCGTTTTCAGGCAGGAATGCATGTGGCAGAACATACACGCCTGCAGCTGCACGACCTCAGATGACTGAGCCCGCCATCAAGCTTTAATGCAAGGCAATTGACACCTTGTTGGCGCTGCAGAGGTGATCATTGAGCCCATCAATGCCGCTTCAAACACTATGCGTGCAAAGGCTGTGAAACAATGGGACACCTCCAGCGAATATGCAGACGAGCTGCAAACCCTGCAAACCACCACGTTGCAGAGGAAGACCGATCCATTGCAGATCAAACTGAACTAGAGTCTCAAACCGAGGAGGCAGAAGTGTATGGGGTACACACCTTCACCACGAAATGTCCATGTTAAAAGTTGAACTGAACGGAATTCCAGTATCTATGGAATTGGACATGGGTGCAAGTCAGTCCATTATGAGCAAAAAGGCCTTCGACAGGCTGTGGAGCAACAAGGCACAACAAGGCGCATAGGCCCAAGCTGAGCCCTTACACTAAGAAGCTGATCCCTGTAATTGGCAGCGCAGCAGTAAAAGTCTCCTATGATGGAGCAGTGCACGAACTACCACTATGGATTGTATCAGGAGATGGCCCCACACTGTTCGGCAGAAGCTGGCTGGGAAAAATCCGCTGGAACTGGGACGACATCCGAGCGCTTTTGTCCGTCGACGACGCCTCATGTGCCCAGGTCCTGAGCAAGTTCCCGTCGTTGTTTGAGCCAGGCATCGGAAGTTTCTCGGGGGCGAAGGTGCAGATTCACTTGATTCCCGGTACACGACCGATCCACCACAAGGCACAGGCGGTGCCATATATGATGCGAGAGAAAGTGGAGATCGAACTGGACAGGCTGCAACAAGAGAGCATCATCGCACCGGTGGAGTTCAACGAGTGGGCCAGCCTGATTGTTCCGGTTCTCAAGGGCGATGGCATGGTCAGAATTTGTGGGGACTATAAAGTAACGATTAACCATTTTTCGCTGCAGGACCAGTACCTGCTATCCAAGACAGACAACCTATTTGCGACGCTGGCAGGAGGAAAGACATTCACCAAGTTGGACCTGACCTCGGCCTACATGACGCAGGAGCTGGTGGAATCTTCGAAAGGCCTCACCTGCATCAACACGCACAAAGGTCTGTTCATATACAATAAATGCCTGTTTGGGATTCGATCGACCATGGCTATTTTTCAAAGGAACATGGAGAGTCTGCTAAAGTCGGTTCCATGCACTGTGGTTTTCCAGGACGACATATGATCACAGGGACATCATCGAACACTTGCAGAACCTGGGGGAGGTTCTAAGTCGGCTATATCGTGTGGGATTCAGGTAGAAATGCTCGAAGTGTGTTTTCCTGGCACCAAAGGTCGAGTTCTTAGGGAGAAGAATCGCGGCAGATGGCATCAGACCCACTGACGCCAAGACGGAGGCCATCAAGAACGCGTCTAGATCACAGAACGTGACGGAGCTGCGGTTGTTCCTGCGACTCCTCAATTATTTTGGTAATTTCCTACCCAGGTTAAGCACCTTGCTAGAACCTGTACATGTGTTGCTACACAAGGGAGATGACTGGATATGGGGGAAATCACAAGAGACAGCTTTTGTGAAAGCCCAAAATCTGCTTGTCCTGTATGATCCTTGTGACGCCCTCAGTCGGCTACCATTGCCCAAAAACCGGGGTGGAAATGGCACAGCCTGCAGACTTGCTCTTGGTGATGGATGCATTTGAAAACGAAAAGTCACCCGTTACGGCCGACCAGATTAGGACCTGGACCAGCCAGGATCCTTTACTGCCCCTTGTAAAAATCTGTGTCCTACATGGGAGCTGGTCCAGCGTCCCAGCGGAAATGCATAAAGATCAAGCCATTCCAGGTGGACTGTCTTTTGTGGGGTAATCACGTGGTTTTGCCCAAGAAAGGCAGGGAAACGTTCATACGCGACCTACACAGTACCCACCAAGGCATAGTAATGATGAGAGCTTTCGCCAGATCCCATGTGTGGTGGCCCGGCATCGACTCAGATTTAGAGTCTTACGTGCGCTAATGCAACACTTGCTCTCAACTGAGCAATGCACCTAGGGAGGCACCGCTAAGTTTGTAGTCATGGCTCTCCAAACCGTGGTCTAGGATCCACGTTGACTTTGCTGGCCCGTTTCTAGGCAAAATGTTCTTGGTTGTTGTGGATGTTTATTCAAAGTGGATTGATGTCTGTAAGCATGTCTGCCACCATTGAAAACCTACGAGCCATGTTTGCCACGCATGGCCTGCCTGATGTCCTTGTCGGCGACAACGGGCCATGCTTCGCCAGCGCTGAATTCAAGGAATTCATGATCCGCAATGGGATCAAGCACGTCACATCTGCCCCGTTCCAGCCCGCATCCAACAGCCAGGCAGAACGTGCAGTCCAAACCATCAAGCAAAGCTTGAAGGCTCCCTGCAGACCCGCCTGTCCCGAGTCCTGCTCAACTATCACACCAGACCCCACTCGCTCACCGGGGTTCCCCCAGCCGAGTTGCTCATGAAAAGGGCACTCAAAACAAGGCTCTCTTTCGTCTACCCTGATCTCCATGATCACGTCGAGGGTAGGCGGCATCAACAAAGGATGCAAATTTGTCTCGCGATATTGAAGTCAATGACCCCGTATTTGTACTCGGCTATGGACATGGTCCCAAATGGCTTGCTGGCACTGTCATAGCCAAAGAAGGGAGTGGGGTGTTTCAGATCAAACTCGCAAATGGACTAACTTGCAGAAAGCATTTGGACCAAACCAAACTGCGATTCACAGACAGCAACCTGAAGAGGACACCTTCAACTTCGACCCTCCGACGCACACACAAGTAGCAACCGACATCCATGGCAGTTCCAAACAGAATCTCAAAATGTTACATTTATAGTATCTGTGAATGGGATGTACAAGACTCAGGAGACAGTGGTATTACATGATCAAAGCACTCTATGTAATATATGGTAGCAATTTTATGCCTCCTATTGTACAGAAAACAGTATATGTGAGTCATTTCACTCTACTGTTTCAGCTTTTATTGTGAACTTTGAGTCTTTGATTAAAATGAATTTGCAAAATTGACTCTCCATATCCTTCTGCTAATATCCACTCTCTTCAATGCAGGCTGAGCATTCTATCATCATGGGCCATCCTGAACTGCGAGAGAACATCTCCGCAGGTCGGGGCTATAAAAAGAGCTGAAGCTTGCCACAGCAGCTTCTAGCGCGAGCTGACACAAATGTGCAACGGCTTTGAGGTGGGCAACTGGGTGATGTCATCAGGACGCAGGTTGCCATTTGGAGCGTGGGCTGGCGCATCGGCGGGGCCCTGGTACAGCAGAGGAGCGGGAAGGTTGGGGCGGATTTGCGACAAGTGATCGGGGTGGAGCAGATGAGGGATCGTGGCTGAGATTTGGTGGGTGATCGTGACGGAGGTTCGGTGAATGGTGCGAAGGTGCGACGGGAGATCGTTGCGGAGGTGCGGCAAGTGTTTTTGTCGCGGAGGAGCGGTGAGGGATTGTGGCGGAAGTGTGGCGAATGTTTGCAGCGGAAGAGCGGCAAGAGATCGTGGTGAAAGTGCGGTGAATGAGGATACGGGGCCCAGAAGAGCCGAGGGCCCAGGGGCTGCATAGGCCTGCCCACATTTCGATATGTGTGCGCACTAAGTCCGAGCAGCAGAGCAGGTCTCCAGTCGTCCTGGTTAACCCTTGCCACTGAATAAAGGCCTAGCTCTGTCAAGCCCGTGTGGTGTCTGCTGTGCAACGGTCACCACACGTTAAAAAATCCATGCACAGGCATCTTCCACCCCCTCAATTGGAGTTCAGGACTGGAACATCGGGTCCTTCATTGAAACATCTGTGAACTCATGTGGAAGCAAGTCATCCTTATTCGAGGGACCGCCTATAATGATGATGATTGTAGTAGTCCCATTGTGTAAGGGACTACTTTTGTCAGATCTGTTAGATCTGTCAGAAGAGACCTATTCGTGACCACAACAAACCACACTGAGTACAGGTATATTGTAAATAAGTACAACAGATTTTATTAAGTAGTTTACTTCTAGTACAAATAAATAATACCTAGGCGATAGACAGTCTGTTCCTTGAAACCTCAACAGAAGCCCACTGAACAAGTGTGGCACAGTCTCTTGCTGTGTACTGTTGACTGTAGTTCTCCTCCAGTCTTCCTCTGTTCACGCTGCCTTCAGGGTTCAATAGCTGCTTCTCTTGTACCTTTTTACAAATGCTGTGATTGCTGCAGCAGTTTAAGCTTCAAAAAACATCTTATTCTAAGACTCCCACCTTTGACCTTCAAAAGCACAGTCTATCGTTATCTTGCTATCATAGAAACATAGAAATTAGGTGCAGGAGTAGGCCATTTAGCCCTTCAAGCCTGCACCACCATTCAATATGATCATGGCTCATCATTCAACTTCAGTACCCCTTTCCTGCTTTCTCTCCATATCCCTTGATCCCTTTAGCTGTAAAGGCCATATCTAACTCCCTTTTGAATATATCTAACGAACTGGCCTCAACTACTTTCTGCGGTAGAGAATTCCACAGGTTAACAACTCTCTGAGTGAAGAAGGTTCTCCACATCTCGGTAATAAATGGATTACCCCTTATCCTTAGACTGCTTCCGGACTTCCCCAACATCGGGAACATTCTTCCTGCCTCTAAACTGTCCAATCCCGTCAGAATGTTATATGTTTCTATGAGATCCCCTCTCATTCTTCTAAATTCCATTGAATATAAGCTCTCCTCATAAGTCAGTCCTGCCATCCTGGGAATCAGTCTGGTGAACCTTCGCTGCACTCCCTCAATAGCAAGAACGTCCTTTCTCAGATTAGGAGACCAAAACTCAACACAATATTCCAGGTGTGGCCTCACCAAGGCCCTGTACAACTGCAGTAAGACCTTCCTGCTCCTATACTCAAGTCCTCTAGCTATGAAGGCCAACATACCATTTGCCTTCTTCACAGCCTGCTATACCTGCTTGCCAACTTTCAATGACTGATGTACCATGACACTCAGGACTCGTTGCACCTCCCCTTTTCCTAATCTGCTGCCATTGAGATAATATTCTGCCTTGATGTTTTTGCCACCAAAGTGGATAACCTCACATTTGTCCACATTATACTGCATCTGTCATGCATTTGCCCACTCACCTAACCTGTCCAAGTCACCCTGCAGCCTCTTAACATCCTCCTCACAGCTCACACCGCCCCAGCTTAGTGTCATCTGCAAACTTGGAGATATTACATTCAATTCCTTCATCTAAATCATTATTGTATATTGTAAATAGCTGGGGTCCCAACACTGAACCCTGCGGCTCCCCACTCGTCATTGCCTGCCATTCTGAAAAGGAACCATTTATTCCGACTCTCTGCTTCCTGTCTGCCAACCAGTTCTCTATCCACGTCAATACATTACCCCCAATACCATGTGCTTTAATTTTGCACACTAATCTCTTGTGTGGGACCAAGTCAAAAGCCTTTTTAAAGTCCAAATAAACCACGTCCACTGGTTCTCCCTTGTCCACTCTACTAGTTACATCCTCAAAAAATTCTAGAAGATTTGTCAAGCATGATTTCCCTCTCATAAATCCATGCTGACTTGGATCGATCCTGTCACTGCTTTGCTATTTCATCTTTAATAATTGATTCCACCACTGATGTCAGCCTAACCGGTCTATATATCCCTGTTTTCTCTCTCCCTCCTTTTTTAAAAAGTGGTGTTACATTAGCTACTCTCCAATCCATAGGAACAAATCCAGAGTCAATAGAAGGTCGGAAAATGATCACCAATGCATCCACTATTTCTAGGGTCGCTTCCATAAGGACTCTGGGATGCAGCCTATCAGGCCCTGGGGATTTATCGACCTTCAATCCCATCAATTACCCGAACACAATTTCCTGACTAATAAGGACTCCCTTCAGTTCTTCTTTCTCGCTCGACTCTCGGATCCCTAGTATTTCCAAAAGGTTATTTGTGTCTTCCTTAGTGAAGACAGAACCGAAGTATTTGTTCAGTTGGTCTGCCATTTCTTTGTTCCCCAGTATAAATTCACCTGATTCTGACTGCAAGGGACCTACGTTTGTCTTCACTAAGCTTTTTCCCTTCACATATCTATAGACGCTTTTGCAGTCAGTTTTTATGTTCCCTGCAAGCTTCCTCTCATACTCTATCCACCCCCCCTCTCCCCAAACCCTTTATTAAACCCTTTGTCCTCCTCTGCTGAATTCTAAATTTCTCCCAGTCCTCAGGGTTGCTGCTTTTTCTGGCCAATTTATATGCCTCTTGGATTTAACACTTTCCCTAATTTCCCTCGTTAGCCACGGTTGAGCCACCTTCCCCATTTTTACTCCAGGCAGTTGTTGAAGTTCATCCATGTGATGTATAAATGTCTGCCATTGCCTATCCACCGTCAATCCTTTAAGTATCATTTGCCAGTCTATCCTAGCCAATTCACGTCTCATACCATCGAAGTTACCTTTCCTTAAGTTCAGGGCCCTAGTCTCTGAATTAACTGTGTTACTCTCCATCTTAATAAAGAATTCTACCATATTATGGACGCTCTTCCCCAAGGGGCCTTGCACAACAAGCTTGCTAATTAGTCCACTCTCATTACACAATACCCAGTCTAGGATGGCCTGCTCTCTAGTTGGTTCCGCGACATATTGGTGTAGAAAACCATCCCTAATACACTCCAGGAAATCCTCTTTCACCGTATTGCTACCAGTTTGGTTAGCCTAATCAATATGTAGATTAAAGTCACCCATGATAACTGTTGTACCTTTATTGCATGCATCCCTAATTTCTTGTTTGATGCCATCCCCAACCTCACTACTACTGTTTGATGGTCTGTACACAACTCCCACTAGCGTTTTCTGCCCTTTGGCATTCCGCAGCTCTACCCATACAGATTCCACATCATCCAAGCTAATGTCTTTTCTTAGTATTGCGTTAATTTCCTCTTTAACCAGCAACACTATCGCACGTCCTTTTCCTTTCTGTCTACCCTTTCTGAATGTTGAATACCCCTGGATGTTGAGTTCCCAGCCTTGGTCACCCTGGAGCCATGTCTCTGTAATGCTAATTATATCATATCCGTTAATAGTTGCCTGCGCAGTTAATTCGTCCACCTTATTATGAATACTCCTTGCTTTGAGACACAGAGCCTACAGGCTTGTCTTTTTAGCACTCATTTTAACACTCGTCCCTTTAGAATTATGTGTAATGTGGCCCTTTTTGATTTTTGCCTTGGATTTCTCTGCCCTCCACTTTTACTTTTCTCCTTTCTATATTTTGCCTCTGTTCCCCTGCATAGATTCCCATCCCCCTGCCATATTAGTTTAACCCCTCCCCAACAGCACTAACAAACACTCCCCCAAGGACATCGGTTCCGGTCCTGCTCAGGTGCAGACTGTCCATTTTGTACTGATCGCACCTCCCCCAGAACCAGTTCCAATGTCCCAGAAATTTGAATCCCTCCCTCTTGCACCATTCCTCAAGCCACGTATTCATCTTAACTATCCTGCTATTTCTACTCTGACTAGCACGTGGCACTGGTAGCAACCCTGAGATTACTACCTTTGAAGTCCTACTTCTTAGCTCTCTAAATTCAGCTTGTAGGACCTCATCCCGTTTTTGTACCAATGCCATTGGTACCTATATGCACCACGACAACTGGCTGTTCACCTCCTCCTCCAGAATGCCCTGCAGCTGCTCCGGGGCATCCTTGACCCTTGCACCAGGGAGGCAACATACCATCCTGGAGTCTCGGTTGTGAGCGCAGAAATGCCTAATATATTCCCCTTACAATAGAATCCCCTACCACTATAGCTCTCCCACTCTTTTTCTTGCCCTCCTGTGCAGCAGAGCCATCCATGGTGCCGTGAACTTGGCTGCTGCTGCCTTCCCCTGATGAGCCATCTCCCCCAACAGTACCCAAAACGGTATATCTGTTTTGGAGAGAGGTGACCGCAGGGGAACCCTGCACTACCTTCCTTCCACTGCTCTGCCTGATGGTCACCCATTCCCTATCTGCCTTTGTAACCTTTACCTGCGATGTGACCAACTCACTAAACATGTTAGTCACGACATCCTCAGCATCGCGGATGCTCCAGAGTGAATCCATGCGCAGCTCCAGTGCCGCAATGCCGTCTGTTAGGAGCTGCAGCTGGATACACTTCCTGCACACACACTGGAAGTGTCCTTGATTTTCCATATAGCACAGGAGGAGCATGACACGGGTCTTGGCTCTCTTGCCATGACTTAACCCTTAAATATCCTCCCTTTTTACAGAAGGCACTATTTTTCCTCTGAGAACTTCTACACAGACAATCTTGGATTATTTAGCTTCAGCAATAAGAAATGCGTTGTAGACCTTTGTTTTATTTTGTGGCTAATTAATATCCTGGCCTTGACCACCCTAGCTCTAACAAAGCTGTCTCAGCAGTTTAAAAATATAATATTGGCTCAATCTACCATGATGCTTTGCTTCTCAGTTTTTACCATGGTTAGCTAAGCTTACACACATTTTAGTTAATTTTATCATATAATTAAACAAAAGCTTTATTAAAACACTATCATAACATGCAGGTAAGTTTTTATCTTACAATATCCTCAGCTTGAGGCAGAGGAATTCTTTCAGACTCCTCACTTTATCATGATATTGGCTAGCCCTCTTAATCTGGAACAGCAGTATCATACCCAAATCAATTCACTACCTCCGATATTCATACGCTTTATGACACTAACTTTGTCCTTTCTGAATTATGCTATGATTTTGATTTTACATTTTTACTCATTTTCATGGAATTTTGTGTTCTAATCAGTTAGATTTTTTTTGGTGCTGGTTAGTCATAGACATTGGCTTATGTATCAAAGTCTTGCTACATGGTCAAAATGTAAAACTTATCTTAATTAGGACAGAGTCAAGACTTATTTATGACTTGACTAATGTAAAATTTATTCAGAGTTCGAACTTGTGAGACAAAACAACGCAGATAAAAAAAACTGACATTGTAAAGAAAGCAGAAGTTTAACATCTAAACAACAAGTCATGGACTTAGAAACATAGAAACATAGAAAATAGGTGCAGGAGTAGGCCATTCGGCCCTTCTAGCCTGCACCGCCATTCAATGAGTTCATGGCTGAACATTCAACTTCAGTACCCCATTCCTGCTTTCTCGCCATACCCCTTGATCCCCCTAGTAGTAAGGACCTCATCTAACTCCTTTTTGAATATATTTAGTGAATTGGCCTCAACAACTTTCTGTGGTAGAGAATTCCACAGGTTCACCACTCTCTGGGTGAAGAAGTTCCTCCGCATCTCGGTCCTAAATGGCTTACCCCTTATCCTTAGACTGTGACCTCTGGTTCTGGACTTCCCCAACATTGGGAACATTCTTCCTGCATCTAACCTGTCTAACCCCGTCAGAATTTTAAATGTTTCTATGAGGTCCCCTCTCATTCTTCTGAACTCCAGTGAATACAAGCCCAGTTGATCCAGTCTTTCTTGATAGGTCAGTCCCGCCATCTCGGGAATCAGTCTGGTGAACCTTCGCTGCACTCCCTCAATAGCAAGAATGTCCTTCCTCAGGTTAGGAGACCAAAACTGTACACAATACTCCAGGTGTGGCCACACCAATGCCCTGTACAACTGTAGCAACACCTCCCTGCCCCTGTACTCAAATCCCCTTGCTATGAAGGCCAACATACCATTTGCTTTCTTAACCGCCTGCTGCACCTGCATGCCAACCTTCAATGACTGATGTACCATGACACCCAGGTCTCTTTGCACCTCCCCTTTTCCTAATCTGTCACCATTCAGATAATAGTCTGTCTCTCTGTTTTTACCACCAAAGTGGATAACCTCACATTTATCCACATTATACTTCATCTGCCATGCATTTGCCCACTCACCTAACCTATCCAAGTCGCTCTGCAGCCTCACAGCATCCTCCTCGCAGCTCACACTGCCACCCAACTTAGTGTCATCCGCAAATTTGGAGATACTACATTTAATCCCCTCATCTAAATCATTAATGTACAGTGTAAACAGCTGGGGCCCCAGCACAGAACCTTGCGGTACCCCACTAGTCACTGCCTGCCATTCTGAAAAGTACCCATTTACTCCTACTCTTTGCTTCCTGTCTGACAACCAGTTCTCAATCCATGTCAGTACACTACCCCCAATCCCATGTGCTCTAACTTTGCACATCAATCTCTTGTGTGGGACCTTGTTGAATGCCTTCTGAAAGTCCAAATATACCACATCAACTGGTTCTCCCTTATCCACTCTACTGGAAACATCCTCAAAAAATTCCAGAAGATTTGTCAAGCATGATTTCCCTTTCACAAATCCATGCTGACTTGGACCTATCATGTCACCTCTTTCCAAATGCACTGCTATGACATCCTTAATAATTGATTCCATCATTTTACCCACTACCGATGTCAGGCTGACCGGTCTATAATTCCCTGTTTTCTCTCTCCCTCCTTTTTTAAAAAGTGGGGTTACATTGGCTACCCTCCACTCCATAGGAACTGATCCAGAGTCAATGGAATGTTGGAAAATGACTGTCAACGCATCCACTATTTCCAAGGCCACCTCCTTAAGTATTCTGGGATGCAGTCCATCAGGCCCTGAGGATTTATCGGCCTTCAATCCCATCAATTTCCCCAACACAATTTCCCGGCTAATAAGGATTTCCCTCAGTTCCTCCTCCTTACTAGACCCCCCGACCCCTTTTATAACCGGAAGGTTGTTCGTGTCCTCCTTCGTGAATACCGAACCAAAGTACTTGTTCAATTGGTCCGCCATTTCTTTGTTCCCTGTTATGACTTCCCCTGATTCTGACTGCAGGGGACCTACGTATGTCTTTACTAACCTTTTTCTCTTTACATATCTATAGAAACTTTTGCAATCCGTCTTAATGTTCCCTGCAAGCTTCTTCTCATACTCCATTTTCCCTGCCCTAATCAAACCCTTTGTCCTCCTCTGCTGAGTTCTAAATTTCTCCCAGTCCCCAGGTTCGCTGCTATTTCTGGCCAATTTGTATGCCACTTCCTTGGCTTTAATACTATCCCTGATTTCCCTTGATAGCCACGGTTGAGCCACCTTCCCTTTTTTATTTTTATGCCAGACAGGAATGTACAATTGTTGTAGTTCATCCATGCGGTCTCTAAATGTCTGCCATTGCCCATCCACAGTCAACCCCTTAAGTATCATTCGCCAATCCATCCCAGCCAATTCACGCCTCATACCTTCAAAGTTAGCCTTCTTTAAGTTCTGGACCATGGTCTCTGAATCAACTGTTTCATTCTCCATCCCAATGCAGAATTCCACCATATTATGGTCACTCTTCCCCAAGGGGCCTCGCACAACGAGATTGCTAATTAATCCTCTCTCATTACATAACACCCAGTCTAAGATGGCCTCCCCCCTAGTTGGTTCCTCGACATATTGGTCTAAAAAACCATCCCTTATGCACTCCAGGAAATCCTCCTCCACCGTATTGCTTCCAGTTTGGTTAGCCCAATCTATGTGCATATTAAAGTCACCCATTATAACTGCTGCACCTTTATTGCACGCACCCCTAATTTCGTGTTTGATGCCCTCCCCAACATCACTACTACTGTTTGGAGGTCTGTACACAACTCCCACTAACGTTTTTTGCCCTTTGGTGTTCTGCAGCTCTACCCATATAGATTCCACATCATCCAAGCTAATGTCCTTCCTAACTATTGCCTTAATCTCCTCCTTAACCAGCAATGCTACCCCACCTCCTTTTCCTTTTATTCTATCCTTCCTGAATGTTGAATACCCCTGGATGTTGAGTTCCCAGCCCTGATCATCCTGGAGCCACGTCTCCGTAATCCCAATCACATCATATTTGTTAACATCTATTTGCACAGTTAATTCATCCACCTTATTGCGGATACTCCTTGCATTAAGACACAAAGCCTTTAGGCTTGTTTTTTTAACACCCTCTGTCCTTTTAGAATTTTGCTGTACAATGGCCCTTTTTGTTCTTTGCCTTGGGTTTCTCTGCCCTCCACTTTTCCTCATCTCCTTTCTGTCTTTTGTTTTTGCCTCCTTTTTGTTTCCCTCTATCTCCCTGCATTGGTTCCCATCCCCCTGCCATATTAGTTTAACTCCTCCCCAACAGCACTAGCAAACACTCCCCCGAGGACATTGGTTCCGATTCTGCCCAGGTGCAGACCGTCCGGATTGTACTGGTCCCACCTCCCCCAGAACCGGTTCCAATGCCCCAGGAATTTGAATCCCTCCCTGCTGCACCATTGCTCAAGCCACGTATTCATCTGAGCTATCCTGCGATTCCTACTCTGACTAGCACGTGGCACTGGTAGCAATCCCGAGATTACTACTTTTGAGGTCCTACTTTTTAATTTAGCTCCTAAAATTCATTTCGTAGGAACTCATCCCTTTTTTTACCTATGTCATTGGTACCAACGTGCACCACGACAACTGGCTGTTCTCCCTCCCTTTTTAGAATGTCCTGCACCCAGAATTCCAGATCTCTCTTACTTGTATCCATCCATTGTGGATAATTCTTACTAAATGTATTTTTCCCTAGCCTTCAGTTGTTTTTTAAATTAAATTCTATATCATTTTCTTTACTTAAACATACTTGCAATCCTTTTAACAGATACCTGTGTCTCTAACTCTCATCTGATTGTTTCATTAATTAGATAGTTTCTCGATGGATTATGTGCCAATGCATCAAAAAAGTCTCATTTCCTGAGCCACATTAACCATATCATGTCTTGCTGTTGTCAAATAACTGAGCATGTCTAAGACCCGTTCTTCACTGCAAATTCACCGTGCATTTGAGCGTGCTAGTTGCTTCATATACTATAAATCATGTCTGCACTCTTATAACGGTATCTCGATGCCATCCGATACAAGCCATCTTGGGCTGTCAGGAGATCTTAGCAAAAGATTGTCTGGAGATCTTTGCTCATCTTCCACTGCATGTTCCTGATGTCTTGGGTAGTGGCCAGGCTATCAGTGCAGTTTCCTGAAAAGGTACATCGACAAGGACACAAATGTCTCCAAGAGAAAGCTATCGATTTATTATTCTCAACTACACTTTCCTGACTTTTACTAGAATGTTAGAAAAATTCCTGTTTGGTGGTGTATTTTCCCTGTTTCTACCTTGCAACTTAAGTGGGGCATCCCATTAATTACTATTCATATCTCATCAGCTCTGGAGTAACCTTACTGTCCAATACAATATTAAAGATAGAAAATATAGATCAAACATTCTAACTTGCTCCAAGTTATTAACACTTCTTTTTAAAAATTATTTATAACCAGCTATATTGTGGCCGAATCCATTTCATCATTTCAAACTTATCACAAATCCAAACAGCAGTATTGTTGCACTGACAGGTTTTGTCAATGTTCAATTTTATTTCCCCACAAACTTTTCTCTTGATACACAGCAATTATCCCCTTAAACTTCAGTTAGATTTTCCTTTCTCGAGTGAATTAATTGTAAGTCTACTTAAGAGCCCAAGGAGTTAATTTGTCAAATCATAAAATTTCATTCAGCAATTCAAAAGTGGTTCCTTGCTGAATTAAAAAAACACCTGTCGGTGGAAAGGGTTAACTTCTTTCTAGGTTTATAAGAAGGAGTAAAACATTGTCTGATGTCATTACTGTTACGTTCATAATAAATGGTCAGAGTGAATACTGTGCAAAATGAGCAAGTGTGACCATAGCTCCTTTATTGGATGCTGGGATCCCTTGGGACTCCAACAGATAGGCCCTCTGGTGGTCAGGTGTGATGCAGGTTACAAGGGGTTAAATACATAACATCACTCCCCCGTGAAGTCAACACTACTCTTATTTACAAGGTGAGACGATCTGGGGCTTTGCGCTCCCTTGTCGATTGTCTCGGTACAAATGCTGGTGTGGGTGAGTTGGTCAGTTCTTCACTGGACTGTTGGGCAGCCGGCCTTGCCGGATTTCTGGGGATGATGAGTTCAGTTTCGTGGTCAACTGTGATGTTAGTTGCCACTTATGTGTGTGTTGGAAGGTCAAACTTGGTGGTGTCCTCTTCAGGTTGTTCGTAGCTGTTGGTGAACTGCAATTTGTTTTGGTCCAAGTGTTTTTTGTGCATTTGTCCATTGGTCAGTTTAACCTGAAACATCCTACTCCCCTGTTTGGCTGTGACTGTGCCAGCGAGCCATTTGGGACCATGTCCATAATTGAGCACAAACACAGGATCATTGATCTCAATATCGCGTGACAAATTTACGCGGTTATGGTACACACTTTGTTGATGCCGCTTGTCCTCCACGTGATCATGTAGATCAGGGTGGACAAGAGAGAGTTTAAACGCCCTTTTCATAAGCAGCTCAGCTGGGGGAATCCCAGTGAGTGAGTGGGGTCTGGTGCGGGTAGCTGATCAGTACTCGGGACAACCGGGTCTGCAGGGAGCCTTCCAATACGCGTTTCAAGCTTTGCTCGATGGTCTGAACTGCCCGTTCTGCCTGGCCGTTGGATGCGGGCTTGAACGGGGCAGATGTGACATGTTTGATCCCGTTGCGGGTCATAAATTCCTTGAATTCAGCACTGGTGAAGCACGGCCCATTGTCGCTGACTAGGACATCAGGTGCGTGGCAAACATGGCTCGTAGGCTTTCAATGGTGGCCGTGGATGTGCTTACAGACATTATTGCACATTCAATCCATTTTGAGTAAGCGTCCACGACAACCAAAAACATTTTGCCTAGGAATGGGCCCACATAGTTGACATGGATCCTTGACCACGGTTTGGATGGCCATGACCACAAACTTAGCGGTGCCTCTCTGGGTGCATTGCTCAACTGAGAGCAAGTGTTGCACTGGCGCAGGGATGACTGTAAATCTGAGTCGATGCTGGGCCACCACACATGGGATCTGGCTATGCCTTTCATCATTACGATGCCTGGGTGGGTGCTGTGCAGTTCACATATGAATGTGTCTCTGCCTTTCTTGGGCAAGACCACGCGATTGCCCCTGCAGGGACAGCTCGTCTTTGCGACTGTGGAACGGCTTAATCGCTTCCTGCATCTCCACTGGGACACTGGACGAGCTCCCATGGAGGACACAGTTTTTTACCAAGGGCAGTAAATGATGCTGCCTGGTCCAGGTCCTGATCTGGTGGGCCATAATGGGGGACTTCTCATTCTCAAATGCCTCCATGACCGTGAGCGCCCATCTTTGGATGCGGGCAGAGGCATTGGTATTAATCCCTTTGCTGTCCGAGAATAGCGATATGAGCGGCTTGTGGTCAGTTTCAAGCTCGAACTTGAGGCCAAATAAGTACTGGTGCATTTATTTTATCCCGTAAATGCACGCCAGAGCCTCTTTACCCCTACATGTGCTACTGCGCAAGGGAGACAACTGGGTTTGGGGGAATTCACAAGAGACTGCCTGTAAGAAAGCCAGAAACTTATTATGTTCTAACAAACTGCTTGTCCTGTATAACCCATGTAAACGATTGGTGTTAGTTTGTGATGCGTCGTCATACGGGATCGGGTACTGGTCCTGCAGCGAAAAATGGTTAATCGTTGCTTTATAATCCCCGCAAATTCTAACTGTACTGTCCTCCTTGAGTACCGGAACAATCGGACTGGCCCAGTTGTTGAATTCCACCGGCGCG
This sequence comes from Pristiophorus japonicus, assembly GCF_044704955.1. Taxonomy (NCBI): domain Eukaryota; kingdom Metazoa; phylum Chordata; class Chondrichthyes; family Pristiophoridae; genus Pristiophorus; species Pristiophorus japonicus. The sequence goes on along the minus strand of NC_091988.1, from coordinate 101,753,059 downwards.
ATGATGCTTTCACGTTGCAACCTGTCCAGCTCGATTTCCACTTTTTCACGCATTATGTATGGTACCGCCAGAGCCTTATAGTGGATGGGTCGCGTACCGGGAACCAAATGGATCTGCACTTTTGCCCCCGAAAAGCTTCCAATGCCTGGCTCGAATAACGAAGGGAACTTGCGTAGAATCTGGGCACATGCGGTGTCATCGACGGACTAAAGCGCTCAGATGTCGTCCCAGTTCCAGGAGATTTTCCCCAGCCAGCTTCTACCAAACAATGTGGGGCCATCCCCTGGCACAATCCACAGCAGGAGTTCGTGTACTGCTCCATCATAGGAGACTTTGACTTCAGCACTGCCAATTACAGGGATTAGTTCCTTAGTGTAAGCCCTTAGTTTGGTGTGAATGGGGCTGAACTTGGGCCTGTGTGTTTTCTTTTCCACAGCCTGTCGAAGGCCGTTTTACTCATTATGACTGACTTACCCCTGTGTCCAGCTCCATAGACACTGGAATACCGTTCAGTTCAACCTTCAACATTATTGGTGGGCATTTTGTCGTGAACGTATGTACTCCGTACACCTCTGCCTCCTCAGTACGAGTTTCCAATTCCGTCTGATCTACTGTGGATCGATCTTTTTCTGCAACGTGGTGGTTTGCAGGGTTTGCAGCTCGCCTGCATATTCATTGGAGGTTGTTCCATTGTTCTGCAGCCATTGCACGCATAATGCTTAAAGCGGCATTGATGGGGCCGATGATCACCCCCACAGCATCAACAGGGTGTTAACTGCCTCGCAATAACAGATGATGGTGGACTCTGGGTCAATTGTGGTCGGGCCACAGTAGCCGTTGTGTACGTTCTGCCCTGTACATTTCTGCTCAAAACCGACGTTACTTTATGTACAGTGCTGGCCGAAACTTCTTTGATCTGCGAAATCTGCTTGGTGTTTTCGCTGGTGGACATAAATGCCTGGGCTATTGTTATGGCTTTACTCAGATTCGGAGTTTCTACAATCAACAGTGTGTGAAGGATTGTCTCATGTCTGATGTCCGGTACAAAAAAGTCTCTCAGCATTTGTTCTAGGAATCCCTCAAACTCACAATGTCCTGCAAGGCACCTTAGTTTGGCGACGTAGCTCGCCACTTCCTGGCCCTCCGATCGTTGACATGTGTAGAACCGATATCTCGCCATCAAAACACTTTCCTTCGGATTTAGGTGCTCCCAGACCAGCGTACACAATTCTTCGTAAGATTTCTCTGTTGGTTTTGCCGGGGCCAGGAGGTTTTTCATGAGGCCATAGGTTGTTGCCCCACAGACAGTAAGGAGGATCGCCCTTCGTTTGGAAGCATTCTCGTCTCTTTCCAGCTCGTTGGCCATGAAGTATTGGTCGAGTCTCTCCATGAAGGCTTCCCAATCGTCCCCTTCTGAGAACTTCTCCAGGATGCCGACTGCTCTTTGCATTTTCGCGCGGTTGTTCGTTACCTCGTCGCCAATTGTTATGCTCATAATAAATGGGCAGACTGAGTACTGTGTGAAATGAGCAAGTGTGACCTTAGCTCCTTTATTGAGATTCCAGAGTGCAGGTACCTCGTGGGTGGCCTATTTATATGCTGTACTCCCAAGGGATGCTGGGATCCCTTGGGACTCCAACGGGTAGGCCCTCTGGTGGTCAGGTGTGATGCAGGTTACAAAGGATTAAATACATAACAATTACATCACTTCACATAATTTATTTTAAAAAACACCTTTCAGAATAGAAACCTTTTTCCCCCCAGCCTTTTTAGCTTCAAAACTTCCTCTCTCGATTTTACATATCAATTTCAATTTCAAAAACAAGTGATTATTTACAAAGTGTCTTAACATTGGAGTCACAAATGCTCACAATTCAAGTGCTCGCAATTCATTTATAAGATCCATACCTTATGATCTCCCCACCTCGAGCACTGTTGTCTCTCATCAGAGAAAACGGCATTTTAGTTTGTTTCCAAGCTTTTTAGTATTATTTCTAAACTGTTTAGTATTATTTTTTTTTAAAGTTTCCAAACCCAAGACTTTCCAATACAACCAAAATGTTTAACAAAGAGAATCACCTCAAATGTCTCAAAATTCCAATTCAAATACTGCCAATCTTTTATTTTTCCTAGCAAAAATCATTATCAGCATAGGGTGTCTTCCTTTTTCTTTCAATGTAAAAGTCTCATGTCCAGAACTAGGGACATTCACACTTTGAAATAACCAGAATTTCACCATGGCCACAATGAAAGTCAGGTTTTCATAGGTTAATTAACCTCAATAATTCCAGTCAAATTCAGACCAATATATTTTTTTTCATAGCAAATATGTTATTAACTAAACACAATACAGGGCAGATAAATAAAATAAAATAACACAGTAGGTTATGTCACTTTCCATATTCTTCCTTCAGATGCCTTTCCAATTGACTGTAAAAATAATGAATATAACTGAAGAAGCATTAGTTTTTGTATTTAACAAACATCACACACATTTTACACAAAAGGAAAAAAGAGGGCAGAGCTTCCTTTATCTTGTAGCTTCGAGAAATTCACGTAGGCTTTTTTTAAAGGCATTATACTGAAAGGGACCCTCCCTTCTCCTTTCATTATCTCAATCATAGACTAAATTTTGTATCTTTTAACCCAATGTAATAAATGATTAAGTTATTTTGACTAGTAAATGGGTGTCTCGGGCTTGCAATAACCAAATTGAAAAGACAGTGCTTTGTTACAATTTGAATTGATTTAAAACGAGACCATATTTAAACTATATAAAACAATAGCAATTTTTTTTACTGTAATCCAATTAAAACATTCAAATTTTTTTTTAAGCAGACACCATCTCAACTGTAACTTCAAAGCTGAAGTTTATCTTTTGTAAAACAAACCCTCTTTTGTGCATTTCATAACTCATAATTATATAAATCCATACCTGCATTTCTAACTTAAAATGTAATTCAATTCTAGGTGCACAATGTACATTTTAACACTCAATTTATCCACACTTTCGTAAAACTTCCCACATCCATGACAAAAGGGTTAACACTAGTTTCTGCACTGAAAAGTGGGTGGAGCATAAACAAACATAACAGTCACTTTCTTTTAAAGACAGACATTCACACAAACCTTTCACTCAACAAAGCTTATCATTCTCTTTCTCGGCACAAATGCTGAAACTTCTGTGTCAGTTTTATTTTCTCTTTTTTTAATTAGTTTTCTCAGCAACTTATTTTCTGGTTCCCTGTTTTTTTTCTTCCTTTGCTGAGTTCTTAGATCTTCCCACTCTATCTCCTACTCTTCTGCACTTTATGCTTATCCTATTTCTCAAGTCTCCGCGCTTCACGCAGCGGTGGATTATCTAAACCAGTTTCTAACTGGCTTCTTTATGATTCTGCAGTGCCGTGCCCGCCTGGACTGCGTTCACACTCTGCTGATGCACGATTGCAGTAATGGAGACAAGTTGGCCTGCAGAAGGTCAATCTGATTCTGTTGTTCAAGCATTCTTTCATTCTGGTCAAGGATGACAGCACTATCTCTCTCCGCGCAGTACATCACTACATATGCAATCAAACTTATTGCTTTAACCGGCTTCCATTTCTTAGCCTTAACCTGCTTTTGGATGATGGCAACCTCCAAAGTTACTCTTGGGTACTTAATTAGACTCTCCACTACGTGTGTCTCTACCAGTGTCTTATCACACTGCTAACCAAAATTTAATTTATATTCCTTCTAAAGACACCCTTTCGGCATCTTGGTGTACTTAAGAGACACTATAGGATAATTTAAACTAACACTCCCTCTTACGAGGTTAAACCCCACAAGGATTGTTCGTTTGGCCCGACGAAACTCTTGCCCCTGTTGCCTCATTCACAATAAATCTGGTTTCAGTTGTGATCAAAGTCCCTTCGTGGTCGCCAGTTGTAAGATCTGTAAGCTCTGTCATAAGAGACCTGTCTGTGACCACAACAAACCAGACTGGGTACAGGTATATTGTAAATAAGCACAACAGATTTTATTAAGTGGTTTACTTCCAGTACAAAGAAATAATACTTAACAGGATGATAGACAGTTTGTTCCTTGAAATCTCACAGAAGGCCACTGAGGGACTATGGCGCAATTTCTTGCTGTGTTCAGTTGACTGTAGCTCTCCTCTAATCTTGCTCTGTATTTGCACTGCCTTCAGGGTTCAATAGCTGCGAATGCTGTGATCGTTGCTGCTGCATAGGTTTCAACTCTTACTAGCTTTTTGACCTTCAACACCTTATCTGGAATTTTGCAGACTGAATGTTTTTCTCTAAAACTTCTATATAAACAAGTTAGTTTTGGTCTATAGATTAGTGATAAGAAATGCGTTGTAGACCTTTGTTTTATTGGACCCAAGTTTCCACATGATTTGCGCCTGATTTTTAGGAGCAACTGGTGGAGAACGGACTATCTTAGAAATCGCAATTCTCCACATTTTTTTTTCTGCAGTTCTAGTCAGGTAGAACAGTTTCACTTTGGAACAGAATTTTTTCTTCAAAAGGGGGCGTGTCCGGCCACTGACGCCTGATTTCAAAGTTTCCACAGTGAAAACGTACTCCAAAATAACTTAGAATGGAGCAAGTGAAGATTTTTGTAGAACTGAAAAAACCTTGTCTACACATTAAAAAATCAGGCGCAGGTTACAAATTAGGCGTCCAGAACGAGGTGGGGGGGGGGAGGGGGGGGAAGGGAAGTCATTAAATTCGACAATAAATCCTTATTTATACTTATACAAATATTAGACAAATAAATCCAACCTGAATAAACATTTATAAGCAAAGAAAAGATTAAATAAACCATCTTCCTACCTGTGTGAAAGTGCTTCAGTCAGCTCAGCGGTGTGGTGTCGTTCCCGTGAACGGGAGGGAGGGAGGGGCAGGCAGGCAGTAAGCAGGCAGCAAGCAGCCTTCCACTTGAGGTGGAAGCCTTGAAGTCAGCTCAGCGGTGTGGCGTCGTTCCCGCGAACGGGAGGGAGGGAGGGGTAAGCAGGCAGCAAGCAGCCTTCCACTTGAGGTGGAAGCCTTAAAGTCAGCTCAGCGATGTGGCGTCTTTCCCGCGAACGAGAGGGAGTGAGAGAGGGAGGGAGGGGCAGGCAGGCAGTAAGCAGGCATTTGTGCAGCCTTCCACTTGAGGTGGAGGCCTTAAAGTCAGCTCAGCAGTGTGGCGTCGTTCCCGACAACGGGAGGGAGGGAGAGGCAGGCAGGCAGCCAAAGATACAGCAGCAGGCTTTGAGCTGTGAGGGGGACTGAGGCCATTTGAACAGGGAGAGGCAGCCACATAGACAGTTTTATATTTACATTTGCAGAATGGGTGCTGCATTGTCAACACCACATATTATGCAATGGTTCGCCATCAATTCACTGCATAGGAGAGAATTGATTAGAGCTCACCGCACCAGGAACGTCGTAGCCCGTAGGTTGATGGGCAGGAGACCTTACCCACGGCGACAATATCGAACCAGGCGCTCGTACCTGGACATGAGCGAGGCTGCGTTTTCGCAGAGAAGTTGTCACTGAGATCTGTGATATGGTGAGAGCAGATTTGCAGCCCAGAAGCAGAAGGACAACTGCCTTGTCTGTTGAAGTGAAGGTAACAGCTGCACTTTCTTTCTATGCCTCGGGATCGTTTCAGGCTACAACTGGAGATGTGTGTGCCATCTCTCAACGTGCAATACATGCCTGCATTTACCAGGTCACGGCTGCACTTTATGCGCGAAGGAATGACTTCATCAATTTCCCAATGACCGCACAAGCGATCCATGAGAGGACTGTGGGCTTCTTCAGGATTGCCGGCTTCCCAAAGGTACAGGGCTGCATTGATTGTACCCACATAGCCTTGCAAGCACCCGTGGAGGATTCTGAGTAGTACCGAAATAGGAAAGGTTTCCACTCTATCAATGTGCAGCTCGTGTGTGACGACAAGCAGCGCATCATGTCAGTCGATGCGAGATACCCTGGCAGCACCCACGATGCGTTCATCCTACGCGACAGCGTTCTATCTGACATGTTTGAGCAGCAGCCAGAAGGGCAGAGCTGGCTACTGGGAGACAAAGGGTACGGCTTGACCACCTGGCTCATGACACACCTACGCGTGACACGGACAGAAGCTGACCGTCAATACAACATGGCGCACATTGCGACGTGCAGCATCATTGAGAGGGCCATTGGCATATTGAAACAGCGATTCCGATGCCTGGACCATTCCGGAGGACAGTTGCAATACTCTCCTGAGATGGTCGGTCACTTCACTGTTGTGTGCTGCATGCTTCATAACTTAGCCATCATGAGGCAGCAGGAGCTGGTAGTGGAACCCGAAGACCCACGTGAGGGTTCAGTGCATGATGATAGTATTACGGAAGACCAGGATATGGATGATAACGACAATCAGGAAAGCCTTCAAGTGTCTGATGCCGGAGCACGAGGTCGGAGGAGGGCCGTCCATCATGCCTCTTTAATGATTGCTCGAGACTTGCGCCAGCAGCTCATCCGTGAATGCTTCAACTACTGATGCCTGAGGGCTCTGCGAACATTTTTGCATATGGACATGTTTATTCTTTGCAGTTGTTTCTACGTTGTGTTGTGTTAATGGAACATGAAACAGTTTTAATGAAAAGATATTTTATTGAAAAGTTAACGTCACTCTAATAAAATATTTGTTGTATCAAACTAGACTTTTTAATATGACTCTTGAAGATCACTTAAAAACTTTAAGATCACTTATAAACTTGTAAAGTTACAAAAGTTACAAAACACTTTCTATGTGAAAAATTTTACACTCTAAGATCACTTAAACTTCAAGATCACTTTTTAGATGCAAAATTAAATAATTTACAGAATGTGCGAGCATTTACACTATAAGATCACTTGAAAACCCTGAGATCACTTATAAGTTGTAAAGTTACAAAACTTACAAAACAATTTCAATTTGAAAAATCTTACACTCTGAAGAACACTTTTAAACTTCAGGATCACTTTTTAGGTGCAAAATTAAATAAGATACAAAAAAATGTGAGAGCATTTACACTATAAGATCACTTAAAAACCATAAGATCCCTTATAAGTTGTAACGTAACAAAACTTACAAAACAATTTCAATTTGAAAAACGCTACTACAGCTACATCAAGAACAAGAACAAAAGCAGCAAAGAAAGGCTGCAACCATGTCTCATCCACATCTCAGTGAATGTTCACTTCCTCATGGGTGTCATTTGATTGGCTGGGCTGTGTGCCCTTATTGCAGCAGCTACCTCAACCAGGCCCTCCCTGACGGCCTGTGCCGACACTTGCATGCCCTCCCTGATGGCCTGTGCCCTAATCTGCATGCCCTCCCTGATGGCCTGTGCCGTCGATTGCACTCCCTCGGACATTCCCTCCCTAAGTTCCCGTGTCATTACTGCTACTTCTCCCGTCAGGACCGTCAACTCTTCACCTACTGCATTGACGCCACCGATGAGTGATTGGGTAAGCTCATTGGTCTCCATAGCCAATGCCACAACCTGAGCCGCATCTGTTGCACGCTGCATCTCAGGAGAGCGTGTCTCCAATCTCCTTCTCCTCTGCCTGGGTCTGCCTCGTGGCACCACTACACTGGGAGGCACGGGCACGGACGGTGGGATGCTCGGTGTTACAAGCGGCACCACTGCACAGGGAGGAGCAGGCTGGGACTGTGGGACGCTCTGTGTTCCAGACGGCTGAACTGGAGGGAGCGGCTCGGGCTGGAATGGTGGGATTCTCTGTGTTGCAGACGGCTGAACTGAAGGGAGAGGCTCGGGCTGGAATGGTGGGATGCTCTGTGTTGCAGACGGCTGAACTGGAGGGAGAGGCTCAGGCTGGAATGGTGGGATGCTCTGTGTTGCAGACGGCAGCACTCGAGTACGAGCCATGGGCTGGGATGTTGGACGAATGGGTGTAAACTGCTCCATGATATCAGCAGCAACACTGGGACCCGAAGCGTCGGAATCAAAACCATAGTAGGTGGAACCAGAACCTATGCGAAAGGGAGGCGTAGGCTGGGACGGTAGTGCGGTGACTGTAGAAAGCTGCATTATACCAGCAGCACCACTGGGACCCGCAACATCAGAAGCGAAACCATGGATAGTGGGACCAAGACCTATGCTAGGGGTTGAAACTCTGATGCCCCTTGATGGGGGCTCATAAACATTAAATTGGAAGCTCCCCCCTGCAGACAGTTCAGTCATCGCTGCCATCATCCAGTCTGGATCGTCCGCAGCTGGTTGTACTGGTCCTTGTTCTGTACCCTCAGGATCTGCAGGGTTGGCAGCAGCAGCATCGTCATCGTCGTCATCATCATGTTCTGCAAAATACATCAGAACAGTCAAATGCTTAACAGCAATGGAGGGGGCCGGGTGGGTGGCATGAGTACTCTCACACATAGCAGGCCAGGCAGCAGGTTGATTTAAAGGGCCACGATGCATTTTCGGGATTTACCTTCTTCCTCGCGTGCGGGCCTAGCTTGTGCTGTACCAATTGCTTTACTCCATGTCCGACTCATCATAGCAGCTACCCTTTGTTCCAAGGGTGTCAGTGGATGCAGATTGGGCATGCCTCCTCCTGTTCGAGTTGCTTCCCTTTTGTTGTGGGCCAATTTCTTCTGCAAAGAGTAAAATATAACTTTTTACAGAGTGTGTCAGTCTGCAAGGTGGGACATACAGATAGCCAGGTTACAATTACGATTAAATTAAAAATGGGAAATACTACTTACACTAACTACTTGACCAAGGTCGTGCCATTTCTTTTTACACTGACTTCCAGATCACCTGGTATGCACCACTGCGCAGTAATCTTCTGCAACTTGGTTCCAGCGTTTCTTCATTTCTTTTGGTGGCACTTTTATGCGTGGTATCTAGCTCCTGCCATCTCTGCTCAATTACATTCACTAATATCTCAACTTCCTCATGTAAGAAATTATTTTTTCTTGGTGGACGTTGATCCATTGCAAAGTTGAATTGCCACTTTTTTTTCTCCAAACACAGTCCTTAATTTGCAGGCACAGGTACTGCAAGTTTAGCAGTGAAAAGCTGAACTCACTGATTTCAGCAGGTGATTTCTTCAGCAGTGCTGCTAAAAGCACTCCCTCACACACAGAAATATCAATAAAATTAAAATACAAGCCTTTGCAGGGGTCCAAGAACAAATCTTCACATTTTCTGCAGCACTTTCTAAAATGGCCGAGTGCCAATGTTTTTTTCACACTGCGCGTGCGCGAACGCTCCAACGCGCACGCGCACGCTCCAACACGCACGCGCAGGGTTGCCGGCACGAAAAAAACTAATTTAAATGGTACCCGCCCCCTCCCACTTACAAAATCGGCGCGAGTGGTAGGCTCCGCCCCCTGGGCGCCGCGCCAAGCAGCCATGGAGCTGCAGGGTGCTCCAGAATCGCGAGGTTTTTTTCCGGCGCCGTTTTCGGCGCGAAAAACGGTTGCCCAGCTCGGAGGGGCGCCCGTTTTTTATCGTGTGGAAACTTGGGCCCATTGTGTGGCTAATTGGTATTCTGGTCTTGACCATCTAGCTCTAACAAAGTTGTCTCAGCAGTTAAAAAATGGTTAACATAATATTGGCTCAATCTACCATGATGCTTTCCTTCTCAGTTTTTGCCATAGTTAGTTAAGCTTACACACATGTTAGTTAATTTTATCATATAATAGTTAAACAAAAGCATTATTAAAAAAACTATCACAACATGCAGGTAAGTTTTATCTACGTTTAACTTTTAAGAATGCTAACTACTGCCCCTGAATGTAATCTACCTATCTGAAGGAGGCATGCAGCATTATGGATTCAATGAAAACATGTTATAAACAAAAGACATTGGACTAGAAATTTGTTGGCATTGTGCCTATTTTATAGGCATAAAACAGGCACCTAAGTGAACAATATGGTGGGCAGTGCACAAGAAATGCGCTGCTGGCTATATTGGATCGGTCTCCTCTGTCGGCATCCAGGTAACAAAAATGTCGATGAAGGTTTCAGTAGCAGATAAACAGAGGCAGCAGTGGAGACTGACAATGGTGGTTGTAAGCGATCTTGGTAATGGAGAAGATAAGGGATTGTTATTCAGAAGGTCCTGGGTGTGCTTGTACATGAGTAATAGAAAGATAATATGCAGGTACAGCAAGCAAGGAAAGCAAATGGTATGTTAGCCTTTATTACAAAAGGATTGGAGTACAGGTATAAGAGTAAAGAAGTCTTGCTACAAATATATAGGGCTTTGGATGGGACCACACCTGGAGTACTGTGTACAGTTTTGGTCTCTTTACCTGAGGAAAATATACTTGCTTTAGAGGGAGTGCAACAAGTGTCCATTAGACTGATTCCTGAGATGGGGATATTGTCCTATGAGGAGAGATTGAGTACACACGACCTATATTCGCTAGAGTTTGGATGAATGAGAGGTGATCTCATTGAAACATATAACATTCTTAAGGGTCTTGAGCGGGAAGATGCCAGGAGGATGCTTTCCCTGGTTGGGGAGTCTCGAACTATGGGTCACAATCTCAGAATAAGGGGTTGGCTATTTAGGACTGAGATAAGAAGAAATTTCTTCACTCAAAGAGTTGTGAATCTTTGGAATTCTCTACCTGATGGGCTGTGGAAGCTCAGTCATTGAGTATATTCAAAACAGAGATCGATAGATTTTTGGATGCGAAGGGAATCAAGGAATACGGGGATAGTGCAGGAAGATAGTGTTGAGGTAGAAGATCAGCCATGACCTTGTTGAATTGACAGGGTGAATGGCCTACTCCTGCTCCTATTTCTTATGTTCCTTTGTATCCATGGCTCCGGTCTCCGCTATATTTGTGTATACCTCGCCTGGGCGTGATCGATTCCAGTGATGGTTTTACCCAGTTAAAAAAAAAAAGATGTGAAGGTGGGGAAATATTCCCAATATTTACACTTAATGAATGAAGTACAGATGCAGACAAGAACGAGCCATTTGAACCTTCTTTAGATAACCATTCATGGCAGTAGTTTGCCAAGCATTTCATTTTAATAAAATCTTTTTCTTAATCTTCAGATGACCCCAAAAACGACTCAGTTGCCTACACGTGGTTTTTTGTTGGAGTTCTGGACTACGACAAGGAAAAGAAACTCTACCTAGTGCAGAAAGCAAATAGTTATGATTTAGTTCGAGACAAAAATAACCAAGTAGTGGTGAATGGTGGCATTACTGAGACTGGTAGGTACTTTCTAGCTGTGCTGGTTTGGCTGTTTTAATATAATCAATTGTCACATACAGAATAAGATGTACTCCAGACAAAAAGTGATAAATTAGTAACACATGAAATCTGCTTTGTCTGAAAAACACAAAACTAATGATAACACAAATTTTTTTACAATTATATTAGGAAAAAGCTGGTGGCCAGAAGCAATGTTAGCCCCTTGAAAACTGATAACCGTGATATTGTCAATGATAATAAGGAAATAGCAGACATGTTGAATAATTACTTTGAGTCAGTATTTACAGTAGAGGAAGAGGATAGCCTACCGGAAATCCCAAGGAAACTAACATTGAATCAGGAGCAGGGACTCAATAAAATTACCGTAAGCAAAATAACAGTAATGAAGAAAATAATGGCACTAAAGAGTGACAAATACCCAGGGCCAGATGGTTTCCATCCCAGGGTTTGAAGGAAGTAGGTAAGTATATTGCAGATACCCTAACTATAATCTTCCAAAGTTCTCTCGATTCAGGAACTATTCCTTTAGATTGGGAAATTGCGCATGTCACTCCGCTATTTAAGAATGGTGAGAGAGGGAAACCAGTGAATTATAGACCAGTTAGCCTAACATCTGCTGTCGGGAAATTACTAGAGTCTATAATTAAACATCGGGTGACAGGGAAAGGGCTAGGGATTGGGACTAACTGAAGTGCTCTTGCAGAGAGCCGGAAGGGCTCGACGGGCCAAATGGCTTTCTTCTGTGCTGTAACCATTCTTTGATTCTATGAATGAACTCCTTGAAAATGTTTAGATGATTAGAGAGAACCAGCATGGATTTGTCAAAGCCAGGTCATGGCTGACGAACCTGAATGAATTTTTTGAAAAGGTGACTAAAGTAGTGTACAGGGGAATGTCTATGGATGTTATTTATATGGACTTCCAGAATGCATTTGATAAAGTCCCTCATAAGAGACTGTTAACTAAATTTGAAGCCCATAGAATTGAAGGCAAGTAATTGACCTGGTTAGGAAATTGGCTGAGCAGCAGGAGAGAGAGAGTAGGTATAAAGGGCGGGTACTCTAATTGGCAGGATGTGACTGGTGGTGTCCTGCAGGGATCTGTGTTGGGGCTTCAACTAGTCAGTATTTATTAACGTTTTAGATAATGGGATCGAAAGCCAAATTTGCCGATGACACAAAGATAGGCGACATTGGAGGCAGTGTAGATGAAAGCATAAAATTGCAAAGAGATATTGATAGATTAAGTAAATGGGCAAAACTGTGGCAAATGGATTTCAATGTAGGAAAATGTGAAGTCATTCACTTTGGATCTGAAAAGGATAGAACAGGGTATTTTCTAAATGATGAAAAGCTAAAAAAACTGTGGCGATCCAAAGAGACCTGGGGGTCCAGGTACATTGGGCTGGATTTTTCGCTGCTGTCCACCTCTGTTTTTACCCCGGAGCGATGGCAAAGGCAGCACTGAACTCTTCTGAGTGGGAGGCCAGCTTCCGGGGCGGTATCCGCATGGCATGGAGCATTACCACCCAGAAGAGGCAAGCGGGTGTGCAATGCCCATGGTTGCGACACCGGCTCGATTTTTGACTCCTGCCCAAGCCGTAACACCCCGCAGCGCCCCGCAGCGTGCCCTGGTGGGAACACCTGGAAAGCAGGCATTCCAAGTTGTAGTGGCTGAGTCAGGTAACTAATGCCGACCTCAGGTAAGTGTGATTGTTTTCTCTTTTTCTTTTGCACTTTATGTTGTGGTGGCGTGAGCTTTGTATTGGGAATGCTTTTAGTGTTTTTTTTCAGGGTTTCTTTTTCCTTCCCCGACCTCTCTTGGAACGCTCCCAGGCCGGCTCTTCAGCTCAGGATTTTCGCGTGCTCAGCCGGTCTAGCGTCCTAAGAGAGGTGTGAAATGCCTCCCTTATCGTTCCGCCCCACACTCAGGGTCCAGCTGCCCAATTTTGCTGACTGAGGTGCAAACTTTTTCCAGGCGGTATTAGGACCGCCCCGTCGCCATTAACGCCCCGAAATCCTAAAAGCCGAAAACCCAGCTGGTAGATTATTAAAATGTTATGAACAGGTACAGAAAATAATTAAAAAGGCTAATGGAATGCTGGTCTTTGTATTTGGAGTACTAGAATACAAAGGGGTAGAAGTTATACTCCAGCTATAGACAACACCTGGATTACTGTGAGCAGTTCTGGGCACCATACTGTAGGAAGGATATATTGGCCTTAGAGGGAGTGCAGCCTGGTTTACCAGAATGATACCGGGGTTAAATTACGAGGAGGGATTACACAAACTAGGACTGTATTCTCTGAATTTAAAAGGTAAAGCAGTGATTTGATCAAAGTTTTTAAGATATTAAGGGGAACAAATAGGGTAGATAGAAAGAAACTATTTCCGCTGGTTGGGGAGTCTAGGACGAGGGGGCATAGTCTAAAAATTAGAGCCAGACCTTTCAGGAGTGAAATTAGGAAGCACATCTACACGCAAAGGGTGGTAAAAGTTTGGAACTCTCTTCCACAAATGGCAATTGATGCTAGATTAATTATTAATTTTAAATCTGAGATTGATATATTTTTGTTAACCACAGGTATTAGGGAATATGGGACAAAGGCATATGGAGATAGGTCGCAGATCAGGCATTATCTCATTGAATGGCAGAGCAGGCTCTAGAGGCTAAATGGCCTATGCCTGTTCCTATGAAAGACCTGTCCTGCACTGGGTAACTAAGTAGCTATTATTTTAAGAGGAGATTTGAATCAGACCTAACATTTAACCCTTAAGGGTATGAAGTTCTTCTTTCAACAATAAATTCTCTCGCTGATCACACACCTCTAATAAAAATATGGCAAACTATGGTTCCTTTCACATGAAAATGTCATGCGATGCTCTATTTCACTGGAATGATAAGAAATTACAATTTTGTAACCTATGTTTTCATTAGAGGTCTGTTGGTGGTACAAAGAAATATCAACCAACAGCAATGCCGATCCTTTAGCAATTGTCAAGCAGCTACTTTGCAAGTTCAAAACTCTCAAATTTTAGTAATACAGAAGTGGTGTGTGCAATTGGAGGAGGGAGCACATGTTTCAGCACAAAGTACTCCAAGCTATAGTGGAGCCTCTCGTGATATCCTCGGAACATAGCAACAGGAATAGATCATTCAGCTATTCGAGCATGTTTCACCGTTCAATTAGTTCATGCCTGATCTGTACCTCAACTCCATTTATCCACCTTGGTTCCATTTCCTTTAATACCACTATCTCACAAGAATCTATCAAACTCAGTTTTGAAATCTTCAATTGACCCAGCCTCAACAGCTTTTTGGAGGAGAGCGAGTTCCAGAATTCCACTACCCTTTGTGTGAACAAGTGCTTCCTGACATTACCCCTGATGCATAGCTCTAATTTTAAGGTTATACTTGCCCACCAGAGGACATCGTTTCTTTCTAGCTATCCTATGTGATGCTTTCATCATCCAAAAAGCACCTCAATTAGATCACCCCTTAAACTTATATGCTCAGGAGAATACAAGCCTAGTCTGTGCAACCTATCCTTATAATTTAACCCTTTTAGCCCGGTATCATTCTGGTGAATCTATGCTGCACTCTCTCCAAGGCTAATATATCCTTCCTGAGGTGCAGTGCCAGAACTGAATGCAGTGCTCCAGACAGTGTCTAACCAGAGCTTTGTACAATGGTGCATATCTTCCACATAACTTGTGAGTAAGGCTGAAAATAAGCAAAAGAATAGGACAGTCATGGAACACTTCAACCAGATGGGAAATGCAATCTCCCAAACTGAAAGGATTTGGGAAGAAATGAAAAAAATTGCATGACTTACAGAAGAGCATCAAAGTAAATTAGCAGCACAAAGAAAACATGCACTTGATGGAAATTTGCACTATATATTATACACACCCAGAAGGCTATACAAATAGAGAAATAGTAACAAGAAATTTAGCAATCATATGACAGTCCCCTGTCTGCTACTTTAGAAACATAAAAACATAGAAAATAGGTGCAGGAGTAGGCCATTCGGCCCTTCAAGCCTGCACCGCCATTCAATAAGATCGTGGCTGATCATTCCTTCAGAACCTCTTTCCTGCATTCTCTCCATACCCCTTGATCCCCTTAACCGTAAGGGCCATATCTAACTCCCTCTTGAATATATCCAATGAACTAGCATCAACAACTCTCTGCGGCAGGGAATTCTACAGGTCAACAACTCTCTGAGTGAAGAAGTTTCTCCTCATCTCAGTCCTAAATGGCCTACCCCTTATCCTAAGACTATGTCCCCTGGTTCTGGACTTCCCCAACATCGAGAACATTCTTCCCGCATCAAACCTGTCCAGTCCCGTCAGAATCTTATATGTTTCGATGAGATCCCCTCTCATCCTTCTAAACGCCAGTGAATAAAGGCCCAGTTGATCTAGTCTCTCCTCATATGACAGCCCAGCCATCCCTGGAATCAGTCTGCTGAATCTTCGCTACACTCCCTCAACAGCAAGAACGTCCTTCCTCAGACTAGGAAACCAAAACTGAACACAGTATTCCAGGTGAGGCCTCACTAAGGCCCTGTACAACTGCATTAAGACGTCCCTGCTCCTATATTCAAATCCACTAGCTATGAAAGCCAACATACCATTTGCCTTCTTTACCGCCTGCAGTACCTGCTTGCCCACTTTCAGTGACTGATGAACCATGACTCCCAGGTCTCGTTGCACCTCCCCTTTTTCTAGTCTGCCGCCATTCAGATAATATTCTGCCTTCGTGTTTTTGCCCCCAAAATGGATAACCTCACATTTATCCACATTATACTGCATCTGCCATATATTTGCCCACTCACCTAATTTGTTCAAGTCGCCCTGCAGCCTCTTAGCATCCTCCTCACAGCTCACACCGCCATCCAGTTTAGTGTCATCCGCTCTATTCCTTCATCCAAATCGTTAATGTATATTGTAAAGAGCTGTGGTCCCAGCTCAGAGCCCTGCGGCACCCCACTAGTAACTGCCTGCCATTCTAAAAAGGACCCATTTATCCCGACTCTCTGCTTCCTGTCTGCCAACCAGTTCTCTATCCACGTCAGTACATTACCCCCAATATCATGCGCTTTGATTTTGTACACCAATCTCTTGTGCGGGACCTTGTCAAAAGCCTTTTGAAAGTCCAAATACACCACATCCACTAGTTCTCCCTTGTCCACTCTACTAGTTACATTCTCAAAAAATTCCAGAAGATTCGTCAAGTATGATTTCTCTTTCATAAATCCATGCTGACTCAGTCCAATCCTGTCACTGCTTTCCAAATGGGCTGCTATTTCATCCTTAATGATTGATTCCAACATTTTCCCCACTACTGATGTCAGGCTAACCAGTCTATAATTACTCGCTTTCTCTCTCCCTCCTTTTTAAAAAAGTGGCGTTACATTAGCTACCCCCCAATCCATAGGAACTGATCCAGAGTCGATAGACTATTGGAAAATGATCACCAATGCATCCACTATTTCTAGAACCACTTCCTTAAGTACTCTGGGATGCAGACTATCAGGACCCGGGGATTTATCGGCCTTTAATCCCATCAATTTCCCTAACACAATTTCCCGCCTAATAAGGATATCTTTCACCCCTAGTACATTCGGAAGGTTATTTGTATCTTCCTATGTGAAGACAGAACCGAAGTATTGGTTCAATTGGTCTGTCATTTCTTTGTTCCCCATTATAAATTCACCTGAATCCGACTGCAAGGGACCTATGTTTGTCTTTACTAATCTTTTTCTCTTCACATATTTATATTTAATGTGAGTTTTAATCTGTTTATTTTAAATGGATTAATCTCTCCATTATCATCATCATCATCACCATCATCATCATAGGCAGTCCCTCAAAATCGAGGAAGACTTGCTTCCACTCCTGAAGTGAGTTCCTTGGTGGCTGAACAGTCCAATACGAGAGCCACAGACTCTGTCACAGGTTGGACAGATAGTCGTTGAGGGAAAGGGTTGGGTGGGACTGGTTTGCCGCACGCTCTTTCTGCTGTCTGCGCTTGATTTCTGCATGCTCTCGGAGATGAGACTCGAGGTGCTCAGCGCCCTCCCAGATGCACTTCCTCCACTTAGGGCGGTCTTGGGCCAGGGACTCCCAGGTGTCAGTGGGGATGTCGCACTTTATCAGGGCGGCTTTGAGGGTGTCCTTGTAGTGTTTCCACTGCCCACCTTTGGCTTGTTTGCCATGAAGGAGCTCCGAGTAGAGCACTTGCTTTTCTCTCTATTAAATTAGTTGACAGAGAAATGTCATATGAATACGCTAAGCCTTTTTCTGCTAAAATCATTAGCATTAATTTCTAGTCTATTATTCTTTTGCTCCAATCCTGATTTAAAAAAAAATATTCTAATTCTCTTGGATGAGGTTACAAATTCAAAGTATCTTCCCTCACAGAACTGATATTCAGAATTAACTTTGGGGGAAGCAAAGATTTTCTCTAAGATATGTAGCAAAATTGTAAATAGGTCCTTAACGGCTTTACAATTTCACTACACATAGCACACAGAGGAGGTTTTCTCCCTAGGTGTTTCCGGAAAAAAATCTCAGAGTTAAATAGAAGTCAAAGGACTCACAGTGCATCAAATTTTTGCCAATGTTGTGAAACAACTTGGGAGTTCGAGAACATTTTACTGTGAGTAAGGAGCTAAATACCCATTTGGCGCAAAAATTTGCATCCGTAGCATTACGAGTGCCCTCCAAGGTCCAAAATGGCACACGCGCACTTGTGGGGCGAATCGCGCCGGACACCATATTGGCGAGGGTGTTACCGCGGCGCAGTGAGCGTCCGCCGGAAGCAGGCAATGCTGCTTTAATGCCAGAGCTGCTGTTTTGGAACTTAACTATCCAGCTAAATTGCACAGCAGGAAGGATCCCCCAATCACCACCATTTAAAGGGATCATCAACTACTTACAGGTTCTTCTGGCTGTTGGTACTATTCTACAAGTGTTTTGTGCTTTCTGTAGTTGTTTCAAGTTGCAAAAGTCTGCACAAAATGGGGTGGCAGGTGCTGAAGGACTTTTTGTTGAATTCAAGGCTTCTTGCTGGCAGACATGAGTGCACTAGTAGGAATATCCCTTAGAATACAGCATGACTTGGAGAAAGAACAGAGGACTCGCATAGCACGATAAGCTGCTGGAAGAGGGAAGAGGGGGAGAAGGGCACTCAGCAGGAGACCATATCCGCTCAGGGTGATCAGAAAGCATTTCTTTTACTTGAACCTCAGTGAGGAACAAGGTGTGAGACATCTGCGCTTCAATAAGGACATCCTCACTGAAATCTGCCACCTGCTGCAGCTACAACTGCAACCTTGGCAGGGTGAGGATCGCATTGCCAATGGCTATGAAACTTTTATGTATTTGGCTCCTTCCAGGCTGGAGCTGGAGATAGTTGTAACACCTCGCAGAATGCCGTGCACTGTTGCATAAGGGAGGTCATTGAGGCTCTCTATTCAAAGAGAGCTGACTACATTTAATTCTCTCTTGCCAGAGACCAGCAGGCAGAGTGAGCATGCAGCTTTGCTAGGATGGTAGGCATCCCCATGGTGCAGGCACATTGCTTTGCAGGCACCGCATGTCAACTCTGCCTTGTACCAGAACTAAAAGGGATTCTACTCCCTCAATGACCAGCTGGTATGCGGCCAAAGGCAGCAAATCAAGCAGGTCAATGTCCAGTATCCTGGCAGCAATCATGATGCTTTCATTCTGCGGCTGTCCGGTGTGCCAGCTGCATTTCAGCTGCCATGGCAAATCAACGAGTGGCTACTGGTTGACAAGGGCTATCCCCTGATGATGTGGCTGTTGACTCTGGTGCACAATCCATGCACACGTGGGCAGGTTGCATACAATGAAAAGCTATGTTGCCACACGCAATATGACAGAGCAGACCATTGGCATGCTGAAACAATGCCTGAACCACTCTGGAGGTGCCCTGCTGTACTTGGCAAAGTGGTGTTAAGATCCGTGATGGTCTGCTACATGCTGACCACCACAAATCATGAGGTTACAGCCCTTGCCACCAGCTATACGGCGAGCAGATGAGGAGGAGGAGGAAGGGCGGAGGCAATCGAGACAGCCTCTTTCTGCCCGGGTTGTCCATGAAGAACTCATCCGAGTGTGATACCAATAATCGCAACCCCAATTCCCCATTCACCAACAGTCCCACGCCTTACCTTCTCTCTGTCATTGACCATTACAGTGCAAAATGCTAAAATAAAAACCACCACAAAATAAACATTGCAAACCAAATTTAAAAATAAAATCATGCCATACTGCATACAAACGTAAGCTAATCACCCTTGTACATTTCCTGAGTGCCTATCTTCTGTGTGCCTTTGCCTGTCCTAGAGCTCCTACGCAGTGCTGCCACAGTGGCTGCAGCAAGGTTGTTGGCAGGCTGCTGACTTTCAGTGGAGAAGACTGCAGACTAGAAAGCCCGGCTGCAGACTGCACCATCTTGGCATGGACGGCAGCAGTCTGGGCTGGCTGGCTGACAGGCAACAGCAAGGGTGCTGGCGGAGTAACAGGAGTGGGAGGATAAATGCTGTCTTCCTGAGCGAGGACAGCAGGATCCTACTCCATAGAGCCACTGTCACTCCCCCAGGGCAGGGCCTCAGTAATCCCAGTAATCTGTTGGAGGACAATTACTGGACTGCTGTGATACCCTGCAAGCCCCTTTGTACACTAATTCACAGCCACAATGGCAACAGTCTGAGCTTGCATGGCAGCAAGCTGACCTTGCATGACACCAGTCTGAGCTTCCACTGCAGCACTCAGACATTGGGTGGCTCCTGCTTGTTACAATGGAAACTGAGACATCGGCCATCAGACGCTACATAATGGTTGGGTCACAGGTGTATGAATGGAGTTGGCCACCACTTCCATGCTGTTAATGATGAGCTCCAAGCTGTGTGCAAAGCCCACGTCAAGTTAGTGCCGGACTCCTCCATGCTCCTTGACATTTCTGGCATGCTTCCCAATGCACCAACCATTTCATTGTGTATACCCATGAGCCTTCTTCTGTACCCTGCCCCATTGAAGTCCTCATCTGACTTCTCTGCAGCAGAACTTGTGTGCGACCTCATTCTCTGGCAAGCTGACACCTGCGCTATCCTTGCCCCCCTGCTCTGGCTGCAGGCCACTAGTGCCTGGTGTCTCACCATGTGCAGATCCCACCTCTGTGCTGAACTTTAAATTACGCATAGTGCCAGTATCTGAGCTGGTGACTGTAGGTGTGAAATAGAGTGACAGTGTGTCTTCATCTTCCATGTCTTCTTGCTCTTCCAGCACTGCCTGGGTAGGTTGCAGTTCTTTGGTATCTGAAAGGAGAAAAGCACAAGGGTAAGGTTCATCCTCTAGGCTCACAACTGCATACCTCATCGTGGACGACCTAGACTCAAGTGACTGGGGTTTTATTGAGTCTTGTGAACTTCACGTGACTGGCTAAGCCACTCTCAATGCAACTGCTGTACAAATCTGTGAGCATACTCACAGCTGCACATTATAGGTATGAGTCCTGATTGGTAGAGATTGTTGGTAGGTGAGTGATGGGGGTGTGGTGGATTGAGCAGTGGCTGTGGCTAGTGGTGAAGTTGGTAGGATATGATATTTGAAGATGAATTCACTGACCTTGACCACTCGTGTGAGGTCATTGAACTTCTTGTGGCACTGCATCCAGGTCCTCGGGACTTGACTCCTGGCATTGACCTCCACGGCTATCTGCTCCCACTACCTTCTGAGCGTGTGTCTGGAGGGCCTCCTGTTCCCTTGTGGATACAGGACATCTCTCCTCCTTTCCACCTCTTTCACCAAGTTTCCAGTGCAGTGTCTGAAAAACGTGGAGCTCACTCTCTCCAGTATTGTACCATTCCTCACTCTTTCCCAGGTTAAATCTCTTCAATCACGACTTCCAGCACATGCTCCAGCCACAATGCACCTCCCCATTAAGAGGGGCAGGCTAGCTTTAATCAGTGCAGGCTAGCTTTAACTGATGCTAGCAAGTAACGATTTTGAGTAAGTAATTGAATTTAGCCCCTATTAGCTCTTGTTAACATTAAGGGGCCGAAATTGATGAAGGCCAAGGCCCGCCCAAATGCCGCCCAAAGGATCGCCGATGAGAGACCAGGCGGTACTTTGCCTGGAAGATTCCTCTTAGAGGTGGCAGCACCGCCCGACGGACAAACAATGGCTTACACCGTCAATCTGGGCGGCAGAGGGTGGGAACTCTCAATCTCGGTGGCAAAGGCTCTTGATGCCCAAGTGCCACCAAGGATGGAGTCGGGCCCAGGGAGGGTGGAAGATCTGCAAATAAAAATCATAGGAAACAAAAAAGAAAAAACACCAGAGCACCTTCAGGGGACCCTATCCAAGTAAGTCTCTGTAAAAAAAACATTTAAAACATTTTCACTAACCTTTTTTTCCCTTCTTCGTACCTACCGTCGGGGTTAGAACAGCCTCCACACAGCGGTCCTTCCCCCTACTGGCGGCAACTCCCGCCCGCATCAATCTGGCATCTCGGTGGGCGGGAGGCCACTTGCACTATTTGGCTGCCAGAGGATGTCAGTGTGCAGTTCCCTGCGGTGCTCCACTCTCTTTCGCTCCAGCCCAAGAGGAAACCGGAGGCAAAACTCAGCGGCAGTCGGTGGCAGCAGGCGGCAGTGGGTGGTAAGGCCAGCACTATCGGGCCCTCAGAATATAACTGGAATTTGAATGCACACGCAGCACTCTGCCCGATTGAGAGTGTTGCAGAACTAGCAGTATAATTTAATACATAGAAACTGATCTACTGGGAGCGACTGCTTCCATAATAATGCAACCCAGTCTGAAATAACTTCCTTTACTTATTGCCTGATTCACTCTGGGTAGGCTTGTACTTAGCAAATGGCTGCCTAGTGCGCAATTGATAGGTGGGAAGGGTCAGAATATAGGATGGCTTTCTGGCTTGCTGAAGCTCCCTGAAAGAAAGAAATAATTTGCATTTATTTAGCACCTTTCATGACGTCTAGGACATGAAAAGCACTTTACAGCCAATGAAGTGCTTTTAAAATGTAGCCACTGTTGTAATGTAGGGGAACGCGGCATAGCAAGATCCCACAAAAAACCAATGAGATTCATGACCAGTTAATCTGTTTTATTGATACTGGTTGAGAGATAAAGATTCCTTGATAAAGTGCAACATCCCCACCGGCACCTGGGAATCCCTGGGCCAAGACCACCCAAAATGGAGGAAGAGCATCCGGGAGGGCGCTGAGCACCTCGAGTCTCGTCGCCGAGAGCATGCAGAAATCAAGCGCAGACAGCGGAAAGAGCGTGCGGCAAACCAGGCTCCCCACCCACCCTTTCCTTCGACCACTGTCTGCCCCACCCGTGACAGAGACTGTAATTCCCGCATTGGACTGTACAGCCACCTGAGAACTCACTTTTAGAGTGGAAGCAAGTCTTCCTCGATTTTGAGGGACAGCCTATGATGATGATGATGATTGGCCAGGACACCGGGGAGAACTTCCCTGCTCGTCTTTGAAGAGTGCCAAGGGATCTTTTACATCCACCTGAGAGGGCAGATGGTTTAATGTCTCATCTGGCACTTCCTCAGTACTGCACTGAAGTGTCAGTCTAGATTATGATCTCAAGTCTCTGGTGTGGGTCTTTAACCCACAACCTACTCACTCAATGGCAAGAATACAATCACTGAGCCATGGCTTACACCCAGCCACTTTGAGTCTCAGTCTGTGGCACGTAGTCTGGTAGTTAATGCTTGGTGGCTGATGCCTCCATTGAATTTTAATTTTCTCAGGACTTCTGTTTAATTTCTCATTCCTGACTGGTGTCTTTATTCAAATACTTTTTCTTACGGGCAAATACTATTTTCTTCACATGGCACTTCACAGCCTTTCACTAATTTTGTGCTGGTAAACCCATCTGAAGTTAATAAAAAATAACTTAAACTCAAAAGTCTTCTTTTAACTGATCACCCATGTTGACCGGCCGGTGGTCTATAGATACTAAACCACTTGCAACATTGTTCGGCTGTTAATGGCTTATACAAGACTGGCACCACTCTGGTTTATTTTCTGCAAAGCTTCAGTCCCAGGCAAGGTCTATGCAATGAGCCTAAATTTAGAGCAAATTAGCAGGTTAAGATCATCTGACAATAACAGGAAAAGACTCACTGGTCCTTCCAGTCTGCCCCACACAACTGCAGTGCCCTGTGCATCACAATATAATGGGCTCAATTTTCCCGGGTCATTGGTGCGTTTTTTTGTCACGCGCCGTTTTTTCTGGCGTATTTATTTTTTTACAAGTTTCCCCCTGCGATCTGTGCCGGCGTAGCGTAACTGACTTAGTTATGATTTTTCTAGGCCAGTTTTTTTGATATCATAGGGTGCGTTGCCTCACGTCTGCACCAGTTTGTATAATTTTTCGCAGTTTTGCCAACATTTTTTCCTCCTAGGTTGGCGTATCTGGCCACTCCCGAAAAACCTTCTGGGCAATTAAAAAAAAACAGCGCACAGTGAGAAATCGGCGCTGAAATACGCCATTGTTTTTAATTCAAGATTTTGGAGGGAGTCAAGAACACTGTAAAAATCAATAATAAAGTTCAACTTTTTTTAACCTGTCAACGTAGTAAATGGAAGTTTGTTGGATTTCAGAAGTTTTCTCTTTTTTTAACTCACTCACACCACCACCGAATATCTTGAAGCAGGGCTAGAGGGTAGTAGCTTTGGCCGGCAGAATCTGCCCCGTGCCTGGACACAGGGGCTCGAGGCTCGGCTAGAAAACAAGCCATGGAGAAGGTGGGGCGGGGGTGGGAGGAGAGAGAGAGAGCGAGGTACCAATTGGAAGGCTTCGAGCCCGGGGAGCAAGGTGCCGATCATAAGGCTTATGCAGACTGAGCCCGGGGAGCAAGGTGCCGATCGGAAGGCTTCTGAAGACTGCAATGAGTGGGGGAGGGTGGGGGGGGAGAGAAGGGGAGAAGTCACAAGACTGCAATTAGTTAAGGGGGGGGTGGAGAGAGGAGAAGTCACAAGACCTTGGGTGTGGTCCATCCATACAGACCTTGGGGAGAGAGAACTGTGAATCTGTTCCTGCCGTTTTGAGCTTCTTTCAAAGGCAAAATTTAAGTATGGAGGCAATAATGACAATGCCACCATACCTTGTGCGAGCCTTCTGCATCATGGTGCTACGTAGGAGACAATTGATTGGACATCATCGCATCAGGAACATCAGAGCCCATAGGGTGCTGGGCAGGAGGCCTTACCCACCTCGGGTATATCGAGACAGGTGTTCGTACCTCCACCTGAGTGATGCAGACTGTCAGAAGGCTGTGTTTCTGCAAAGAAGTTGTAAGTGAGATCTGTGAGTTGGTCAAAGCAGACCTGCAACCGAGAAGCATCAGGAGAACTGCTTTGTCAGTTGAAGTGAAGGTTACAGCTGCACTTTCATTCTATGCCTCCAGCACGTTTCAAGCTACAACTGGGGATTGTGTGTGCCATCTCTCAACATGAACACATGTCTGCATTCGCCAGGTGACAGCTGCACTGTATGCACAGAGGAATGACTACATAATTTCCCCATGACCGTCCAAGCAATCCATGACAGGGCTGTGGACTTCTCCAGAATTGCTGGCTTCCCAAAGGTACAGGAATGCATTGATTGTACCCACATCGCCTTGCGAGCACCTTTGGAGGATTCTGAGATGTACAGGAACAGAAAAGGTTTCCACTCCACTAATGTACAGCTCGTGTGTGATGACATGCATCGTATCATGTCAGTCGATGCAAAATACCCTGGGAGTGTTCATACTAAACGACAGTGTTATATCTGCCATGTTTCAGCAGCAGCCAGAAGGGCAGAGCTGGCTACTGGGAGACAAAGGGTATGGCCTCGCCACCTGGCTCATGACGCCCTTATGTGTAACCCGGATGGAATCTGACCGTGAATACAACATGTCGCACATTGTGACACGCAGCATCATAGAGAGGACCATTGGCATCTTGAAACAGCATTTCCGATGCCTGGACCATTACAGAGGCTACTTGCAATACTCCCCTGAGATTGTCGATCAGTTCACTGTTGTGTGCTGCATGCTGCATAACTTAGGCATCATGAGGCAGCAGCACCTGATAGTGGAAGACCCACCTGAGGTGAGATTGACTGTTGATAATGATGCGGAAGATGCAGATGGCGAGCAGGAGGAGGACGACGAGAGCCATACATGTACCTGAGGCCTGAGCATGACAGCAGAGGAGAAGGGCCATCGTGCCCCTTTAATGATTGCTTGAGCCTTGTGCCAGTAGCTCATCCGTGAAGTATTTACTGATGCCTGAGGGCTCAGCGACAATTATTCTACATGGACCATGTTTACTGTTTGGAGCTTTTCCATAATGTTGTGTTGTGTTAATGGAATAAATAATGGAAATAATTTGGTTTTAATGTAAAATATAAAAGCAAAATACTGTGGATGTTGGAACCTGGAATAAAAACAGAAAATGCTGGAAATCTCAGCAGCTCAGGCAGCATCTGTGACGAGGAAGCAGAGTTAACGTTTCGGGTCGATGATCTTTCGTCAGAACTGGAGAATGTTCGAAAAGAACAGATTCTTAACAAGCACTGAAAGGGGGAGGGGAAGAAAGAACAAAAGGGAAGGTCTGTGATAGGTTGGAAGACAAGAGCGATTAGAGAGACAAAAAGGATGATGGACCAAATTGAAATGGTAATGCCAGGAGTTAGAAAAATATTAGTCAAGATAGAGTGTGAATGTAGTGGAGAATTAAAGTGACAAGCGATTGGAAGCTGAGGATCACACTTGCTTGGTCTCCTCAATGTAGAGGAGACCACATCGTGAGCAGTGAATACAGTATACTAAATTGAAAGAAGTACAAGTAAATCGCTGTTTCATCTGGAAGGAGTATTTGGGGCCCTGGATAGTGGGAAGAGAGGAGGTAAAAGGGCAGGTGTTGCATCTCCTGCGCTTGCACGGAAAGGCGCCGTGGGAAGGGGAGGGACTGCTGGGGGTGACTGCGGAATGGACCAGGGTGTCGTGGAGGGAGCGGTCCCTTTGGAATGCTGAGAGGGGAAGGGAGGGGAAGATGTGATCGGTAGTAGGATCACACTGGAGGTGGAGGAAATGATGGAGGATGATCCGTTGAACGTGGAGGCTGGTGGGGTGAAAGGTGAGGACAAGGGGAACCCTGTCATGGTTCTGAGGGAGGGGAAGGGGTGAGATCAGAGGTGCGGGAAATAGAACAGACACGGTCGAGGGCCATGTTAACCACGGCGGAGGGGAATCCTCTGTTGAGGAAAAAGGCACTTGTGTAAAAGGTGGCGTCATCAGATCAGTTGCGACGGAGATGGAGAAACTGTGAGAATGGAATGGAGTCCTTACAGGATGCAGGGTGGGAGGAAGTGTAGTCCAGGTAGCTTGGGTGTAAGTGGGCTTATAGTAGATACTGGTCGAAAGCCTGTCCCCAGAGATGGAGACGGAGAAGTCGAGGGAAGAGTCAGAGATGGACCAAGGTGAGGGAAGGGTGAAAATTGGATGCAAAGTGAATGAAATTTTCAAGTTCAGGGCAAAAGCAAGAAACGGCACCGATACAGTTATCAATGTACCATAAAAAGAGGTGAGGGAAGGGACCCGAGTAGGACTGGAACAAAGAATGTTCTACATATCCCACAAAAAGGCAGTCATAGCTAGGACCCATGTGGGTTCCCATAGCAACACGTTTAATTTGGAGGAAGTGAGTGGAGTTAAAGGAAAAATTGTTCAATGTGAGAACAAGTTCAGCCAGGCGGAGGAGGGCAGTGGATGAGGACTGGTTGGGCCTCTGCTCGAGGAAGAAGCGGAGCGCCCTCAGGCCATCCTGGTGGGGGATGGAAGTGTAGCGAGATTGCACGTCCATAGTGAAAAGGAGACCGTTGGGGCTGGGAAATTGAAACTGTTAAAGTGACGGAGGGCGTCAGAGGAGTCGCGGGTGTAGGTGGGAAGAGAGTGGACAAGGGGAGAAAAAATAGAGTCGAGATCGGAAGAAATATGTTCTGTGGGGCAAGAACAGGATGAAACGATGGGTCTACCGGGGCAGTCCTGTTTGTGGATCTTGGGAAGGAGGTAGAAGCGGGCTGTGCGGGATTGGGGAACTATGAGGTTGGTGGCTGTGGAGGGAAGATCTCCAGAGGAGATGAGGTCAGTGACGGTCTGGGAAATTATGGCTTGATGTTCAGTGGTGGGGTCATGGTCCAGGGAGAGGTAGGAGGAGGTGTCAGAGAGTTGCCGATCAGCCTCTGCAAGGTAGAGGTCGGTTCGCCAAACAACAACAGCAGGTTTGATGACAAGGTTAGCGTTGGATCTGAGCGAGCGGAGTGCTGCAAGTTCAGAGGGAGGTATGTTGGAGTGAGTGAGGGGAGCAGAGAAATTGAGATGGTCGACGTCCCAATCAGCAGTTTGCAATGAAGAGGTCTAGAGAGGGTAAGAGGCCAGAGGGAGGGGGCCAGGTAGAGCGAGAATTCTGAGAACAGGAGAAAGGGTCAGCTGTGCAGGGGGAAGACTCCTGGCTGAAGAAGTGGGCACGGAGGCGAAGGTGGCGGAAAAAGAGCTCAGCATTGTGCCAAGCTCGAAATTCATTGAGATGGGAGCATACGGGAAAAACTTAGATCTTTGCTGAGGACTGATCGTTCGGGGTCAGAGAGAGGAAGGTCAGAGGGGATAGTGAAAACACGGCAGGAGGTGAGATTGGAAGAAGGGATGGGATCAGAGGTAAGTGTGGGGGAAGAAGATTCCGAAGGGGCATTGGTGCCCAAGAGTTTACATTCCTTGACACCTGAAAGGAAGGAAAAATGTTTTTGGTTAAAGCGCCGGATGAGGCGAAGGGTGAAATGGAACTGTGGACCAGGACAGCTTAGAGATAGAGTGAGTCAGTGTTTATTAATGTAAAATATATTTTATTCAAAAGTTTAACAAACAGTTCTTTTGTACTTATCTTTAATAAAATTATTCTTGTATCAAACTTTACTTTACGATCACTTTTTATTATTTAAAAACTTTAAGATCCACTTACAAACTTTTAAACTTCTAAATTTACATAACTTACAAAAAACTTTTAATTTTAAAACAGTTACAACAGTAACAACAATAATAAAAACAACAACAACAACAACAACGAAAGGCTGCACTCACCCATCTCTCCTCCACCTTATTCTAAGACCGCCCGCTGCGCTTGGTCTTGGATACTCCACCACCCCTGCCCGCAGGCAGTGACGCAGTGTTTCTGAGCTTGGTACCAAGCTTATTTTTTCTAAGATCTCAGGTACTGCGCACCTTTTGGGGGTGAGGGGGGTGTGTCGGTGGCAGGCGGCATGTTGGAGGGCCCGGCTTTGGGCTCTTCAGAGGCTGGTGTGGGGATTGGAGTGGGAGTGGCACTTGATTCTGTCAATGGGCGCGGGTCTGGGCGTGCTCCCTTATTGCAGCAGCTAACTCCAACATGCCGTCCCTCATGCGCCCTGACAGTGTCTCAATGACCTGCAACATTCCCTCCCTCATGGTCAGTGACGTGGTTTGCATTATCTCTGACATTCCCTTCCTGATGGTCACTGATAGCGCATCCGCTACCTCTGACATTCCCTCCCTCATGGCCACTATTCCCCCACTGATGGTCCTGGACATCGTTCCCATTTCTCGTGTCAGTGCTGTTAATTCTCCTGACAGTCCCGCTACCTCATCACTCACCTCACTGATGGCGTCCAGGAGCGATCGGGTAAGATCAACGCTCTCCGCACTCAATGACATCATCTGAACCACATCCGTTAGGTCCTGCACCTCAGGAGAGTGATGTCGAGCTCTCCTTCCCCTCCTTCCCACAGATGTGGCTCGCACCCCACCATTGGGATCCGCAACCTCGGAAGGTGGGTCCCTGGGTGTGCCTTGCAGTACCACACCACTGGGACCCGTAATCTTGGACAGTGGGGCCCTGGGTGTGCCTCGCTGCATCCCACCACTGCGACCCGCAACCTTGGAAGGTGGGAAACCATAGAATATCCCACTAGCACTCAAACCACTAGTCACGGAAGGGGCTGTCACTGCAATGAGCGGCAGCTCCTCCAAACTCAGTAAAACAGTGGGGGCTTCATCCAGCGCCATCCCCTCCCCTTACCCCTCACCCTCACCCCCATGTTCTTGGTCTGGAGGGTTGGATTCGAAGAGGTTCTCCTCTTCAGGCTCGTCCACGTCTGAATCTTCTTCTGCATCGTCTGGGTTGGCCTCAAGTATTGCAAAATATACCAGAACAGACAAATGGTTAGCAGCAGAGGAGGGGGCAGGGCGGGTGGAATGAGTAGGCTCACACAGCGCAGGCCAGGCAGCAGGTTGATTTGAAGGACCATGATGAATTTGCAGGACTTACCCTCTCCCTCAAGTGTGGGCCCAGCTTGTGCAGTGGTGATTGCTTTTCTCCAGGTAGGAACCATCAAAGCAGCGACACTCTCTTCCAAGGGTGTCAGTGGATGCAGATTTGCTGGGCCTCCTCCAGTTTGAGTTCTTTCCCTTTTATTATGTGCCATGATGCTCTGCATAGATGAAAACCTAACTTTTTAGAGAGCGTGACTTTCTGCTGGGTGGGACATACAGATGGTCACATTTACAATTGCAATTCCAATGAAGAAATGAAAATATTATTTACACTAACTACTTGACCAAGGTCCTGCCACTTCTTGTTACATCAGCCTCCAGATCTCGTGGTGGTCACCATTGCATAGTAATCTTCTGCAACTTGGTTCCAGCGATTCTTCATTTCTTTGGGTGGAACTTTTATGTGACCTCTGCTGGTGTCCAGCTCCTGCAATCTGTTCTCAATCACAGTAGCTAGTGCCTCCATATCTTCCTGTAAAAAAATCTTGGTCCTTGCACCGTGTTGCATCTTGTACTGCTGCAGCTACGATTATTTTCAAAGCTCTCACACAGCAATCCTTCTCACTCACACAACTGGCTCTTTAAAAATGGCCAATTGCCAACTCGGAGCTATACTGCACATGCGCGTGCATTGCAACGATGTCAGAAACGTAACTTTTTTTCCGCGAATGTGCAGAAGGTGCGGCATCGTTTTTTGGCGCAGGCAGCAGGCTCCACCCCCCGAGGCGATTGGACATGCTGCGTGACGCCAAATTTGAATTATACAGCAGGGAAACTTTGGCAAATTATTTCCGGCGCATTTCTGGCCTAGAAAAACGGGTGTAACTCTGGCAATACACCAGAAAACGGTCTTGTGCAAAACTGAGCCCATAGACTCCTCACCCCAACCAAAAGCTGTGTAATCTCCTGGGACAATTAAGGGGAAAAAATTCTGGAAAATTCATCTCCTACCATCTTAAGCAATCATAAAAGGTCCAAGAGATCACTCTGGCCCTGATTAATCTCATACAATATCTACCTTTACGAGGTGATTTCCGCCCCATCCATCTCTCACAAAGGAATTCAGCACATCAATGTTTTCTGCACGATCCAGCCGAGGATGAGGGATGAGATGGATATTTGAGAGACAGATAAATATATAGCCTCATTTATGAAACTCTGACCCAGAGAGGAATGAAGGAATGGTGTTTTAGAATCATGGCTATGTATTGCTGGTTCCTGCTATTTATGTCCCCTAACCACTATCACCACTAGCACTTCAAAGAAAGAAAAAAATA
Source organism: Pristiophorus japonicus (assembly GCF_044704955.1). Lineage (NCBI taxonomy): Eukaryota > Metazoa > Chordata > Chondrichthyes > Pristiophoridae > Pristiophorus > Pristiophorus japonicus. The sequence continues at coordinate 101,722,130 of NC_091988.1, read as the reverse complement.
ATGTAGCACCTCTCACAACCTCAGGATGTCCCAAAGCGCTTTACAGCCAATGAAGTACTTTTGGCAGCAACCAATTTGCACACAACGTGCCACAAACAACAATGAAATAAATAACCAAATGATCTGTTTTTTTTAGTGATGTTGGTTGAGGGATAAATATTGGCCAGGGAAGAACTTGCCTGCTGTTCTTCGAAACAGCGCCATGGGATCTTTTACGTCCACCTGAGAGGCAGATAGGGCCTCAGTTTAACATCTCATCTAAAAGCCAGTGCAGCACTATCTCAGTACTGCACTGGAGTGTCAGCCTAGATTTTGTGTTTCAAGTCTCTGTGTGGGACTTGAACCTACGACCTTCTCACTCAGAGGCGAGTGTGCTACCATTGAGTTGACACCTAGTCAGGGAACCTTCCGTGCATTCTCTGCAATTGATGGCAGAATTGGATAGGACCTTATGAGGATTACTTGATTTTGCTTCCTTACCTATTGATGACCATGATTGTTTTTTGTACAGGTGAGAGATTGGAGTTGGACAATCAGTATTGGATACCACGGGTCCGCCTGATGTTCTGCGCAGAGGATCCTGTTGTATTTTCAAAACGCGTGGCACAAGCTCACTTCCTACGCCAAAAGACAGAAGCACTGCTGCTCTACAATCTGTACATTGACTGCATGCCAGTCGATGAACTTCGGTCTCCAGATGAAGAAAGCCTTAAAAATATGGAGAAATGGGCTTTTAGCACTCCTGGATTCCGAGATAAATCTGTGTATGTATTTCATCTTAGTGGCCTATGTCCCCTAAAAGCTGCTTTGAGACGACCCAAACTCAATCCACATTGGATCCTTAAAGTCAGTGTGGAAAGGAAACTTTCATCCAACCAGTCTGGGCTGGATTTGAATCCAGGCCCTAAAGGTTGTATCGCCGGATTTCCCAAGGTGATATTTCCACAGTTTCCAATTCTTTAATAATAATTTAATGAGAAAGGACTTGTATTTGGACAGGTTTTTTGTAACACTTAAAAGCTCTGATTGGGTCCCCTTGATCACATGACTGGTTGCTGATTGGTCCCCTTGGAGGATAAGACACACCCAGCAGTTTCTCTGGAATGTGTAATTAGAACTGCCCTGCGTACGTAATCAATGACTTTGCAAAATGTAATTCGAGCCATTTTGACTGCTGACTCCAGACAGAATAGAGCTCACTCTCACAGGTTAAGACTTTCTCCCACCCCTCCACCCCCAAACAAGTTCCTGCCCCAATTCTCTCACCCAAGTTCATGATCTAATTGCCCCCCCCAATCCCCCAAGCCCAAGTTGCTGTCAGTTGTAGCTCAGTAGGTCGCATTCTCACCTCTGAGTCAGAAGGTTATAGGTGCAAATCCCACTCCGGGGACTTGAGTACCAAAAAATCTAGGCTGATACTCCAGTGCAACGCTGAGGGAACACTGCGCTGTCGGAGGTGCTGTCTTTCGGCTGAGATGTTAAACCAAGTCTGCTTTCTCAAGTGGATGTAAAAAGATCCCATGGCACTGTTTTCAAAGAAGAAAAAACAAATTATCTGCTCATTATCACATTGCTGTTTGTGGGAGCTTGCTTGTGCGCAAATTGGCTGCCCCGATTCCTACATTACAACAGTGACTACACTCCAAAAGTACTTTATTGGCTGCAAAGCGCTTTGAGACATCCGGTCGTGAAAGGTGCTATATAAATCCTAGTCTTTTCTTTTTCTCCACCCACCCCCGCCCCCTGCCATCACCCAAGTTCCTGATCTAATCACCCCCAGGCCCATGTTCCTGATCTAATCCCTCACCCACTCCCCCAGCCTAAGTTCCTGACCTAATCACTCCCCCATTGCTCAAGTTCCTGACCTTCTTTCCCCTGCCCAGGTTCCTCTACCACGGATTCATTACCTTCTCCCCCCCAACATCTTCCTTACCGTCCCCCCCTCTCTCGCCACCCGCCATAGAGATGGCATTGTTTGTGTGTCACTGATTGATAACAGGTTTATTGGGTATGACGTGAATAGTGACAGTGTCGTGACTTCTGGATTTCGTCCATTCTTGCTATCTGAATAACGCTCTCAACCACCCCCTTTAGACCTAGACGACGTTCTTCTGCCATCCCCACTGTGCACTTCGTGCTCTTTACCCCCCCCCCCACCCCCCGCTTCCCCCCTCTCCCTCCAACCCGCCCCTCTATCCGACCCACCTGTCTCTCTCTCTCTCTCTCTCTCTCTGACCCCCTGTCCCTCTCTCTGCCCTCTAGCTCTCCCCTCCCCCCACTCTTTCTCTCTCCCTCTTGGGCCCCATGTCTCTCTCTTTCCCCTCTCGCTCTCCCCTCCGCGCTCCCCTCCCCCCCTCTCCGACCCCTCTCTCCCCTGTCTCCGACCCCTCTCTCTCCCCTCTCCCCAACCCCTCTCTCTGACCCCTCTCTCTTCACTCTCTCCGACCCCTCTCTCTCCCCGACCCCTCTCTCTCTGACCCCTTTCTCTCTCTCTCTCTCCAACCTCCCTCTCTGACCCCCCTCTCTCTCCGACCCCCTCTCTCCACTCTCTCCGACCCCTCTCTCCAACCCCTCTCTCTTTCCACTCATTCCGACCCCTCTCTCTCTTCGACGCTCTCCCCCCCGCTCTCTCTGACCCACTCTCTCTCCCCTCTCTCCAAGCCCCCCCTCTCTCTCCCCTCTCTCCAAGCCCCCCCTCTCTCTCCCCTCTCTCCGACCCCTCTCACTCCACTCTCTCCGACCCCCCCTCTCTCTTCAACCCCCTCGCTCTCCCCTCTGTCCGACTCGTCTCTCTCCACTCTCCAACCCCTCTCTCTCCGACCCCCCCGTCTCCCCTCTCTCTGGCCCCTCACTCTCTCTGACCTCTCTCTCTCCAATCCCTCTCCAACCCCCCTCTCCCTCCCCTTTCTCCAACCCCGCTCTCTCGCTCTTCGACCCCCTTCTCACTCTCCCCACCTCTCTCTCCCTTCTCTCCGACCCCTATCTCTCCCCCTCTCTGACCCCTCTCCCTCCACTCTCTCCGACCCCTCTCTCTCCCCGACCCCTCTCTCTCTCCCCTCTCTCTGACCCTTCTCTCTTCACTCTCTCCGACCCCTCTCTCTCCCCGACCCCTCTCTCTCTGACCCCTTTCTCTCTCTCTCTCTGACCCCTCTCTCCAACCTCCCTCTCTGACCCCCCTCTCTCTCTCCTCTCCCTGACCCCCTCTCTCCACTCTCTCCGACCCCTCTCTCCCAACCCCTCTCTTTCCACTCACTCCGACCCCTCTCTCTCTTCGACGCCCTCCCCCCCGCTCTCTCTGACCCACTCTCTCTCTCTACTCTCTCTGCCCTCTCTCCAATCCCCCTCTCTCTCTCCCCTCTCTCCGACCCCTCTCACTCCACTCTCTCCGACCCCCCCCTCTCTCTTCAACCCCCTCGCTTTCCCCTCTCTCCGACTCGTCCCTCTCCACTCTCCAACCCCTCTCTCTCTGACCCCTCTCTCTCCGACCCCCCATGTCTCCCCTCTCTCTGTCCCCTGACTCTCTCTGACCTCTCTCCGATCCCTCTCCAACCCCCCTCTCCCTCCCCTTTCTCCAACCCCGCTCACTCTCGCTCTTCGACCCCCTTCTCACTCTCCCCACCTCTCTCTCCCTTCTCTCCGACCCCTATCTCTCCCATCTCTCTGACCCCTCTCCCTCCACTCTCTCCGACCCCTCTCTCTCCCCTCTCTCTGGCCCCTCACTCTCTCTGACCTCTCTCTCTCTCCGACTCTCCAACCCTTTGCCAACCCCCCTCTCCCTCCCCTTTCTCCAACCCCGCTCTCTCTCGCTCTTCGACCCCCTTCTCACTCTCCTCTCTCTCCGACCCCTATCTCTCCCCTCTCTCCGACCCCTCTCCCTCCACTCTCTCTGACCCCTCTCTCTCTTACTCCGATCCCTCTCTCTCCGACCCCTTTCTCTCTCTCTCTCCAACCACTCTCTCCGACCCTCCTATCTCTCCCCTCTCTCTGACCCCTGTCTCTCTCTGACCCCACTCTCTCTCCCCTCTCTCTGACCCCTTCTCTCTCTCCCCTCTCTCTGACCCCTGTCTCCTTTTGACCCTCCTCTCTCTCCCCTCTCTCTGACCCCCTCTCTTTCCACTCTCTCCGACCCCTCTCTCCAGCCCCGCTCTCTCCACTTGCTCCGACCCCTCTCTCTCTCTTCGACCCCCCCCTCTCTCCCCTCTCTCTGACCTACTCTCTCTCTCTCCACTCTTTCCGATCTGTCTCTCTCTCTCTCTCTCTGACCTCTCTCTCTCTCCCCCTCTCTCCAAGCCTCCTCTCTCTCCCCTCTCTCTGACCCCTTCTCTCCACTCTCTCCAACCCCTCTCTCCACTCTCTCCAACCCCTCTCTCTCTCCACTCTCTCTGACCCCTCTCTCTCTCTCTCTCTGACCCCTCTCTCTCTCTCTCTCTCTCTGACCCCTTTCTATCCACTCTCTCTCTCTCCCCTCTCTTGGATCCCCCCTCCACTCTCTCCAATCCCTCTCTCTCTCCACTCTCTCCAACCCCTCTCTCGCTCTCCACTCTTTTCGACCCCTTCTCTCTCTCGCCACTCTCTCCGATCCCTCTCTCTCTCTCTGACCCCCCCTCTCGCCAACACCCCCCTCCCCTCTCTCTCCGATTCCCCCCTCGCACTCTCTCTTCAACCCCTTTCTCACTCTCCCCCCTCTCTCTCTCTATCCACTCTCTCCGACCTCTCTTTTTCTCTCCAACCCCCCTCTCTCTCCCCTCCAACCCCCCCCTCTCTCTCCCCTCCAACCCCCCCCTCTCTCTCCCCTCTCGCCGACCTCCCTCTCTCTCTCCCCTCTCTCCAACCCCACTCTCTCTCTCCGACCCCCTCGTTCTACCCTCTCTCCAACCCCTCTCTCCTCTTTCTCTCCACTTTCTCTGACCCCTCTTTCCCTCTCCATTCTCTCCGACTTCCCTCTCTCTCCGACCCCTCTCTCTCTCCTCTCTCTCCGACCCCTCTCTCTCTGACCCCTCTCTCTCTGACCCCTCTCTCTCCCCTCCGGTGCCTCACTCTCTCTGACCGCTCTCTGTGGTGTCTCTGCACCGTGCTACAAACTCACACGAGATATGTACTGCAGACACAGTCACTACGTGACCTTAACCTTTATTCCCAGGACCAAGAAGTGCTGACCCTGGGTGGGACCTCCCCTTTTATACCTGGAAACCCAGGTGAGGAGTGTCTCCCACAAGTTCACCCCTTGTGGTCAGGGTGTGCATTTCTAGGGTATAAGTACAGTGTACAGGAGTTGCATGAAGATTACAGTTACATGAAGATTACCGTTGCATGATGGCTACATACATGACATCACCTCCCCCCTTACATCTTTTTGTGTCAAAGGTTAAGTCTTTCAGGTGGTCGACGCTCTCTCGTGGAGCGCTGCAGTTGAGGCTCTGGTGGCTGAGCCTCGGCATGCGTCTCCGTCACCTGAGGTGATTCCGGCCTGTCCGGGCTGGCCGCAGGGACTGTGCATGCTGTGGATTGTCCTCGTTGCTCGTCCACTGGCAGTAGTGTGGGTGACATCTCATGCTCTTCTTCAGGTTCTTCCGTGTCTATGCTGAACCTTTTCTTTACTTGGTCTAAGTGTTTGCGACATATCTGCCCATTGTTTAGTCTGACCACTATGACCCTATTCCCTTCTTTGCCAATTACTGTGCCCTCAAGCCACTTGAGTCCCAAAGCATGGTTAAGAACAAATACCGGGTCATCCATTTCTATACACCTCCCCCTTGAGTTTCGATCATGGAAGTTGGTTTGGGACTGGCGCTTGCCCTCAACAATGTCTGCTAGGGCTGGGTGAATGAGGCATAGCTGCGTTTTAAGCGTGCTTTTCATGAGGAGTTCCGCTGGCGGGACTCCGGTGAGCGAGTGCGGGCGGGACCTCTAGGCCAGCAGGCGACGCGGTAGGCGGTACCGAAGGGAGGGTCCTCGGACCGCACGTTCCGCCTGGCCATTGGAAGCCGGCTTGAATGGCGCTGTCCGGACTGGAATTCATGGCTGGTGAAACACGGGTCATTGTCGCTGACCAGGATGTCTGGTAAGCCATGGGTCGCGAAAACCGTACGCAGACTCTCCATGGCGTTGGATGCCGTGCACGAGTTTAATATGATGTACTCGATCCATTTCGAGTATGCATTGACAACGATCAGGAACATTTTCCCCGTGAACGGGCCCGCATTGTCGACGTGAATACGTGACCATGGCCTGGTGGGCCAGGGCCTCGGGCTGAGTGGGGCCTCCCTGAGGGCATAGCCCAGCTGGGCACACGTCGTGCACCTGCGAACCCAGTGTTCCAGGTCCGAGTCAATCCCCAGCCACCAGACACGTGACAGGGCAATGGTCTTCATTAACACGATGCCAGGGTGCTCGCTGTGGAGTTCCCTGATGAATGCTTCCCTGCCTTTCTGGGGAATGACTACCCGGCTGCCCCATAGCAGGCAGTCGGCTTGGATGGAGAGCTCATCCATCCGTCTCTGAAATGGTCTGACCTCCTCGGGGCACGCCCTGTGTGTGGGCACCCAATCCCCAATCAGGACACATTTCTTTATCATGGATAGGAGGGGGTCTCTGTTGGTCCAGAGTTTGATCTGGCGGGCTGTGATGGGGGAGCCTGCGGTGTCAAAAGCTTCAACGGCCATGACCATCTTAGCGCTTTGCTCCGCTGCCCCCTCGGTGGTGGCATTGGGAGCCTGCTGAGCGCGTCAGCGCAATTTTCGGTGCCTGGCTGGTGCCGTATGGTGTAGTCATATGCAGCCAGCGTGAGAGGCCATCGCTGTATGCGAGCTGACGCATTGGCATTGACAGCCTTGCTGTCCGACAACAGGGATGTTAACGGTTTGTGGTCCGTCTCTAGCTCGAACCGTCTACCGAAAAGGTACTGGTGCATCTTTTTCACACCGTAAACACAAGCGAGTGCTTCCTTTTCGCCCTTGCCGTATCTACGCTCTGCCTGGGAGAGTGACCTGGAGGCATAAGCCACCGGTTGGAGTCGGCCATCGTCATTAACCTGCTGCAACACACACCCAACGCCGTAGGACGATGCATCGCACGTTAAAACCAGTTTTTTTACAGGGGTCATACAAAGTCAACAGTTTGTTAGGACACAGCAGGTTCCTCATCTTATTGAAAGCCCGTTCTTGACAAGTGTAACGGCTCCAACAATGTGCTTAAGTTCGGCAGAAAGTTCCCGAAATAGTTCAAAAGTCCCAAGAATGATCGCAACTCTGACGTGTTGCCAGGCCTGGGCGCCCGGCGGATCGCCTCCGTTTTTGATTCAGTGGGCCGGATCCCGTCTACGGCAACCCTCCTGCCCAAAAACTCGACCTCTGGGGCCAAAAACACACGCTTGGCCTTTTTCAGCCGCAAGCTTACCCGGTCCAGTCGGCGTAGCACCTCCTCCAGGTTGTGGAGGTGTTCCTCGGTGTCTCGACCCATTATGAGGATGTCATCTTGGAATACGATTGTTCCAGGAATGGATTTGAGCAAGCTTTCCATGTTTCTCTGAAAGATAGCTGCCGCCGAACGAATGCCAAACGGACACCTGTTGTAGATAAATAATCCCTTGTGCGTCGTGATGATGGTCAGAAGCTTGGATTCTTCAGCCAGTTCCTGAGTCATATAGGCCGAAGTGAGGTCCAGCTTCGTGAACAGCTTGCCACCTGCCAGTGTGTCAAAAAGGTCCTCCGCTCTCGGGAGCGGGTATTGGTTTTGCAGCGACACTCGGTTGATGGTGGCTTTGTAGTCGCCACAAATCCTAACCAAGCCATCTGCTTTAAGGACAGGAACGATGGGACTTGCCCAGTCGCTGAATTCAACGGCCGAAATTATACCCTCTCTGAGCAGCCTGTTCATTTCACATTCAATTTTCTCACGCATCACATACGGCACGGCTCTGGCTTTGTGGTGCACTGGTCTGGCGTCCGGGGTGATGCGTATTATTATTTTAGTGCCCTTGAACGTTCGACACCGGGTTGAAACAGTGACTCAAATTTTTGTAGGACCTGTGAGCATGAACTTCGCTCCACAGATGAAATGGCGTGCACATTTCCAATTCACCTCAGCTAGCCAACTCCTCCCCAAGAGCGCGGGGCCATTTCCCGGGCCGATCCAGAGTGGCAGCCGGTTCTGTGATCCATTATGTGTTACCACCAAGTTTGCATTGCCCAGCACTGGGATGATCTCTTTGGTGTACGTCCGTAGCTGCGTGTCAATGCGTTCCAGTTTGGGCCTGCTAGCTCTGTGTGGCCATAGTCTATCAAATTGTTGGGCGCTAAGTGACTGGCTAGCTCCCGTATCCAGCTCCATGCGCACCGGGATGCCATTTAATGAAACTTTCATCATCATGGGTGGCATTTCAGTGTATGAGCTGTGGATGTCAGCCACGTGAACCCGCTGAACTTCAGCATCCATGGCTTTTCCCCAGGCATCATTCTGCATTGCAGACCCCTCGTCTGGTTCCTCTGTCTCGCAGATTAGCCTCGCCACAGCCTTTTTGCACATCCTGGCCAAGTGTCCACTGACGTTACAAATCTTACAGGTACATTGCTGGAACTTGCAGCTTTTCACAGTATGTCTACCCCCGCATATCTCCAGCATGAGCTGAGATTGTTGTTAACAAAGGGACTGTTACCATGCATTCCTCTCTGATTGCCCATTTGGTTGTTTCTAAGCACTCTGATGGTGGGTGTTAATCGTCCTATTGCGGGACGCATTGTTTCTCACGATGGCGTGAATTGCCGATCCCCTTTCCATTGTCCCTGTTGGGGGCCCACCCTAGAGTCTGTTGCTGCCTGGGCGGTTTCGAAATGCCCTTGCCTGCCTGTGGGGTCCCTAGCCGCGTTCACAATGTTAACTCCCTGGTCCATCGCCACGTTGGGACCAGGGCTGCGCGGGTAAATTAGCTTGCTCTCCTCTTCCCCTGCCATGGAGGTCTGAGCTATCAACGGAGACTGGCCAAGCGCCGCATGTCCGCAACGAAGTCCGAGATGTATTGTCCCTCCAACGGCGGTGTGTGTAGAGCTGGTGCCGAACCATGTGTATGTTACTCGCCGGCTTGAGATGCTCACTAATCAGCTGGCTGAGCTCTTCACAGGAGTTGTCCGCTGGCTTTCGGGGTGCGAGCAGGTCTTTCATCAGCGTATGTGGTTCGCAGCTGGTCAGTAAATGCGCCTTCCGCTTGTCAGCCGCTGTGGCTCCCAGCCTGTCCTTCGTGACAAAGCTCTGCTGGAGTCTTTCCATGAAGTCGTCCCAGTCCTCACCCACACAGTAACGTTCCTCTGTGCTACCGGTGGTTCGGTGATTCCCGACTCTCGTTGCCAAATGTGGTGTCTCTGCACCGTACTACAAACTCACACAAGGCATGTACTACAGACACAGTCACTACCTGACCGTAACCTTTATTCCCAGGACCAAGGAGTGCTGACCCTGGGTGGGACCTCCCCTTTTATACCTGGAAACCCAGGTGAGGAGTGTCTCCCACAAGTTCACCCCCTGTGGTCAGGGTGTGCATTTCTAGGGTATAAGTACAGTGTACAGGAGTTGCATGAAGGTTACAGTTACATGAAGATTACCGTTGCATGATGGTTACATACATGACACTCTGTCTTCGACCCCCCCCTCGCTCCCCTCTCTCCAACCTCGCTCTCTCTCTCTCTCCTCGACCCCCTTCTCATTCTCCCTCCTCTCTCTCCCTTCTCTCCCACCCCTCTCTCTCTCTCTCTTCTACCCCCTTCTCACTCTCCCCCCTCTCTTTCTCTCCCCTCTCTCCCTGTTCTCGCCACAGATCCAGTGAGGGGCTTTCTCCCACAGAGCTGAGGAAAGCGTGAGCCATGCCACACGGCAGGTACAACTACGCATGTGCAGCCGGACCTCGGTGACATGGCGCATGCGCAGAAAGGGATAGGGCCGACTGTCGCATGCACAAAGGACACAACTATGTTGTGGCAGTTAATCACTCCGCTTGCATTTATATTGTGTCCTCGGGGCATCTTACACTGCTTCACATTGAATCATTGAAACTTTTGAAATGTAGTAACTGTTTAGTAAGTAAAGTGCAAGTCGCATACAGCAAAGCTCCTCAAACAGCAAATCATAGAATTTGCAGCACAGAATCAGGCCATTTGGTCCAACTGGTATAAGTACATAAGAACATAAGAAATAGGAGCAGGAGTAGGCCACATGGCCCCTCGATCCTGCTCCGCAATTTAATACGATCATGGTTGATCCGATCATGGACTCAGGTCCACTTCCCTGCCTGCTCCCTATAACCCTTTATTCCCTTATTGGTTACGAAACTGTCTATCTCTGTCTTAAATTTATTCAGTGACCCAGCTTCCACAGCTCTCTGAGGCAGCAAATTTGACAGATTTACAACACAGAGAAGAAATTCCTCCTCATCTCAGTTTTAAATGGGAGGCCCCTTATTCTAAGATTATGCTCCCTGGTTCCAGGCTCCTCTATGAGTGGAAACATCCTCTCTGCATCCACCTTGTCAAGCCCCCTCATAATCTTATACGTTGCGATACGATCACCTCTCATTCTTCTGACTTCCAATGAGTAGAGGCCCAACTTACTCAACCTTTCCTCATAAGTCAACCCCCTCATCTCCAGAATCAACTAAGTGAACCTTCTCTGAACTGCCTCCAAAGCAAGGATATCCTTCCTTAAATATGGAAACCAAAACTGTATGCAATATATCAGGTGTGGCCTCACCAATACCCTGTATAACTGTAGCAAGACTTCCCTGCTTTTATACTCCATCCCCTTTGCAATAAAGGACAAGATTCCATTGGCCTTCCTGACCACTTGCTCTACCGGCATACTAACCTTTTGTGTTTCATGCACAAGTACCCTAGGTCCCGCTGTACTGCAGCACTTTGCAATTTTTCTCCATTTAAATAATAAGTTGCTCTTCTATTTTTTCTGCCAAAGTGCATAACCTCACACTTTCCAACATTATACTCCATCTGCCAAATTTTTGCCCACTCACGGCCTGTCTATGTCTTTTTGCAGGTTTTTTGTGTCCTCACACATTGCTTTTCCTCCCATCTTTGTATCATCAGCAAACTTGGCTATGTTACACTCAGTCCCTTCTTCCAAGTCGTTAATATAGATTGTAAATAGTTGGGGTCCCAGCACAGATCCCTGCTGCGCCCCACTGGTTACTGATTGCCAACCCGAGAATGAACCATTTATCCCGACTCTCTATTTTCTGTGAGTTAGCCAATCCTCTATCCATGCTAATATATTACTCCTAACCCCGTGAACTTTTATCTTGTGCAGTAACCTTTTATGTGGCATCTTGTCAAATGCCTTCTGGAAGTCCAAATACACCACATCCACTGGTTCTCCTTTTTGCACCCTGTTCGTGACATCCTCAAAGAATTCCAGCAAATTTGTCAAACATGATTTCCCTTTCATAAATCCATGCTGACTCTGCCTGACTGAATTATGCTTTTCCAAATGTCCTGCTACTGTTTCTTTAATAATGGATTCCAACATTTTCCCAACCACAGATGTCAGGCTAACTTGTCTAGAGTTTCCTGCTTTTTGTCTGCCTCCTTTTTTAAATAGGGGCGTTACATTTGCAGTTTTCCAATCTGCTGGGACCTCCCCAGAATCCAGGGAATTTTGATAAATTACAACCAACGCATCTACTATCCCTGCCGCTACTTCTCTTAAGACACTAGGATGCAAGCCATCAGGTCCAGGGGATTTATCCGCCTTTAGTCCCATTATCTTACTGTGTAAGACCTCCTTAGTGATTGTGATTGTGTTAAGTTCCTCCCCCCCCATAGCCCCTTGACTATCCACAGTTGGGATATTTTTAGTGTCCTCTATCGTAAAGACTGATACAAAATATTTGTTCAGAGTTTCTGCCATCTCCATGTTCCCCATCACTAATTCCCCGGACTCGTCCTCTAAGGGACCAACATTTACTTTAGCCACTCTTTTCCTTTTTATATACCTGTAGAAACTCTTGCTAGTTTACTTTCATAGTCTATCTTCCCTTTTTTAATCACTGGTGTTTATGCTGCACAGAAGCCTCCTCCCACCCTATTTCATCTCACCCTATCAACATATCCTTCTATTCATTTCTCCATTATGTACTCATCTAGCTTCCTCTTAATCACCTGTGCTATTTACCTCAACTAATTCATGTAGAAAATTCCATATTCTAACCACTCACTGGGTAAAGAGGTTGCTCCAGAATTCATAATTGGATTTATTAGTGACTACCTTATATTTATGACCCTTAGTTTTGGATTACCCCCAAGTGGAAACATTTTCTCTAATTCTACCCTATCAAACTCCTTCATAATTTTAAAGAAATCTATTAGGTCACCCTTCAGCCTCCAGAGAAGCAAGCCCTAACTGTTCAGTCTTTCCTAATAGTTATTCATTCCAATGAATGACCAATTAATCACTTTTTTTCCCTGGCACTGACATCACCCCTGAAACAAAAGCACCTGCGACGATCCCTCAATACTGCACTGGAATGCCAACTGAGATTATGTTCTAATGTACTGACGTGAGGCTTGTATTAATGAACTGCTGACTCAGAGCTGAGAGTGGTACTAACTGAACAAACCTGATACTTACATAGTAATCGCTTAGTATTATTCTTCCTCCAGAAAGTTGGTGACATGAGCAGGACCATGAATTTCGCTGTTTGCTTAACTTCACTTGGAGGGTCTTTCCTGGCCCTCCCCAACAGAAGGTCATACGTCAGTATATTAATTCATTCTCGTGATGTGTGCATCGTTAGCAAGGCCAGAATTTATTGCCCAGCTCTAGTTGCCCTGAAAAGGTGATGCTGGGCTGCTGGTAGTGGGTTTGACAGGCCACTTCAGTGGGTAGTTAAGAGTTAACCATGTTGGTGTGGAAGTGGATTTTCTTTCCCTAAAGGACATTAGTGAACCAGTTAGCTTTTTATCAATCTAACTGATTCATGGTCACTTTTACTGATACCAACTCATTATTCAATTTTTTGTTTAGAAATGAATTAAAATTCTCAAACTGCCATGGTGGGAATTGAACTTATTCAGGTCTGTAGATTTCTAGTTGATTGACATAACCACTATGCGATCGTACCCTAAAATATGGTGAGTACAGTGATTTAAAACAATAAAACAAATTCCTGTTTGTTACATATTTTAATGATTGATTTTTTATTTTTGTAGGGAGCCAAACTATTTAAAAAAGATAGAACAGGAGGTTCGTCTGGAGTATAATCGTACTATGAATAAAATTAGTTTTGACAACATTGTGTTGTCTGACCCCAAACAATTTTCTTACGTCACTCTTCCAGATACAAAGAAAGAAAAAGTGCCAAGCAAAGGTAAACCAGATCTCTTCACTTCTTAACACTTCCTTACTTTATACCAGCTTTAAGTTATTTTCCAGTGTTTTTAATAAGAGCTGTACAAAATAGGGCTCAATGTTCCCCAGTGATCTGTGCCATTTTTTTTGAGCAGGCTGCTTCTTTTGGCCTCAGTTAAAAAAACAGTTTCCCCAATCAATTTGCGCCAGCGTAACTCGGTTAATTACTATTTTTTTAGGTACATTTTTTTTTCAGCCAAAGGGTGCGTAACCTATCACCTGTGCCAATTCTGGCCATTTAGGCAAGTTTGGCCAGCTGAGAGTTGCTCCAGTTCTACTTAGGCCAGTGTATGTGGTCTCTGCAGAAAAACCTTCTGGAAAGTTAAAGAAATCGGCGCAGGTAAGGAAATCGGTGCAGGTAAGTACAGCAGATGCCCGGACAGCAGCAGCAGGAAAGGTAAGAGAGAGAGGGAGAAAGAGGTGGGGGGGGGGGGGAGGGGGGGCGGAGGGAGAGGGGAGGTGTGAGAGAAAGCCTTTCGGGTGTAGTTAGGTGTGAGGACCGGGAGGGAGGAGGCCATTCGGCCTGGGATAGTTGCGGGGAAGCGGACTGGGAGGCCACTTGACCTGGGATAGGGGAGGGGGAGCGGACCGGGAGGCCACTCGGCCTGGAATAGGGGAGGGGGAGCGGACCGGGGAGCCACTTGGCCTGGTATGGGGCGGGGAAGTGGACCGGGATGCCACTCGGCCTGGAGTAGGGGCGGGGGAGCGGACCGGTAGGCCATTCGGTCTGGGCTAGGGGAGGGGGAGCGGACCGGGGAGCCACTTGGCCTGGCATGGGGCGGGGAAGTGGACCGGGATGCCACTCGGCCTGGAGTAGGGGCGGGGGAGCGGACCGGTAGGCCATTCGGTCTGGGCTAGGAGTGTGACCGGCAAAGCCACTCGGGGCCAGAGTCGAGCGAGGGAACAGACCGGCGAGCCCTTCGGCCCGGGCTAGCGGCGGGGGAACGAGATCAGCAAGACACTCGGGGCCAGGGTTGGATGGGGAAACGGACCAGCAAGCCCTTCGGCCAGGGCTAGGGGCGGGGGAGCAGGACTGAGACCGGCAAGGCACTCGGGGCTGGGGAGGGAGTGGGAGAGCTGGAGCTGGACCGGCACCGGCAAGGGGCTCGAGGCGGGCTAGTGAAGCAGACCGGCAATCCCTTCGATCAGGGATAGGGGTGGGGGAGCGGGACCGGCTTTAATAATTGGAGATAAGTTGCTGCAATATACTTTAATGTGTTTTTAAGTTGATGCAATGTGTTTTAATGTGTTGCGAGCTGGCTGTATGTTTCACTTTGCAGCCTCAGCTCGCATTGTGTCCCTGGTTACCGTGGCAACCCGATCTTTTTGGCACAGATCAAGACTCCACCCCAAAACTAAAGGACAGGTTAGGCTGCGCCAAAATGAAGAAATCCAACATGGAAACTTAGAACATTTTTTTTGCCGTACTTGGGCCCCAAAAACGGGCGTAACTCTTCAAGTAGGCCAACAAACAGCTTTGGGGAAAATTGAGTCCATAGATTTTGAATCTTGTTTGTTATTTTAAGGACTGTACTTTAGTGACACAAGGTGTACTTAAATGGGCAAGAAAAATTAAAATTAATTTCTTGTGTCAGGGAGACTGTGTACAGACCTGTTTTCAAACCTCCATTCTGCAGTCAGCCATTAGGGGATGCATAAGAGCAACCCAGAATTGCTCTGACTCTAACGTGTTCAAGGTCTGGGAAAGCCCTCAGAGAGTTCAATGTGGGACCCGGGCTGTTTTAAATCGAGCTGAACTGTCTCCCACATGAAGTGGATGGAAATCCTGTCAACATCAGTGGGTGGGTGCCGGGCACTGCTAGGGATCCACCGACATCAGGCTGGAAACACTTCAGCTTTGTGGAGAATTAAAAAAAGAATCACTTTTTGTAGCAATATTATGCAGTACAAAACTACCTGCCCTTCCACAAATTGCTCTAATCTTCCTTCTGATGATTTAACTATTTGTTTTGAAAGCTGCAAAGGGGACTCACTGTCTGTTGAATGGAATGTTCAGTCACCCAACCTATTTCTGGATATTTAGTTGTACCATCAGAAAAAACTGAGCTTGTGCCTTTTGTGCTAAAAATAGTACTGATGCTGCTCTGTCTCCCTAGGACTTATACAACTCCCGGATTATCCATTTTCTCAAAACAGAAAGGCATTTTCTTTTCACACTATTTTGACCAAACCAGAAGTGATCAAAGCCCTGTGCAACATACATGCTGAGTGCAACAAAGTGGCAGCCATGTCTCTGTTTTTTGTGACCCTGATAAAAGGTGTTCGACTGGAGGAATTTGAACAGATTCAGTCCCAGGCTCATGCACAGGTATTGGTTTAGACAGTACCACTTTCCTTTTGTTATTTTACTTAAGCAATTAATTTCATACACTGATGATTGCATATTAAGCAATTAGAGGAAGGCTGCCATTTGTTTTGGGGGGGTGGTCAGGAAAAAGGAACGTTAAGCTGAATTCCCCAAGGATGCGCAGCCTCCATTGGCTAGAAGATTGAAGAGTTCAGCAATCATTGTTTCTCACCTAGTAGGATTCTTTCAGGGAGCCACATTAGTTGGAGTCTATTTCGAGAAAACATTAATGTATGTTTTGCCGGTCTCTGACTTTTATTGGCAGCTTTAGAAAGTTTACTGACTTTTCTAACAATGATTGCCCAGGACTTTTGACTACTTCCTGTTTCGTTGTCAACTGTATTGTTTCACTAAACTGTTTTGACTTCACAAAAGTGATCTTCTGTGAACCATCTTTGTGGTTGTTATTTTCTGCTCTCCGTCACTAAGTCATGTTGATTTGCAATGGTGAACAACTTCATTTCAACCTGGAGTGGTAAACTGTAATAATTTCAATTAACATTGTATTAGATATTTTAAATTATCACTAGCAAATAAAGTAAAAAAATTAAGAAAATAAAGAGGAACTACAAAATTAAATTATCAAGGAATAGAAAAAGAAATAGTAAAGTATACTACAGACAGAGAAATAACAAAAGAAAAATCAGGACAGGGATAGGGCCACTAAGGAATGCACAAGGAAAACTTACAGATAATGACAATGAAATGGCAGAACTAGTGTAACCGACAAATAGAGTATGAACACAACATCTTTCCTCCCCCCCATTTCTGAAAAACACAGTCTATGTACAGTCAAAGTCCTTGAGATAGCCAGATCGTGTTCTGATACACTGAGATTGGCGTGGAGCTTGCGGTATTTGATCGAGGTTTTCGGTTGGGAAACAGAACGGTGCCTCTGTTCCATCCTGCTGGTCTGTTGGCCTGTGAGTTGGGATCAGTTTAGGAGCGTTCCATCAAGTTCTATCATTGAGCTCGTCGGTGTGAGGGCTGAACTTTCGCCTGATCTGTTTTGGAGGCGAAAGTGAAGATGCGAGCTTATGACTACAGTTTGGGTGCTTAACTCTGACCCAATCTCCGTTCTTCAGTTGGGGCTTTTGAGCACGTCGTTTTATGTCAGTGTACAACTTCGCTTTTCGTTAGCGTTCCGAAATCTGGGATGCGAGTGTGGTTATCTTTGTGTTAGGTTTGGCTGTGGGTTTGAATGTCCAATAGCCAGCGAAAATTCCGCCCAATCATGAGCTCAGCGGGTGTCTTTCCCGTTAGCGAGTGCTTTGTCGAACGGTATGTGCGGAGAATGGTTTGAACCGCTTGGTCGAATGCTTGACCTACTGCGAGGTTGGCTTTCAAACCCTCTTTGATGACAGTTAAATCACTAAACACCTCTGTTGCTTTGAGGATTGTACCGATCAGTAAGGTGATGCTCGATAGCATGATGAGTGAGGAAATCCGCAAACTGGTCGGCACAAACTGTGGTCCATTGTCAGTGATTATGACCTCTGTGAACATATGCTGCAGAATAGTGATGATCGTTGATGAGTTCACTGAACTTGTAGCGATTTCTGGCCATTTGGAATGCAGATCATGTACTACAACAAAGAACCACTGGTGCTGTGGAGCTGCTTCAACTGGACCAAAGATATCCAACTGAAGTTGTTGCCATGGTTTTTGTGGCCATGGAATGGGCTTCATTGGTGCTGGTCGGATGTGTTATGTATGTAAACTTTACCAATGTATAAGACTTGCCACCAGGGGGCGCACCTGTGGGAGACTCAAGAGTCACCTGCAAACCCTGGGCAAGCAGGTATAAAAGGCAGTCTACCATGTTGCTTCCTCACTCTGGAGTTACATTAAAGAGACCAAGGTCACAATAGTTTGAGCTTACAGCATACAGTCTTGTGGAATTATTCTGAACATAATAATTGGCGACGAGTAACAGATTACGAACTTTCACGCGGTTATGGCTGCCGTTGGTATTCTTGAGAGATTTGTTGAGGGTAATGATTGTGAAGCCTTTAATGAGCATCTTGACCAGTACTTCGTGGCCAACGAGCTGGATACAGAAGAGACCGCGGTCAAGCGCAGGGCGATTCTCTTCCCCGTTTGCGGGTCCATGATATATGGCCTCATCAAAAATCTGCTAGCACCGCCGAAACCAATGAAGAAGACATGAAGAGTTGTGCACGCTGGTTCAGGAACACCTCAAGCCGAAGGAGAGCATCTTAATGGCCAGGTATCGCTTTTATACGCACCATTGCTCCAAGGGCCAAGACGTGGTAAGCTATGTCGCCGACCTAAGATGTCTTGCGGGACCATGCGTATTTGTTAGATTTTTGGGGGAAATGTTGCGGGACTTTTTCGTGCTTGGAATCGGCCACGAGGTCATTCTTCGCAAACTGCTGTCTGCCGAATCCCTAGATCTGAGCAAGGCCATCACGATAGCCCAAGCTTTCATGTCCACGAACGATAACACTAAACAGATATCTTTGCAGCATTGAAGCTCACTGGGAAGTACTGTGCATAAAATAACGCCTTCAGCAGGAAGAACTGTACATGGCAGGGCCTACACGCCCGCAGAGGCCAGACCTAGGATGACTCAGAGTCCGCTGTGGGACGTGAATGCGAATCTATTAACACCATGTTGGCGCCGGCTGGTAATCATCGAGCCCATCAATGCCGATTCAAGCACTACGTGTGCAAGGGCTGTGGAACAATGGGGTACCTCCAGCGAATGTGCAGACGTGCTGCGACTCACCACGTGGCAGAGAGGGCAAAAGATGACCGATCCGGCGCGGATCACGCTGAATGAGTAAGAAAGGCAACTCAATCCGAGGCTGGAGAGGAAGTATATGGGGTACACACATTTACCACCAAAAGCCCTCCGATAATGTTAAAAGTCAAATTAAACGGCATTCCAGTTTCCATGGAATTGGACACGGGGGTGAGTCAGACAATTATGAGCCAGAAGGCTTGTAAGAAACTGGGGCAACAAGGCACAAAGGCCAAAACTAAGCCCGATCCACACCAAGCTGCGCACTTACACCAAAGAGCTCATACCAGTCATTGGCAGTATGGCAGTGAAGCTATCGTACGATGGAGCTGTGCATGATTTACCACTATGGATTGTACCAGGCAATGGCCCAACGCTGTTCGGCAGAAGCTGGCTAGGAAAGATCCGATGGAACTGGGACGATATCAAAGCACTCTCTTCGGTTGATGCCTCATGCGCCCAAGTGTGCTAAACAAATTCCCGTCGTTATTCGAGCCAGGCATCGGCAACTTCACAGGCACCAAAATGCAGATCCATCTAGTCCCTGATGCATGACCCGTTCATCACAAGGCCCGAGCGGTTCCATACATGATGGGAGAGAAAGTCGAGATCAAGCTGGACAAACTTCAATGAGAGGGGATCATATCACCAGTCGAGTTCAACGAGTGGGCCAGTCCAATTGTTCCAGTGTTGAAAAGTGATGGGACGGTCAGAATCTGCGGGGACTACAGCGATCAACCGAGTCTCATTACAGGACCAGTACCCACTACCCAAAGCAGATTACTTGTTCGCACTAACAGGGGGGGGAAGTCGTTCACTAAGCTGGATCTAACCTCTGCTTACATGACACAGGAGCTGGCTGAACCATCAAAAAAATTGACATGCATCAACACGCACAAAGGACTGTTCATATACCACAGGTGCCCCTTTGGGATTTGCTCGGCTGCGGCCATGTTCCTCTGAGTCTGCTGAAATCGGTTCCGCACACCTTGATGTTTCAAGATGACATCCTGATCACTGGTCACACCACCGAACACTTGCACAACCTGGAAGAGGTTCTAAAGCAACTGCAGAGTGGGACTCAGGTTGAAACGGTCCAAGTGTGTTTTCCTTGCGCCAGAGGTTGAATTTCTGGGGAGAAAGATTGCGGCGGACGGCATCAGACCCACGGATTCCAAGACGGTGGCCATCAAGAATGCCCCGAGACCACAGAATGTGATGGAGCTGTATTCGTTCCTGGGACTCCTCAACTATTTTGGTAACTTTCTACCGGAGTTGAGCACTTTGCTGGAATCTTTGCATTTTTTGCTACGCAAGGGTGACGACTGGGTTTGGGGTAAATCTCAAGAGACAGCCTTTAATAAGGCCAGAAACCTGCGATGTTCTAACAAGTTACTTGTATGACACATGTAAACGTTTAGTACTAGTTTGGGATGCATCTTTGTACGGAATCGGTTGTGTGTTACAGCAAGCCAATGTGTTAGGCAAACTGCAACCGGTTGCATATGCGTCCAGAAGTTTATCTAAGGCTGAAAGAGCCTACAGTATGGCTGAGAAAGAAGCATTAGCATGCATATACGGGGTTAAGAAATTGCACCAATACCTATTTGGGCTCTGGTTCGAGCTTGAAAGCGACCAGAAGCTGCTCATTTCGCTGTTCTCAGAAAGCAAAGGTATTAACACCAATGCTTCGTCCCACATCCAAAGATGGGCACTAACATTATCTGCGTATGACTATGTAATCCGCCACAGACGAGGCACTGAGAACTGTTCCGATACCCTCAGTGGGCTACCATTGCCCATCACCGGGGTGGAAATGGCGCAACCCACAGACTTGCTTCTTGTAATGGATGCTTTTGAGAGCAAGGGGTCACCCATCACGGCTTACCAGATCAGGATGTGGAATAGCCAGGACTCTGCTATCACTAGTAAAAAGCTGCGTTCTCAATGGGAGCTGGTCGGAGGTTCCCGGGGAACTGCAAGACGAAATTAAGCCATTTCTCCAACGCAAGGATAAAATGTCCATCCATTTGGATTGTCTCCTAGAGGGGAATCATGTAGTTTTGCCAAAAAAAGGCAGGGAAACGTTTATACGCGACTTTCACAGTACCCACCCAGGTGCATAGTCATGATGAAGGCTATCGCCAGGTCGCACATTTGGTGGCCCGGCATTGACTCGGAATTGGAGTCATGTGTACACCAATGTAACACTTGCTCACAGTTGAGCAATGCACCAAGGGAGGCCCCACTGAATCTGTGGTCATGGCCCTCCAAACCGTGGTCCAGGGTCCACGTAGATTTCGCTGGCCCCTTTCTAGGAAAGATGTTCCTAGTAGCAGTGGACACTTACTCTAAATGGATTCAATGTATAATAATGTCGTCATATACGTCTACTGCCACCATTGAAAGCCTCCGGGCCATGTTCGCCACCCATGGTTTGCCCGATGTCCTTGTTGGTAACAATGGACCATTTTTCACCAGCTGGGAATTCAATGAGTTCATGACCTGCAATGGCATCAAGCATGTCAAGTCTGCCCCGTTTAAGCCCGCATCCAATGGCCAAGCGGAACGGGCAGTCCAAACTATCAAGCAGAGCTTGAAACACATGACAGACGTGTGAAGTCCTGTCCCCTCAGTACAGATTCACACGAGGCATAGTGAAGTCAAGGTCACTCTGGACCTGCACCTTTATTTCACAGCTCTGGAATGCTGCACTTGCCTGAGACCTCTGCTTATATACCTGTCTCTTGCAAGTGCACCCCTGGTGGTAAGGTATGCTGGTGGTTACAGGTCATATCTTATTACAGTCATGTATAGCATGTTAGGATACAGTTATATATAATAATGTAAGATACATGATATCACCCTCTCCCAAGGTCTTTGTCTTTATAGGTTCAGTCTCTCAGGTGGTCTACGCTCTCGCGTGGAACATCTGAGTTGTGGTTCAGTTGTTTGCCTTGGTGTCTGTTTTTCTTTGGGTGTGGTTGCTGGTATCTCGCCTGGGCTGCCTGTTTCGATTGGTGTGATTGTTGTTGACTCGCCTGGGCTGTCTGTTGGGATTGTCCTTTCCTCAGGTTGTTCCCTCTGTCTGTCCACCAGGTGTGGTGCGAGTTCCACATTGTAGTCTGCCTCTGGTTCCGCAGTGTTGTTGGTAAATCTGCTTTTGACTTGGTCTACATGCCTCCAGTAGGTTTTGCCATTGTCCATTTGTACTACCAGTAGCCTGTTTCCTTCCTTGCCCGTTACTGTCCCTGCAAGCCATTTGGGACCCCTGCCATAGTTTAGTACAAACACTTTGTCCCCTATGTCATTCCATCTCCCCCTCGAATTTCTGTCATGCTACTCAGTCAGCTTACGGCACTTTGCCTCAACGATTTTGTGCATGTCTTGGAGGATTAATGAGAGCCTTGTTTTTAAAGTCCTTTTCATCAACAGTTGCGCGGGGGGGATCCCAGTCAATGAGTGCGGACGAGATCTGTATGGCAGCAGCAGTCGCGACAGGCGACCCTGCAGCGTGGGACCTTGGATTTTAAGCATGCCTTGTTTAATGATTTGCACTGCTCTCTCTGCCTGGCCGTTGGAGGCCGGCTTGAACGGTGCCGTCTTGACGTGATTTATGCCGTGGTCAATTATAAAGTCTTGGAATTCTGCGCTGGTGAAGCATGGACCATTGTCACTGACCAATATGTCAGGGATTCCGTGCGTTGCAAACATGGTTGCGAGGCTCTCCACAGTGGTAGAGGTTGTGCTCGAGTTTAAAATGGTGCATTCGATCCACTTTGAAAATGCATCTACAACTACGAGGAACATTTTGCCCATGAATGGGCCCGCATAGTCTACGTGCACCCGCGACCACGGTTTGGTAGGCCAGGGCCAGGGGCTCAGTGGAGCCTCCCTGGGGGCATTGCTGAGTTGGGCACAAATGGTGCACCTTCGGACGCAGAGCTCCAAGTCCGCGTCAGTACCAGGCCACCAGACGTGGGATCTGGCTATGGCCTTCATGAGAACGATCCCCGGGTGCTTGCGGTGGAGCTCCCAGACTAATGCCTCTCTGCCTCGCAGAGGCATGACTACTCGTCTGCCCCACATCAGGCAATCTGCTTGTAGTGATAGCTCATGCATGCGTCTGTGAAAGGGTTTTAATTCCTCGGGGCAAGCATCGCGAGCCTCTGCCCACTCACCGGTTAGGACACATCTTTTTACTAAGGATAACGTGGGGTCGCTGGCCGTCCAGGCTCTGATTTGGCGAGCCATCATGGGCGAACCTGTGGACTCAAAGACATTGATTGCCATGACTATCTCACAGTCCTGCTCGTCAGACCCTTCCGTGGTTCCCAGGGATAGCCTGCTGAGCACGCCGGCACAGTTGTCTGTGCCTGGTCTGTGCCTTATTGTGTAGTCGTAGGATGCCAGCATGAATGCCCACCGTTGAATTCGCGCCGAGGCGTTGGCGCTTATTGCCTTGCTCTTGGATAGGAGGGACGCGAGGGGCTTGTGGTCGGTTTCTAACGCGAACTTGGCCCGAAAAGGTATTGGTGCATCTTTTTGACACCGTATATGCACGCGAGCGCCTCCTTCTCTACCATTCCGTACCCGCGCTCTGCCCGCGAAAGTGACCTGGAGGCATAAGCTATGGGTTGTAATTTGCCCGCACTATTGACATGTTGCAAAACGCACCCGACCCCATACGCTGACGCATCGCATGTGAGAACTAGCTTTTTACCTGGGTCAAAGAAAGTCAAAACACTGTCGGAACACAGAAGGTTGTGTGCCTTATTGAAGGCGCGTTCCTGTGCGTCCCCCCAAAACCAATCGCACCCCTTCCTGAGTAGCACGTGGAGAGGCTCCAGCAGCGTGCTTAAGTTCTGCATAAAGTTCCCAAAGTAATTGAGTAGCCCAAGAAAGGCGCGCAGTTCTGAGACATTCCGGGGCCTGGGTGCCAGGCGAATTGCTTCTGTTTTGAACTCTGTTGGGTGGATTCCATCAGCGGCAATCCTTCTGCCCAAAAATTCAACCTCGGGTGCGAGAAACAGGCACTTGGATTTTTTGACTCGTAGGCCTACCCGATCCAACCGCTTTAGTACTTCCTCCAAATTACGGAGATGGTAGTCGGTGTCCCTGCCCGTGATAAGTATGTCGTCTTGAAATACAACCGTCCCCGGGATGGACTTGAGCAGACTCTCCATGTTACGCTGGAATATGGCAGCTGCCGACCTGATGCCGAATGGGCATCGATTGTACATGAAAAGGCCTCGATGTGTGTTGATGGCGGTGAGTAGCTTGGATTCCTCGGTCAATTCTTGCGTCATTATGTGAGGTCTAATTTTGAGAAAAGTTTACCTCCAGCCAATGTGGCAAATAAGTCCTCCGCTCTGGTCCTGTAGGGAGACTCTGTTTCTGGTAGATTTGTAGTCCCCACAGATTCGTACGGATCCATCAGGCTTCATGACTGGGACGATGGGACTTGCCCAGTCGCTAAATTCCACATATAATGCCTTCCCGCAGAAGCCTGTCTAGTTCGTGTTCAATCTTTTCCCTCATCACATAGGGTACACCTCTGGCCTTGTGATGGACCGGTCTAGCATTCTGTGTGATGTAGATTTTGACTTTGGCCCCTTTGAAAGTGCCCATACCTGGCTGAAAGAGATGTTCAAATCGCTTTATAACTGTTGAGCAGGAGGTTCGTTCCTGTAATGACATGGCATGGACATCATCCCATTTCCAGTTTAGTTTTGCCAGCCAGCTTCTCCCCAGCAGTGCTGGGGGGTCTCCGGGGACAATCCACAGGGGAAGTCGGTTCACTGTCCCTTTGAGTGTGACAGAGAGCATGGCACTGCCGAGGACTGGTATGATTTCTTTGGTATAGGTCCTTAGTGTGGTGTCGACCCTTGTGAGTTTTGGTCTGTCTCTTTTATGCGGCTACAGTTGTTCAAATTGTTGAGCGGCCATGAGAGATTGACTCGCTCCCGTATCCAGCTCCATGTTGACAGATATCCCGTTGAGTAGGACCCTCATCATTATAGGAGGCGTCCTGTTGTAGGAGCAGCGGCCATTAATCATGTTGACCCGCTGTACATCGGTGTCCCGGGTACTGTCCCCACCATCTTCTGGTCTGCTTTCCGACCCATCCGATTCGTATACCAGCCGAGCTGCTGTTTCTTTTGCACATGCGGGCAAAATGCCCTGTATATTCACAATTTCTGCAAACAGCCTGCTGAAATCGACATCCCCTTGACGAGTGCCCACCCCCACACCTCCAGCACAGACCCGTTCTATTGTTTAAAGTGTTCCCAAAGAATGAGCTGTGTCTGGCTGATCTCTCTTGAGCTTCTCTCAGTTTGTAGTGGATTGCTCACATTGTGGGTTGATGAGGTGTGAACGGCCGTTCCTGTGGCCCTTGATGGCTTCTGCCTGCTGTCGAGAGCCTGTTCTCCCGGTTTTGTCTGTATGTGGGGGTAGCAGCTTGTTTAGTGCTGTGAACTTCTTGTTCCGATATTTCGTAAGTTGTCGTACCTGCATTGTAAATCAACCTTGTTTCTTCTTCCCCTACCAAGAATGTCTGTGCAACCAGTGCTGCTGCCTCTAAGGTCAGGTTCTTGGTCTCTATGAGCTTTTGGAATTTGAAAAAGTCTCTCAGCATTTCTCTCCTCAGTTCATCGGAGAACTCACATAAACTAGCCAACCTCCGAAGTTCTGCCACGAAGTCGGGTATGCTCTGGCCCACACAGCATCTGTAGTTGTAGAACCTGTGTCTGGCCATGTGTAGGCTGCTCGCTGGCTTCAGGTGGTCTCTTACCAGGGTGCTCAATTCTTCAAACGACTTGCTTGCTGGTTTCTCGGGTGCCAACAGATCCTTCATTAAAGCGTATGTTTTCGAGTCACAGCTGGTCAAGAGACGGGCTCTTCTTTTGTCTGCCTTACCGTCGCCTAACCAGTCTTTGGTTACAAAGCTTTCCTGGAGCCTTTCTATAAAGTCCTCCCAATTGTCTCCCGCATTTTACTTTTCATCTGATCCATTGTTCGCCATTCTGTGGATTCTGTAATCCCGTAAATCGTCGCCACTGTGAAGTCCTGTCCCCTCAGTACAGATTCACACGAGGCATGTTGTGAAGTCAAGGTCACTCTGGACCTGCACCTTTATTTCACAGCTCTGGAATGCTGCACTTGCCTGAGACCTGTCCTTATATATCTGTCTCTTGCAAGTGCACCCCTCGTAGAAAGGTATGCTGGTGGTTACAGGTCATATCTTATTACAGTCATGTATAGCATGTTAGGATACAGTTTTTATAATAATGTAAGATACATGACAAGACAGTTCCCTGCAGACCCGGTTATCTCGGATTCTGCTCAGCTACCGTTTGCGACCCTACTCGCTTACCGGGGTTCCCCCTGCAGAATTGCTAATGAAGAGAGCACTCAAAACCAGGCTCTCCTTAGTCCACCTGGATCTCAGTGATCATGTAGAAACCCGGCGTCACCGGCATAACGTGTACCACGATTGCGCGGCTATATCGCATGACATTGAGGTTAATGACCCTGTATTTGTTCTTAATTGCGGCCATGGTTCCAAATGGATTGTCTGCAGTGTTTTAGCCAAGGAGGGGAATAGAGTGTTTGTTGTCAAACTTCTGAACGGACAAACGTGCAGAAAGCACTTGGATCAAACCAAACTGCGATTCACTGACAACCAAGAACAGTTTGAAGAGGACATTACCATCATTGATCCACCTACACACACCCAACCAGGAATCGACCTCGCAGTCAATCACGAGGATGAACCCGGGCCGCAGTGCAGCAGTAATCCAACCGACTCACCCATGCCAGGACTTCAACTCAGGCGATCAACCCAGGAACGCAGAGGCCTGGATCGCCTCAACTTGTAATAACTTGTATCTAAGACTTTGGGGGCGGGGGAGGCGGGGAGTGTGGGAAATTATGTTATGTATGTAAACTTTACCAATGTGTAAGACTTGCCACCAGGGGGCGCACCTGTAGGAGACCCAAGGGTCACCTGCACATCATGGGCAAGCAGATATAACAGGCAGTCTACCATGCTACTTTCTCACTCTGGAGTTATATTAAAGAGACCAAGGTCACAACAGTTTGAGCTTACAGCATACAGTCTTGTGGAGTTATTCTAAACATAACAGGATGTTTGTGGCCTTTTTGCTCAGACTGCTTGCTTCGCAGTGTGAGAAACTCCTCGATGTGAGTGTCAATCCCAGGCCACCATACTGAATCGCGACATCTCTGCTTCATACTGACGATGCCAGGGTGTCCATCGTGTGCCTATGAGAGAACGTGCTGTTGAAGCGACTTGGGAATTACTGCTCTATCACCATGAGCTAGGCAGCCATCGCTCCAAACGGAAAATTCATCAGGAAATCTGTGGAAGGTTTTCAGCTCTTACAGAATTTGCTTAGATCACTCAGTCTGAAGGGAGTGGCACACATGCTGGAGTGGTGCATCACACTGTGATTCGGTTTTGAGTTCATCGCAGGAGACAATGTTTCTGATGGACTGAGTGATGATCGACATGACATATGTATCGTCATCTGTGAGCAAGTCAGCAACAGAGTCCGAAACAGGTGTCGAGCAGCTGAGCATGTCAGCTCCATGGTTGCGACTGTATACTGATGAAGTCGATCTGACCATCGGCTGATTCGTAGTGGTCTGTGTCGAGATGCAGTTGTAGTGAGTAGCGTAGTTAGCACTTAGTAATCCATATGGAGGGTAAATTTCCTGCCGTAGAGGTAGATGTGCCAGTGTTCACATGCGTAGATGCAAGTGAGTGCTTCGCGTTCCCCCGTAGAGTATTTACGTTCTGCAGATGAGAGCATGTGAGAGGCGAAAGCTACTGGGCATTCCAGGCTATCAATCCATTGCAAGAGCACAGAACCCATGGCGGTGCCTGATGCATCCGTGGTGGCGTACGTAGTGGCATTTGAATTAGTGCACGAGGATAGGAGGGGATGTGATTTTCTCCTTAAGCGTGTTGAATGCCTGAGCCTGGGAATCTGTCCATTCCCAAGGGGCATCCTTGCGCACAACTTGCGAAGTGGTTCCTCAATGTGCGCGTAGTGTGGGACGAACTTCAGATAGAAGTTGCAAGTGCAGAGGAATGATGAAAGTTCTTTGACGTTGGTAGCCTCCTGCATTCGCTGGATTTTGTGCTGTGACTTTGTAGCCCAGAAAGTTTATTTCTCCAGCAGCGAATGTACACTTATCAACATTAAGTGTCATGTTATGTGTAGCAAGTCTAGCTATAACTGCGTGAAGTCGCTGGTCATGTTCTTCCATTGCCCGTCCATGGATGACGATATCGTCAAGCAGATTGAGGGCTCCCTCTATGCCTGCTAGCATAGTAGTGACAATCTTCTGAAATGCACTTGGTTCAGAAGATAGTACATAGGGCATGCGTCGATACTGATACAGAGCATCATGCGTCATGAATGCCGTGAGCCGTTTGCTGTCCTCCACTAGGGGTATTTGCAGGTAACTGTGGCACATGTCGAGTTTTGTAAAAACTATTGAGTCATGGAATTCTGAAGATAGTTCGTCGATAGTAGGAGAAGGGTACTTGTCAGGGATCATGGCCTTGTTAATCTCTTTCAGGTCGATGTATAGGCGGATCTCCCCATTTTTACGCCAAGCAATGACTAAGTTCGAGATCCATGATTCCGAGATTCAAGTCGCATTACTTCTGCGGAATCTTGGTCGTGAACCGCGAATGGGAGACGGCGAAGTCGCTACGTAACTGGTTTGACGGAAGGGTCAACGTGGGGACGATGGCAGAATTTTGTTGTCACTCCAAACCCTGTGAAGATTGAGGGATACTGCTTATCAAAGTCTACCGTGTACACAGGTGTGCCCGTTGGGTCGTAAACTTTGAACCCAAGCTTGTCAAAAAGGTCAACACCCATAAGGCTTCGTCCCTTCGCGACATGAAAGGAAAAGTTCTCCACTGTTATGTCTGTTATGCTCATAATAAAGTGATACAACTGAGTACTGTATGCAATGAGTAAGTGTGACATTAGTTCCTTTAATTAAACTCCAGCGTGCTGATACAGCATGGGAGGCCTGCTTATATACAGTGCTCCCAAGGGATGCTGGGATCCCTTGGGACTCCAACAGGTAGGCCCTCTGGTGGCAGTATGATACAGGTTGCCAAGGATTACATACATAACATCACTCCCTCCCAAAGCCAATCGTATACTTATTTACAGGGTGAGACGATCTGGGGCTTTTCGCCTACTTGTCGATCGTCTCGGTACAAATGCAGGTGTGGGTGAGTTGGTTGGTTCTTCGCTGGGCTGCTGGACAGCTGGCCTTGCCGGGCTATTGGGGATGGTGAGTTCAGCTTCGTGGTCAGCTGTGATGTCAGTTGCCACTTGTGTGTGTGTTGGAGGGTCGAAGTTGGTGGTGTCCTCTTCGGGTTGCTCATGGCTGTTTGTGAATTGCAATTTGGTTTGGTCCAAATGCTTTCTGCACGTTAGTCCATTGGGCAATTTGACCTGAAACACCCTACTCCCTTCTTTGGCTATGACTATGCCAGCAAGCCATTTGGGACCATGTCCATAGTTGAGTACAAATACAGGGTCATTGACTTCAATATCGCGTGACAAGTTTGCGCGATCATGGTACATGCTTTGTTGATGCCTCCTGCCATCGACGTGATCATGGAGATCAGGGTGGATAAGAGAGAGCCTTGTTTTGAGCGCCCTTTTCATGAGCAACTCAGCTGGGGGAACCCCAGTGAGTGAGTGGGTCTGGTGCGGTAGCTGAGCAGGACCCAGGACAGGCAGGTCTGCAGGGAGTCTTCCAACACATGTTTCAAGCTTCGCTTGATGGTTTGGACTGCCCGTTCTGCCTGGCCATTGGATGCGGGCTTGAAGGGGGCAGATGTGACGTGCTTGATCTCATTACGGGTCATGAATTCCTTGAATTCAGCACTGGTGAAACACGGCCCGTTGTTGCTGACAAGGACATCAGGCAGGCCATGTGTGGCAAACATGGCTCGTAGGCTTTCGATGGTGGCAGTAGACGTGCTTACAGACATTATTACAAATTCAATCCATTTTGAATAAGCATCCACAACAATCAAGAACATTTTGCCTAGGAATGGGCCCGCAAAGTCAACGTAGATCCTAGACAACGGTTTGGAGGGCCATGACTACAAACTTAGTAGTGCCTCTCTGGGTGCATTGCTCAGTTGAGAGCAAGTGTTGCATTGGCGCACGCATGACTAAGTCTGAGTCGATGCCGGGCCACCACACATGGGAACTGGCTATGGCTTTCATCATTACTATGCCTGGGTAGGTACTGTGTAGGTCGCGTATGAATGTTTCCCTGCGTTTCTTAGGCAAAACCACGCGATTATCCCACAAAAGACAGTCCGCCTGTACGGACATTTTGTCTTTGCGCCTCTTGAACGGCTTGATCTCTTCATGCATCTCCGCTGGGACGTTGGACCAGCTCCCATGGAGGACACAGTTTTTTACCAGGGACAATAAAGGATCCTGGCTGGTCCTGATCTGGCGGGTCTTAACAGGTGGCTTTTCGTTTTCAAATGCATCCATCACCAAGAGCAAGTCTGCAGTCTGTGCCATTTCCACAGTTCTGTGCCTGGTCTGTGGTAGATTACATAGTTGTATGCGGACAGCATGAGCGCCCATCTTTGGATGCGGGCAGTGGCATTGGTATTAATCCCTTTGCTCTCTGAGAATAGCGATATGAGCGGCTTATGGTCAGTTTCTAGCTCAAACTTGAGACCAAACAGATACTGGTGCATTTATTTCACCCCGTAAACACACGCCAGAACTTCTTTTTCAATCATGCTGTAAGCCTTTTAGGCCTTGGACAAACTCCTGAACGCATAGGCGACCGGTTGCAAAGTTCCCGATTCGTTAGCCAGTTGTAACACACACCCGACCCCATATGACAGCGCATTGCAAGCTAGTCGTTTACATTGGTTATACAGAACAAGCAGTTCGTTGGAACATAACAGATTTCTGGCTCTCTCAAAAGCAGCCTCGTGATTTCCCCCATACCCAGTCACCTCCCTTGCGCAGTAACAGATGTTGGGGTTCTAGTAAGGTGCTTAACCCAGGTAGGAAATTACCGAAATAGTTGAGGAGTCCCAGGAACGACTGCAGCGCCATCACGCTCTGTGGTCTCGGCGCATTCTTGATGGCCTCCGTCTTGGCGTCGTTGGATCTGATGCCGTCTGCCGCGATTCTTCTTCCGACGAACTCGACCTCTGGCGCCAGGAAAATACACTTCGAGCATTTCAACCTGAATCCCATGCGATCTAGCCGACTTAGAACATCTTCCAGGTTCTGCAAGTGTTCTATGGTGTCCCGACCTGTGACCAGTATGTCGTCCTGGAAAACCACGGCGCGCAGAACCGATTTTAGCAGGCTCTCCATGTTCCGCTGGAAAATTGCCGCAGCCGAACGAATCCCAAATGGGCATCTGTTGTAGGTAAACAGCCCTTTGTGCGTGTTCATGCAGGTAAGGCCTTTCGAAGATTCCTACAGCTCCTGTGTCATGTAGGCCGAGGTCAGGTCCAACTTGGTGAACGTCTTTCCTCCAGCCAGGGTCGCAAATAGATCGTCTGCCTTGGTTACTGGTCCTGTAGCGAAAAACGGTTAATTGTTACTTTATTGTCCCCACAAATTCTGACTGTGCCGTCGCCTTTGAGAACCGGATCAATCGGACTGGCCCACTTGTTGAACTCCACCAGCGCGGTGATCCCTTCTCGCTCCAGCTCAATTTCCACTTTCTCTCACATCATATATGGCACTGCCCCTGCCTCATGGTGGATGGGCCGTGTACCAGGAATCAAGTGGATCTGCACCTTCGCCCCCGAGAAACTTCCAATGACTGGCTCAAACAACGACGGGAATCTGCTCAGAACCTGGGCACATGAGGCGTCGTCGACGGACAAAAGCGCTCGGATGTTGTCCCAGTTCCAGCAGATTTTTCCCAGCCAGCTTTTGCCGAACAGTGTGGGGCCATCCCCTGGCACAATCCATAGTGGGAGTTCATGCACTGCTCCATCATAGGAGACTTTTACTTCTGTGCTGCCAATAACAGGGAGCAGCTCTTTGGTGTAAGTTCTTTACTTGGTGTGAATGGGGCTAAACTTGGGCCTGTGTGCCTTGTTGCACCACAGCCTGTTGAAAGCCTTTTTGCTCATTATAGACTGACTCGCACCCATGTCCAGTTCCATGGATACTGGAATTCCTTTCAGTTCAACTTTTAACATGAGCGGTGGACATTTCATGGTGAAGGTGTGTACCCCGTACACTTCTGCCTCCTCGGTTCGCGTCTCTAGTTCAGCCCAATCCACCATGGATCGATCTTCCTCTGCAACGTGGTGGTTTGCAGAGTTTGCAGCTCGTCTGCACATTCGCTGGAGGTGTCCCATTGTTCCACAGCTTTTGCACGCAGTGTTTGAAGCAGCATTGATGGGCCCGATGATCACCTCCACAGCGCCAACAAGGTATTAACTGCCTCGCATTAATGATTGATGGCCGACTCTGGGTCATCTGAGGTCGTGCAGCTGATGGCGTGTACGTTCTGCCATATGCATTCCTGCTTGAAAAAAACATTACTTTGTGTACAGTACTAGCCGAAACCTCTTTATGCTGCAAAATTTGTTTGGTGTTATTGCTGGTGGACATAAATGCCTGGGCTATCGTTATGGCTTTGCTCAGATTCGATGTTTCAACAGTCAATAGTTTGCGAAGGATAGCCTCATGACCAATGCCGAGCATAAAAAAGTCTCTTAGCATTAGTTCAAGGAATCCATCGAATTCGCAATGTCCTGCAAGGCGCCTTAGTTCGACGACGTAGCTCGTCACTTCCTTGCCTTCTGACCGTTGACATGTTTAGAACCAATACCTCGCCATCAAAACGCTTTCCTTCGGATTTTGGTGCTCCCGGACCAGGGTACACAGTTCTTCATAGAATTTGGTTGTTGGTTTCACCGGAGCTAAAAGATTCTTCATGAGGCCATAGGTTGTTGCCCCACAGACAGTAAGGAGGATCGCCCTTCGTTTGGCAGCATTCTCGTCCCCTTCCAGCTCAATGGCCACGAAGTATTGGTCAAGTCGCTCCACGAAGGCCTCCCAATAGTCCCCTTCTGAGAATTTCTTCAAGATACCAACAGTTCTTTGTATTTTCGTGTGGTTGTTCGTTATCTCGTCGCCAATTGTTATGCTCATAATAAAGTGATAGAACTGAGTACTATATGCAATGAGTAAGTGTGACCTTAGCTCCTTTAATTAAACTCCAGAGTACTGGTACAGCATGGGAGGCCTGCTTGTATACAGTGCTCCCAAGACATGCTGGGATCCCTTGAGACTCCAACAGGTAGGCCCTCTGGTGGTGGTGTGATACAGGTTGCCAAGGGTTACATATATAACAATGTTCTTGTAGTATTTCAGGACAGATATGACCCAAGTACCTGAATTTTGGAGTAGGAGTACGCATGTAGAGTGGACGTTGCGGGCTGCAGTTGACAGTGTGTGAAGTGGCATTTGTACACAGCCTTGCTCAATATGGAGATTTTGGCTCCAAGGTCACTGAAGAGGCATATGGGCGTGCCGTCAATGTTTACATCACAGTCCTTGAATTTGTCTGAACCGATGTGCGGTGTAAGCCATACTGGGTTCATCACTATCGGGGTTGTCCACATGTCGAATATGCTGCGATGAGCGACAGACACGAGCAAAATTGTTCATTTTACCACATAGAGCAGGGCAGTTAGGATTCTTTGCTGAATGTGATTTGTCCCTACAGTTAAAACAGTGGAAATTAGGCCCACGATCTGTAGTAGGTGGCTTATTACTAGCCCTGGGTGTGATTTCCACTTTGGACAAATGCCTTGCACATGGGCTGTAGCTGAAGTTTGCTCTTCAGGGATGGGGAGCAAGCGATCTGATCGCTTTTGAATTGGTAAACGCTGATTCGATTTGAATGGCCAAATTAGTTGCTATGTCCAATGTCAATTTGTCATCGTCCATTAGCAAGCGTTCCCGAATGCAGGGGATTGTTAATTTGATCCCTGATCATTTCCTCTGTGAGTGCTCCAAAGTTACATGAGCGGCCAATTCAGTTAATGATATGATATACTGTTTGATTGGTTCACTGTTCCCTTGCCCCCTTTGATGGAATTGGTATCTCTCTATCATGATACTTTTCTTTGGCCCCAAATATTCCTCTAGGGCGCTTACCGCTTTGTCGTAGGACTCCGTGTCTTCAAAGATGCCTTGGCCTTCGGTGCTGAGGCAATGGATAAGTATTGCATGGTGGAGAGTTGATGTTACGTTGTCGCCGTCTAACCCACTCGCCGTGATGTACGTAGAAAAGCTTTTTATCCATTTCGTCAATGGACTTGGAGGGTCCCGGGTGTAGAGAGGAAATGGTGGGGGTGTAGGGAGGTTAATTTGATTCATCCTTGTCACCAAATTATGTTGTGTATGTAAATAAACAGACTAACTGAAACAGGAGTTGAGTAACTAACTGTGTCCTTTATAGCAACTCTCAACCAGCATCTTTACAGCAGGCGTGAATATCCCCGCAGGGTCCTAATGCTTGTCTAGTGAGGGTTCATGTAACCAACAAATATAGTATGAACACAACACATACTTCTAGCTCTCTGAGGCACGGTGCATTCGAAGGCTGTGATTCCGAAAAGAGGTGGTCACAAAGATATGCCAGCCCCTACAGGCAGACCTACAGCCTACCAGCAACAACAGGACTGGACTGCCCGTCGAGGTGAAGGTGATTGAGGCACTTGCCTTCAATGCCTCCGGCTCCTTTCAGGCATCAACGGGGGACATATGCTCCATCTCGTAGCACGCTGCACATTGCTGCATTCTCCAGGTGACTAATGCACTGTACGCATGCAGAATGGATTTCATAAACTTTCCAATGACCAGGGAGGCCCAAAATGAGAGGGCTATAGGTTTTGGATGATTTGCTGCCTTCCTAAGGTTCAGGGTGCCCTTGACTGTACGCACATCACCCTGATGGCACCTTTACAGAATGGGATTCCACTCCATGAACGTACAGATTGTCTGCGACCACACTTAGTGCATCATGGCAGTCAATGCCCAATATTCAGAGTGCATCCACGATGCTTTCATCTTGTGTGAGAGCAGTGTCTCATGCATGTTCCAGCGTCAACCACAAGGCCTAAGCTGGATGTTGGGGGACAAAAGGTTACGGCTTCGCCACCTGGCTCATGACCCCCCGTCTGGAACCCTCAGAAAGAAGCCAAGCATCGCTATAATGAGAGCCATATAGCCACACGCAACATCGTCGAACAGACAATTGGAGCGCTCAAGCAGTGCTTCCGATGCCTGGACCACTCTGGAGGCTGCTTGCAATACTCCCCTCAGCAGGTCTCTGCGTTCATTGTGGTGTGCTGCATGCGACACAACTTAGCCATCATGAGGGGACAGGAATTGCCAATGGGGATTGCAGGACCACCTCAGGAGACAGGTGGGGGGGGGCGGGGGGGTGGAGGAGGAGGAGGAAGAGGAGCCTGGCGAGGAACCCATGCTGCCACCACCACCACAACCACAGGGGAGGCATCGTGGAGATGTCACCGCTGCAAAAGCTTTACGTCGGCAGCTCATAATTGAACACTTTGCTTGTTTGTGTGTTACCGGGCCATTCTGTCCCACCATTTTGACTATTCCCCCTCTTATTCTTCAAATGAGACACTGCACAGAAATGGTTACGGTAAAGAAAAAATGTATTGAACATTGTAACATTGTAAACTTTGTAACTTTCATTGTGAGACTTAAATAAAATGAGCTGCATCTAGCAGTGTGATAATTCAACAACATTATCAGAACATAATAGAGTGTGATACTGTAACATAATCTGTAATATAATGATATTGTAACATAAAACATACGATGCATCCAACTTCAACAACATAATGCAGCAACATCATATCCTGCCCCACTATTTTTTCACACAGTCTTTTGTCCTACTTCCCCTTATCACACTCCCTTGCCTGCTGCTCCTACTCAAAGTGGCACTAAGATGGCATGCAGTAAGGCTGCCAGAGCGCTGCTGTGTTGGGGGGAGACACAATGGAGATGCTGTCTGGGGATGCACTGGACTAGCTCGTGGCGTGGAAGGCCCGGCTTCTAACTGGCTAGCCTCTTCATTGGCGTCATCAGTCACAGGTGGTTTGGGTGACAACCGTTGCTGATGCTTGGCTGGCGACTGAGTGGGGGGAGACGGAATGCTGTCATCCGTAGGAATGACACCATCTCCCATATCCCTGGAGCCACTCAGTCTCCGACGGGACTGGTCCCGAGCAACCGGAGCGCCTTGCTAGCCTACTTCGGAACCGTCACTTCCCCGTGTGACAGTGAGAAACGCAGAGTATGGCAGCGGACATGGACTGCATCACCTGCCCAAGGTGAAGCAGAGCTTGTGCCTGTGATGTGCCATATTCCGCAAGAGTTCACGCCACACTCTCCAGGAATCCAGTGTCACCAGGAGGCCACCAGCCTCGTGTGAGCATTGATGGTCTCGGTGGTATCACGGCTCCCACTGCCAATCTGAAACCCTACCTCCATAATGGTTGCTTTCAGACTTGCAGTGTTAGCGGGAATCTTACCCAAGACATCAAGGAGCTGACGGTTGATCTGGATGCTCTCCCCGGACATTCCCACCATGTCCAGTTCCACGTCTGCCGGTCTGTCAGCAGAGCGACTTTACCGAATCACCCTCCGGAGAGATGGCCTGCGGGATTCAACCCCAGCACTGCATTGCTGCACGCCACTGGTCCCGAGAATGTCACTTCGTCCACAGAGGAGCTGAGTGCTGGTGGTGGAACAGAGGTGGATTGATGCTGCACCAGAGTCGGCTCAACGATATCCTCCTCCTCCAGACGATGGCCTGACGTGGAGTGGTCCATTGAAGGATGTTGCACTGTGACTGGTCATCTGGAAATAGAAAGCAACAGACGAGTGGTTAACAGCAGGAGAGGGGGCAGGGTGACATGAGGAAGGTTGCATAGCACAGGCACATTTGAAGGACTGCTGCTTCTCCATTATATCTACTTCAGAGACACTGCAGGACATCGCCCCAACCTAGGCCAGAGGCACTGCAGGACATTGCCCCAATCTATCTCAGGGAGTGTGCAGGACGTTGCCCCAACCTAGGCCAGAGCCACAGCAACACATTGCTCTAACCCAGCCCAGGGAGTGTGCAGGACTTACCCTCAGTATTCGAGCGGGGGTCAGCACCCCCAGTCGCAGCTGCCTGACCAGTGACGCCGATGAGACCTGCCACTCTGCCATCGATGTATGTAAGTGGCAGGGTCTGAGGTGGACTACCGCCTGTCCGCAGCTCACAGCGATTATGAGACTTCTTTGCCTGCAAAGATGAAAATGCGAATGGTTACAAGAGGGTCCATCTGCTCTTGTGGCACAGATCGCCACTAAAGCACATACACCATACTGTCTGAATGTAATAGAGTCCTCTGGAAGTTACACATGGTTCATCAGGAGGACATCAAAGTGCAGAGCATCTTATGAGATCTCAGAAAGCAAACTTAATAATGTGTAAGGATCATTCATGGCAAATAGGGTGCCATACTAAGCCTACCTATGTGTCATGCATTTTAGGAGGCAACCCACAATGTGATGAGAGGCACCAACATCATGAGAACAAATAATGTGTCAGATTTATAATTGAAGTAATGAAGAAGTGTATGAATTAAAATTGTACTCACTCTGATGACCTTGTCAGATCATTAAACTTCTTTCGGCGCTGTGTGCCAGTCCTGGCCACAGTGTCAGAGGCAGAGACTTCCTCTGCTATCTCCCTCCCAATCCTTTTAAATATCGATGGCAGTGGTCTAGATCCACCCCGAAAATGCAACTCATGCCATCTTCTTTCCACAGCCCCCATTAGAGCTTCATTAGCCTTGTGGCTGAATCGCCTGGCACGCTGTCTGGAATCGTCGTCCTCCATGTTCAAAATCCAAATGTGAAATGGCTGATTCAGCCCCGGTTGTACTGCGTATATGCGCGGCTG
This sequence comes from Pristiophorus japonicus, assembly GCF_044704955.1. Lineage (NCBI taxonomy): Eukaryota > Metazoa > Chordata > Chondrichthyes > Pristiophoridae > Pristiophorus > Pristiophorus japonicus. The sequence goes on along the minus strand of NC_091988.1, from coordinate 101,684,514 downwards.
CGCCCTGCATTAGCGTTTGCGACAGGAGATCAGACCAGAAGCGCAGGAAGAAAAAAAAAATTGCACATGCGCAGAACGGCAGATTATTTTCAGCACCAGAACATTTGGTTCCAGCGCACAAAGTCTGTGGTGCAACACCGGAGTTAACGCTCATGCTCCTCATGAACTTTCATTCAGCGAAAGTTCCTCGCTCAGGCGCTAACGTTAAATGTCGCTAAATGTTTTGCTCTGCCGCAAATTGTGCCCGGAAACAGGCGAAAACGTAAAAAGCTGAAAAACAAGCCCAAAGTCTTTTAAGATATAAAGGGGGCAGATACTTGATAAACTAATCAAGCTTAGAGAGAATATAAAAGGGGTCAGAGGGTCTAGTAAGAAGGAAGAACTGAGGGAAATCCTTATTAGTCGGGAAATTGTGTTGGGGAAATTGATGGGATTGAAGGCCGATAAATCCCCAGGGCCTGATGGACTGCATCCCAGAGTACTTAATGAGATGCCTTGGAAATAGCGGATGCATTGACAGTCATTTTCCAACATTCCATAGACTCTGGATCAGTTCCTATGGAGTGGAGGGTAGCCAATGCAACCCCACTTTTTAAAAAAGGAGGGAGAGAGAAAACAGGGAATTATAGACCGGTCAGCCTGACGTCGGTAGTGGGTAAAATGATGGAATCAATTATTAAGGATGTCATAGCAGCGCATTTGGAAAGAGGTGACATGATAGGTCCAAGTCAGTATGGATTTGTGAAAGGGAAATCATGCTTGACAAATCTTCTGAAATTTTTTTGAGGATGTTTCCAGTAGAGTGGACAAGGGAGAACCAGTTGATGTGGTGCATTTGGACTTTCAGAAGGCTTTCGACAAGGTCCCACATAAGAGATTAATGTGCAAAATTAAAGCACATGGGATTGGGGATAGTGTGCTGATATGGATTGAGAACTGGTTGTCAGACAGGAAGCAAAGAGTAGGAGTAAATGGGTACTTTTCAGAATGGCAGGCAGTGACTAGTGGGGTACCGCAAGGTTCTGTGCTGGGGCCACAGCTGTTTACACTGTACATTAATGATTTAGACGAGGGGATTAAATGTAGTATCTCCAAATTTGCGGATGACACTAAGTTGGGTGGCAGTGTGAGCTGCGAGGAGGATGCTATGAGGCTGCAGAGTGACTTGGATAGGTTAGGTGAGTGGGCAAATGCATGGCAGATGAAGTATAATGTGGATAAATGTGAGGTTATCCACTTTGGTAGTAAAAACAGAGAGACAGACTATTATCTGAATGGTGACAGATTAGGAAAAGGGGAGATGCAACGAGACCTGGGTGTCATGGTACATCAGTCATTCAAGGTTGGCATGCAGGTACAGCAGGTGGTTAAGAAAGCAAATGGCATGTTGGCCTTCATAGCGAGGGGATTTGAGTACAGGGGCAGGGAGGTGTTACTAAAGTTGTACAGGGCCTTAGTGAGGCCACACCTGGAGTATTGTGTACAGTTTTGGTCTCCTAACTTGAGGAAGGACATTCTTGCTATTGAGGGAGTGCAGCGAAGGTTCACCAGACTGATTCCCGGGATGGCGGGACTGACATATCAAGAAAGACTGGATCAACTGGGCTTGTATTCACTGGAGTTCAGAAGAGTGAGAGGGGATCTCATAGAAACGTTTAAAATTCTGACGGGTTTAGACAGGTTAGATGCAGGAAAAATGTTTCCAATGTTGGGGAAGTCCAGAACCAGGGGTCACAGCCTAAGGATAAGGGGTAAGCCATTTAGGACCGAGATGAGGAGAAACTTCTTCACCCAGAGAGTGGTGAACCTGTGGAATTCTCTACCACAGGAAGTTGTTGAGGCCAATTCACTAAATATATTCAAAAAGGAGTTAGATGTAGTCTTTACTACTCGGGGGATCAAGGGATATGGCGAGAAAGCAGGAATGGGGTACTGAAGTTGCATGTTCAGCCATGAACTCATTTAATGGCGGTGCAGGCTCAAAGGGCCGAATGGCATACTCCTGTACCTATTTTCTATGTTTCTATGTTTCTAAAACCCCTGGTCCAGATATATTGCATCTGCAAAATCATCTAAGAAAAGCATAGGGAACTGTTAGCAGAGGTACTATTACATGTATATAAAATTCATAAGAAAAGAGAATAATGCCAGCGAATGATATACCTGTATTTAAAAAAGAAGATAGAACAAGTCCAGGGAACTGTAGATCAGTTAGCAGTGGTAGGAAAAATTATGGAATCTTTACTCCATAGAAAAACATGTAGTAACGAAAATATAATAAATTAATCAGCATAGATTTCAAAAGGGAAGGTCATGCTTGAACAACCTTATTGAATTCTTTGAAGAAGTAACAGAAAGAGTAGACAAGGGTAATGAAATAGATGTGATATATTTGTATTTTCAACAGGCCTTTGATAAGGTACCGTGTAGACTAATTACTAAGGTCGGAGCATGTGGTGTCAGGGGACAGGTAGCATAATGGATAAAAAGCCGGCTACAGGACCGGAAGCAGAGAATAGGGGATAAGGCTAGCTACTCAGACTGGCAAAAGGTGGGAATTAGTATTCCACAGCATCATTACTGGGACCACTGTTGATCATACTTTATATAAACAATTTGAATTTGTAAATCAGAAGTACAATTTCTAAATTTTCAGATAACATCAAATTGGGGATATAATTAATACTGAGAAAGACTGTGACAAAATACAAAAGGACATTAATATAATTGCAGAATGGGCGTGCAATTGACAAATTAATTTCAGTATAGATATGTGTGAGGTGTTATATTTTAGTAGGAAGAATAAGAAGGCCACATACTCTTTGGAAAATGAGTCTAAATTGGGTAGAGGAGTAAAGGGATCTCAGGGTACAATTCATTAAAAGCAGCAATGCAGGTTAATGAGACCATAAAAAAGCAAACAAAGCACTGGGGTTCATTTCCAGAGGGATATCATTGAAAAGCAGAGATGTTATGTTAAACCTGTATTGAACCTTGATTAGACCACACTTAGAATACTGTGCACAGTTCTGGATTTGATATTATTTAGAGGAACTGGAGAAGGTTCACATAAATGATACCAGAACTGAGAGGTTATACTTATGAGGAAAGGCTGAACAGGTTAGGGTTCTTTTCTCTAGAAAAAAGAAGGGTGAGTAGTCACCTGATCGAGGTGTTTAAAATTTTGAAAGGTTTTGATAAGGTAGACGTAAAAACAATGGGCCCAAATTTCCCCATGAGTTGCTCTGATTTTTTTGGTACAACTTGATTTTTCTGGTGTATCTTTTTAGTTGCAAATATGGCCATTTTTAATTTGCGCCAGTATAAGTTAATTTTTGTTAGGTCAATTTATTTTCAAAAGGGGACGTTCCCAGCCAATTACACCATTTATGCCAATTTGGCCAGAAAAAAGTTGTACTAAACTAACTTAGGGCAGCGTATGTGTCCACATTTGTCTGGGCAGAAAGACCTTACTTACATTTAAGGAATCAGTGCAAGTAACTACATTTAAAGCACCACCAAGCACCAAACAAAGCACAAAAAGTAATAAGCAATTAATTAACAAATAAAATAGAAGCAACCCTGCCCCTAAAGCACCAAGATAAAAGTAATAAGCAATCAATAAATAAAACATTAAAAATAAAAAAATAGAAGGAACCCTGCACCTAAACAACATTTTAAGCATAACCAAGCACCAAACAAAGCACAAGCAGTAATAAGCATTCAATAAAAACTACAAAACTGAGGTAAATAATTAAATTAACAAAATTAACAAATAAAGAGCTGAAGTAAATCCTACCTTCGGCCTGGGATAGGGGAGGGAGAACGCGGCTGCCGCCCCACTGACTTTCAACCCTTTTCGGGTGGGAATTTTTTCCCTTTTTGCCCATTTTCTCTTTTTCCATTTTTGCCCACTGACATCTTCAAAGAGCTTCACACATAAATTATTTGTAATACAACCTAACTGCATGCTGGTTATTTATTGATACACAGGATGGGATGTAGGTTAAGCACATGGCCGTCGCTGTATATGTGCTTTTTTAACTTGACAAGACCACCACCTAACCAAACGAACACAAAGCCAGCTCAGCATGGCAAACGATGTCACTACACGACAAGCTATCCTCGGTCCAAACCACTAGACTGCAGCCAAAGACGACCAACTTCTACCCCATCTCTCTCGCCCTGGTCAAAACTCAGTCGCACCAACCTGTTTCTTGTAGCCCTCAGCGGCCGGCCATTCGGCCTGGATAGAGGCTGGACGCGTTCTGCAGGCATCATCATCAGTATCATGGGACTGAGCTACTGCGCATGCGCGACCGCTCTAGCTGCCGGCACTGTTTTCGGCGTAGGGCTGTAGCTCCGCCCCCCACTCCACGAGGAGCATCGCGCCAGGACCCGGGACACACAGCAGAGCGGCCAGAATTGTGAGTAAGTTTTTCAGCGCTGTTTCCAGTGCACAAAGTCGGCGCATCTCGGGAGAGTGCACCGAAAAAAGGGGTTGGGGAAACTTGGGCCCTATGTCTCCACTTGTGGGGAGACCAAGACTAGGGGCCATGAATATAAGATTGTCACCAATAAATCCACTAAGAAATTCAGGAAAGTCTTCATTACCCAAAGAGTGATAAGAATTTGGAACTCGCTACCAAAAGGAGTTGTTGAGGCAAATAGCATAGATGCATTTCAGGGGAAGCTAGATAAGCACACAAAATATAAAAACAGATAGCAAGAGTTTCTATAGGTATATAAAAAGGAAAAGAGTGGCAAGAGTAAATGTTGGTCCCTTAGAGGATGAGACCGGAGAATTAGTAATGGGGAACATGGAGATGGCAGAAACTCTGAACAAATATTTTATATCAGTCTTTACGGTAAAAGACACTAACAATATTCCAACAGTGGATAATCAAGGGGCTATAGCAGGGGAGGAACTTAGCACAATCACAATCACTAAGGAGGTGGTATTCAGTAAGATAATGGGACTAAAGGCAGATAAATTGCTTGGACCTGATGGCTTGCATCCTAGGGTCTTAAGAGAAGTTATGGCAGGGATAGTTGATGTATTGGTTGTAATTTACCAAAATTCTGGATTCTGGGGAGGTCCCAGCAGATTGGAAAACTGCAAATGTAACGCCCCTATTTAAAAAAGGAGGCAGACAAAAAGCAGGAAACTATAGACCAGTTGGCCTAATATCTGTGGTTGGGAAGATGTTGGAGTCCATTATTAAAGAAGCAGTAGCAGGACATTTGGAAAAGCAAAATTCAGTCAGGCAGAGTCAGCATGGATTTATGAAAGGGAAGTCATGTTTGAAAAATTTGCTGGAATTCTTTGAGGATGTAACGAACAGGGTGGATACAGGGGACCCATTGGATGTGGTGTATTTGGATTTCCAGAAGGCATTTGACAAGGTGCCACATAAAAGGTTACTGCATAAGATAAAAGTTCACTGGGTTCAGGGTAATATATTAGCATGGATAGAGGATTGGCTAACTAACAGAAAACAGAGAGTCGGGATAAATGGTTCATTCTCTGGTTGTCAATCAGTAACCAGTGGGGCGCCACAGGGATCAGTGCTGGGACCCCAACTATTTACAATCAATATTAATGACATGGAAGAAGGGACCGAGTGTAACGTAGCCAAGTTTGCTGACGATACAAAGATGGGAGGAAAAGCAATGTGTGAGGAGGACACAAAAAATTTGCAAAAGGACATTGACATGCTAAGTGAGTGGGCAAAAATTTGGCAGATGGAATATAATGTTGGAAAGTGTGAGGTCATGCACTTTGGCAGAAAAAAAATCAAAGAGCAAGTTATTATTCAAATGCAGAAAGATTGAAAAGTACTGCAGTACAGCGGGACCTGGGGGTACTTGTGCATGAAACACAAAAGGTTAGTGTTATGAATGTAAACCTGTAATTACCATGTCTAACCCCCAGAGGGCTTATCCCCTAGAGTCCCAAGGGATCCCACAATCCCTTGGAGCACCTGTATATAAGGAGGCCTCACAGACTGGAGAGGCACTCTGAGATCTGTAATAAAGGACTGCGGTCACACTTACTTTGAGCTTGAAGTATCTAGTCTGACTCTTTATTCAAGACATAACAACTGCCGATGAGATACAGGTGACGAACCCCAACGCAACAATGCAGAGAACTATGGGCATCCTGGAGAAATCGTACCAAACTTAGAACGTACACAAAGGAACTGATTCCTGTAATTGGCAGTGCTACCGTAAAGGTCTCCTATGGTAAAACGGTACACGATTTACCACTCTGGGTGGTACCGGGCAATGGCCCATGCTGTTCGGCAGGAGCTGGCTGGGAAAGATACGTTGGAACTGGGTCGACGTCCGAGCGCTTTCGTCCATCGATGACACTCATGTGCCCAGGTCCTAAGCAAGTTTCCCGTGCTGTTCGAACCAGCATCGGGAAGTTCCAAGGAGGAAAAGTGCAGATCCATTTGATTCCAGGGGCGCGACCCATCCATCACAAGGCGAGAGTGGTACCTTACATGACGAGAGATAGGGTGGAGATCAAGCTGGACAGACTGCAACAAGAGGGCATCATTTCGCCGATCGAATTCAATGAGTGGGCCAGTCCGATTATTCCAGTCCTCAAGGGAGACAGCACTGTCAGAATCTGTGGTGATTACAAAATAACTATCAATTGTTTCTCACTGCAGGATCAATACCCGCTACCAAAGGTAGGAGACCTATTTGCAATCCTGGCGGGGGGGAAACCGTTCATGAAGCTGGACTTGACCTCGGCCTACATGACGTGGGAGCTGGAGGAATCTTCAAAAGGCCTCACTTGTATCAACATGCACAAAGGTCTTTTCATTTACAACAGATGCCCGTTTGGGATTCGATCGGCCGCAGCGATATTCCAGAGGAACATGGAAAGCTTGCTGAAGTCGGTCCCGCACACCGTGGTCTTCCAGGACGACATCTTGGTTACAGGTCGGGACACTGTCAAGCACCTGCAGAACCTGGAGGAGGTTCTTTTTTGGCTTAATCATGTGGGGCTCACGCTAAAACACTCGAAGTGGGTTTTCCTGGCACCTGAAGTGAAGTTCCTGGGGAGAAGAATCGCGGCGGATGGCATCAGGCCCACTGATTCGAAGACAGAGGCAATCAAACACGCACCAAGACCACAGAATGTGATGGAGCTGCGGTCGTTTCTAGGACTCCTAAACTACTTTGGTAACTTCTTACCAGTTCTTAGCACATTGTTAGAATCCCTGCATTCTTTACTGCGTAAAGGAGATGAATGGTGATACATCCTTACTACACAGTATAAATGCACATGAGGCCCATGCTTGAGAGAAGGTCAGTCTGTGACCTGTCCTTTATTCCTTAGCACTCAAGAGTGCCTCCCAGGTGTGGTGGTCAGCCTTATATAGTCCTTGTTACAGGTACTACCAGGGTTTCCCACCGCAGCGCCCTCTGTGGTGTGGCATATTACTTACATTACATTTAAGGTACTGGGACGATACACACATCATTACATAACATCACCTTCCCCCCCCCCCCACCAGGACGCAGGACAACGATACACACATCATTACATAACATCACACTTGTCCAACGGAAGGCAGGTGGGCATAGACAGTGCGTTAGTATGGTACATTTTATCTGGTACATTAACTGGTTATTGACTGGTAGCGGATCCTTGATTTCCTTGTTAGCCGTTATCATTAATTGTACTTCATCCATTATTTTACACAAATACAGTGGCCATTCAGCATTAAAAAAGTAATTCTTATTATAAATTCACTATCTCACATTAACATTGCTCATTTTAGACTCGCTCTGCCTAACAGAAGTCCTTTGTGGGGACCACCTCTTTGTAAGGACCTTTTAAGACTCCGGGTGCATTTCCTCTTTAAGGCGCCATCTTTGATGCAGGAGGATTCCACGAGGCTTCTCCTTGGGCGCCGCCATCTTTGATGCTCTGCAGCTCCGACACGATGCCGCCGCCATCTTCTTCTCCGCCGCTCCGAATGCCCTCTGCTCCCCTCTGCTGCCACCTGACTTGCCGCCTCTCCTGCGGCCGTCGTGGCCTCTCCAGCGGCCGCACTTGCCGCGTTCCCCGCGGCCTCCCCTGCGGTGCCATGGCCGCCGCTGCCCGACGCTACCAGCTCCTCTGCGGGGCCCGCCCAACGGCTTCTTCCTCTGTGGGGCCCTTCAGAACCGCCGGCCCCTGGATCCCTCAGCACCCTGCCCGCAGCGCCCTGCCGGCTCACCGCCCCCCCCCCCCCCCCCCACTAGGCCCCTCTGTGCAGGGCTGCTTGCCTGTGGGGGCTGGGGCTGCAGGGTCTCTGTGTGAGATCCGGGCCTGGGACTTGCCTGTGGGGATTGAGGCTGCAGAGTCTCTGTGTGAGGTCCGGGCCTGGGGCTTGCCTGTGGGTGGATTGAGGCTGCAGTTCCAGCTCGGTCGGCGTTGCTCTCTGGGGACCCGGGGCACGGCAGCACCCCGGGGAGCAGCAGCCTGTGGAGTGATGAAGTCTTCCCAGCTCCCACGGACCGTCCCCATCCACCTCCGGCCAAGGAGTGTCGGCCCATCGCCTGCAACGACCCACAAAGGTAAAGCGTGCGTCTCGTCCCCGTGGGACACCTGCACCATCGCTCTGCCAAGAACAGATATCAGTTCCCTGGTGTAGGTACGCAGCTTCGCCGTGACCGGGAGCAGCTTGGGTCGTGCAGCTGGGTTAATCCACAGTTTATCAAAAGTTCTCTGACTCATCAACGATGGACCCGAGCCCGTGTCCACTTCCATACTCACTGGGACTCCGTTGATTTTTACTTCCCTTATCACTGGGGGCGAATCGTCGGTGCACATATACAGTCCAAGCACCTCATCTTCTTCTACCTGCTCCTCGCTGAACAGTGGATCATCCCCCATCTCCTCAGCCACATGGTGAGTCTAATTTCTTTTACACATACGCTGAAGGTGGCCTTTAATGTGGCAGGTATTGCATGTGTACTCCGCAAACCTGCACCGGTGAGCCCCATGGCTTCCTCCACAACGCCAGCATGGTGCTGCTTGATTGGCCCCCAGTGTCCATTTCTGAATTTCTGCAGGTATTTTGCTCATCTCTGCAAACTCCGGCTGAATGTATGCCTCCACGCCTCCACGCCTCCAGCATGAGTTGCGGTTTGAAACAAAAGGTCCCTTGCCAGTCGATCGTCCCTGACTGCCCCTGTTATTGTCCTTGAGTGCACCATTAACAGGTGTTGATGACCCCATTACTGGTCGCATTGTCCCTTGCAATGGCGTGAATCGCTGTTCAGCTTGCCATTGTCTCTGTCGAACTCCCCCTCTGGGTTCGACTACATGTTGGGCATGCCTGACTGCCCTTGTCTGCCTGGAGAACTGTGTGCTGCTTTAACAATGTTGAATCTCTGTCCCAACCATTCCTTAACACAGTACCTCTCATCTGTTCTGCTCGTGGCCATGCTCACGTGGTTTAAATCCCAGTTTCTTGTCGCCATTGATACGTCCTTACTACACAGTATAAATGCACATGAGGCCCATGCTTGAGGGAAGGTCAGTCTGTGACCTGTCCTTTATTCCTTAGCACTCAAGAGTGCCTCCCAGGTGTGGTGGTCAGCCTTATATAGTCCTTGTTACAGGTACTACCAGGGTTTCCCACCGCAGCGCCCTCTGTGGTGTGGCATAGTACTTACATTACATTTAAGGTACTGGGACGATACACACATCATTACATAACAAATGGGTATGGGGTAAAAGCCAAGAAAATGCCTTTGAGAAAGCTAAGAAGCTGTTATGTTCAAACAAATTACTTATGTTGTACAATCCATGTAAACGTTTGGTACTAGCATGTGATGTGTCGTCATACGGGGTCGGGTGAGTATTGCAACAAGCTAATGAATTTGGAAAATTGCAACTGGTTGCTTATACATCCAGAAGTCTATCTAAGGTCGAGAGGACCTCCAGTATGATCGAAAAAGAAGTGTTAGCGTGTGATTACGGGGTAAAGAAAATGCATCAATATCTGTTCGGGCTCAAATTTGAATTGGAAACCAACCATAAGCCGCTTATATCCCTCTTTTCTGAAAATAAGGGGATAAATACGAATGCATCGGCCCGCATCCAGTGATGCTGCTCACGTTGTCCGCATGTACCTATCCATCCGCCACAGTCACAGAAAACTGTGCCGATGCTCTCAGTAGGCTACCATTGCCCACCACGGGGGTGGAGATGGCACCCGGTCTGCAGCCTGCAGATATAGTTTGGTAATGGAAGCATTCGAGAGTGAGCAATCACCCGTTACTGCCCGACAGATTAGAACCTGGACGAGCCAGGACCCCTTACTGTCCTTAGTAAAAAACTGTGTGCTCCACGGGAGTTGGTCTCGTGTCCCTTGAGAGATGCAGAAAGAAATAAAGCCGTATCAGCGGCGCAAAGATGAAATACCTATACAGGCATACTGCCTCTGATGAGGTAATCGGGTGGTTGTGCCAAAAAAGGGCAGGGACACTTTCATTAGTGATCTCCACAGTACCCACCCAGGCATTGTAATGATGAAAGCGATAGCCAGATCCCATGTGTGGTGGCCCGGTATCGATGCAGACTTAGAGTCCTGTGTGCACAAATGTATCCCGAGTCCTGCTTAGCTACCGCACGTGAACCCACTCGCTCACTGGGATCCCACCTGCTGAACTGCTCATGAAAAGGGCTCTTAAGATAAGGCTCTCGTTAGTCCACCCTGATCTACACGAACAGGTAGAGAGCAGGCGGCTTCAACAGAATATATATCATGATCGTGCAAATATATCACGAGAAATTGAAGTAAATGATCCTGTATTTGTGTTGAACTATGGACAAGGTCCCAGGTGGATTGCTGACACCGTTTTGGCCAGAGGGGAGTAGGCTGATTCACCTGGACTCACCTGCAGAAAACACTTGGACCAAACCAAACTCAGATTTACGGACTATCCAGAGCAACCCACAATAGAAACTACCTTTTTCGACCCTCCAACACACGCACAAGTGGCAACCACGGTTAACCACGAAGCAGAACCCATCACCCCCAGCAGTCCAGCAAGGCTAGCTGCGCAGCAGCCCAGCAAAGGCCCAACAAACGACTCACCAACACCAGCATTTGCACCGAGATGATCAACCAGGGAAAGGAAGGCCCCAGATCGATTCTCATTGTAAATAGTTACACTATTGACTTTTGGGGGGAGTGTTGTTATGTATGTAAACCTGTAATTACCATGTCTAACCACCAGAGGGCTTATCCCCTGGAGTCCCAAGGGATCTCACAATCTCTTGGGAGCACCTGTATATAAGGAGGCCTCACAGGCTGGAGAGGCACTCTGAGATCTATAATAAAGGACTACGGTCACACTTACTTTGAGCTTGCAGTATCTAGTCTGACTTTTTATTCAAGACATAACAGTTAGTATTCAGGTAGAGCAAGTGATCAGGAAGGCTAATGGAATCTTGGCCTTTATTGCAAAGAATGGAGTATAAAAGCAGGGAAGTCTTGCTACAGTTGTACAGAGTATTGGTGAGGCCACACCTGGAATACTGTGTGCAGTTTTGGTTTCCATATTTACAAAAGGATATACTTGCTTTGGAAGCAGTTCAGACAAGGTTCATCAGGTTGATTTCGGAGGTAAGGGGGTTGACTAATGAGGAAAGGTTGAGTAGGTTGGGCCTCTACTCATTGAAATTCCGAAGAATGAGAGGTGATCTTATCGAAACATATAATAAGATTATGAGGGGGCTTGACAAAGTGGATTCAGAGAGAATGTTTCCACTGATAGGGGAGACTAGAACTAGAGCGCATATTCTTAGAATAACGTTCCGACCATTTAAAACTGAGATGGTGAGAAATTCCTTCTCTCAGAGGGTTGTGGATCTGTGGAATTCGCTGCCTCAGAGAGTTGTGGAAGCTGGGACATTGAATAAATTTAAGACAGTAATAGACAGTTTCTTAAATGATAAGGGAATAAGGGGTTATGGGGAGCGGGCAGGGAAGTGGAGCTGAGTCCATGATCAGATCAGCCATGATCGTGTTAAATGGCTGAGCATGCTCGAGGGGCCGTATGACCTACTCCTGCTCCTATTTCTTATGTTCTTATGAATAGAAGGATATGCTGATGGGGTTAGATGAAGAAGGGTAGGAGGGCTCGTATGGAGCATAAATGTCGGCATGGACCAAATGACCTGTATCTGTGCTGTAAATTCGATGTAAATTTATGATAAAAATTACAGAACATTCTAAACTCTTTTACACCCAATGCTCGGCATTGTAGGGGTATTGCTGATGATACAAAGCTAGGTAGGTTGTGAGGAGAATGCAAAGAGACTTCAAGGGAATATAGACAGGCTAAGTGAGTGGGCAAGAACATGGCAAATGGAATATAATGTGAAGAACTGTGAAGTTATCCACTTTGGTAGGAAAAATAGAAAAGCAGAGTATTTTTTAAATGGTGAGAGGTTGGTGTACAGAGGGACCTGGGTGTTCTTGTACACAAATCACTGAAAGTTAACATGCAGGTACAGCAAGCAATTAAGAAAGCAAATGTTATGTTGGGCTTTATTTCAAGAGAAGTTGTGTATAAGAGTAAAGACGTCTTACTGCAATTAGATAGGGCCCTGGTGAGACAGCACCTGGAGTATTGTGTACAGTTTTGGTCTCCTTATCTAAGGAAGGATATTCTTGCATTGAGGGAGTGCAATGAAGGTTCACCAGGCTGATTCCTGGGATGGGGGGATTGTCCTATGAGAAGAGATTGAATAGACTAGGCCTACATTCTCTGGAGTTTATAAGAATGAGAGGCGATCTCATTGAAACATACAAAATTCTTGCAGGGCTTGACAGGGTAGATGCAGGGAGGATGTTTCCTCTGGCTGAGGAGTCTAGAACCAAGGGTCACAGTCTCAGAATAAGGGGTCAGCCATTTGGGACTGAGATCTAAAACTTCCCTCAGAATTTTTGAAATTCTCTACCCCCAGAGGACTGTGGAGGCTCAGTCTTTGAGTATATTCATGACAGAGACTGACAGATTTTGGGATATGAAGGGAACAAAGGGATATGGGAATAGTGCAGGAAAGTGGAGTTGATCAGCCATAATCTCATTGAATGGCGGAGCAGGCTCGAGGGGCCAAATGGCCAACTCCAGCTCCTAATTCTTATGTTCTTCTGCTCTTATTGTTGATTTTGTGCGATAGTGTAAAAGAATAAGAACATTTGAACATAAGAAATAGGAGCAGGAGTAGACCATTTTGCCCCTCGAGCCTGCTCTGCCATTTAATAAGATCATGGCTGGTCTGATCTTGGGCTCAGCTCCACTTCCCTGCCCGCTCCCCATAATCCTTCACTCCCTTATCGTTCAAAAATCTGTCTATCTCCACCTTAAATATATTCAATGACCCAGTCTCCACAGCTCTCTGGGGCAGAGAATTCCACAGATTTACGATCCTCTGAGAGAAAAAATTCCTCCTCATCTCAGTTCTAAATGGGCTTATTCTTTACGATGCTTCTTAAAAACTATCTATTTGACCAAGCTTTTGGTAATCTGTCCAGATATCTCCTTTTGTGGTTCGGTGTCAAAAATGCTTTTATTGTTTGGGATTTTTTGCAACATTAAATGTGCTATATAAATGTAAGTTATTGTTTAGTAGGCAAATGCAATCGTCAATTTGCACACAGCAAGGTTGCACAAACAGCAATAAGATGAATGAATAGTTGATCTATTTTGACGATGTTGGTTGAGGATAAATGTTGGTCAATCCACAGGAGAACTCCCTGCTCTTCAAAAAAGTGCTCTTGCATCCACCTGAACAAATGGTGGACAGAGCCTCGGTTTAACATCTTCAGCCAAAAGGCGGCATCTCCAACAACACACCACTGCCTCAAGTCCTGAACCCATGACATTCTGACTCAGAGAATGCTGCCATTGAGCCAAGCTGATTACGTATTCTCTAATTCACTCATTTATTCATCAATCGTAATCTGTAAACTTTAGTAACAGTAACAGATGATAGAAATGGATTTGATAGAGAATAGATAAAAAAAAATATATATAACCATTTAGCACGTAAAGAAAGGGTTATAGAAATATTAACACCATGATTTGATTTTTTCAGGGAGTTAGGATTCTGTAAAGTAGGACATATAATGCATAATCATACATGGACTGTGGTATATGAGCTGAACAGCCTTTTCTCACTCCAAACTTTCTTAAGTTCTATAAAGCAATATTTCTTTAGTGGTGCTGTATCTAAACATACTTATTAAGTGCCATTAACTCCACTGTCCTTATTGGATTTCAGATACAGCTATTTCTTAGCGATAGCTGGATCAATACATTGAAGAAAGTTCTACGTTCTAGCCTATGGGATGTTCGAAAAGGTTGGTTTAACTTACGTGAGTCTAACTGGGAGGTTTATCGCAAATCTAAGCTACACATGTTGATGGAAATGATCAAGTATAACCTTCAGGACTCCCTCCGTTACCTTGTGCAAGACTCTCTTATCAACTACACTCAAATGATCCTTGATGGCTGCTATTCTACCCTCGACTGCTCTGAGGATATGAAATGGGGAGAAAACCTTATTGACAGCAATTTCAAGTAAGATTCCCAAGATAAATTGCACCTGAGCATATTTCCACCCAGTGCTCTGTTTTCAGAACTAGACATTTCCTATCGATTTCATCTTTTTAATTCCTGTATTTTCTTGGATCTGTTGTTTACACACAGTATAAAATACACATTTAAGTATAGGAGCAGCAAAATGGTTATATTTGAAACAGTGTTCAAAATCCCAGTGTTCACTGGTGGTGCTTCTCTGTTTGCTTCTTGCACTCACTTTTCTTCTATTTTCTTTTATTTGTCGTGTTGTTTCTCGACATCTTTTTTGTAGCTTCATTTTGCAAATGGCTTAGACAAGCTGCTGAGCCTGAATTAACATACATTGTTGAAATGGTACATTGACTAACTAAAATGTGATAGCAGCATTGGATTCAAAAATTTTTTTCAAGCTTATGCTAATTCTGGCCTCTCGTGCATCCCTGATTTTCTTTGCTCCTCCATTGGCAGCTGTGGAATTACCTCCCAAAACCTCTCCACCTCTCTACCTCTCTGTCCTCCTTGAAGACGCTCTTTAAAACCTACATCTTTGACTAAACGTTTGGTCATCTGTCCTAATAGCTCCTTCTGTGGCTCGGTGTAAGTTGTTGCAATTCCTTCAGTGATGTCACCAGCACTTGGTTGTTCTAACCAGACTGACCACAGACACCACAGGTCTTGCCATGGTACTCCTTCCTCTGTCAGCTCCTTCATCTTTGTGTGTACTCTAATTCTCTTCTGGCTGGCCTCCCATATTCCATCCTTCATTAACTTAAGCTCATCCAAAATCCTGCAGCCCGTATCCTAACTCGCACCAATACCCATTCACTCCTGTGCTCGCTGACCTACATCAGTTCCTGGTCCAGCAACACCTTGATTTTAAAATTCTCACCCTTGTTTTCAAATTCCTCAATAGCCTCACTCCTCCCTATCTTTGTAACCTCATCCAGCCCTATAACTCGCCGAGCACTCGGTGTTCCCGAAACACCCACCTCTCCACCTCACTCTCCTTTAAGATGCTCCTTAAAACCTACCGCTTTAACCAAGCTTTTGATCACTTGTCCTAATGTCTCTTTCTTTGGCTCGGTGTCAACTTATGCCTGATTACACTCCCGTAAAGTGTAGTGGTACGTTTTACTACATTAAAGGCACTATATAAATCCAAGTTGTTGTTGCTTGCTGTCACTTTCTCATTCAGGCCTTAATGTGTACAGTCTTAGCACTTTAGCTTTGGTCCTCCATGTAGTCTTTTCCAGCTGGGTGCTACTCCATCTGAGGACCCAGCTTTTCAGTCGTGCAGCACATTATGTTCTTGGCTATTACCAAGCCTTCTATTGCGAAGAACCCAGCTCTTTAGTTGTCATAATGATGGACTTCAGTCCAATGAGAATGGCAACATAGAAACATAGAAACATAGAAAATAGGTGCAGGAGCAGGCCATTCAGCCCTTCTAGCCTGCACCGCCATTCAATGAGTTCATGGCTGAACATGAAACTTCAGTACCCCCTTCCTGCTTTCTCGCCATAACCCTTGATCCCCCGAGTAGTAAGGACTTCATCTAACTCCCTTTTGAATATATTTAGTGAATTGGCCTCAACTACTTTCTGTGGCAGAGAATTCCACAGGTTCACCACTCTCTGGGTGAAGAAGTTTCTCCTCATCTCGGTCCTAAATGGCTTACCCCTTATCCTCAGACTGTGACCCCTGGTTCTGGACTTCCCCAACATTGGGAACATTCTTTCTGCATCTAACCTGTCTAAACCCGTCAGAATTTTAAACGTTTCTATGAGGTCCCCTCTCATTCTTCTGAACTCCAGTGAATACAAGCCCAGTTGATCCAATCTTTCTTGATAGGTCAGTCCCGCCATCCCGGGAATCAGTCTGGTGAACCTTCGCTGCACTCCCTCAATAGCAAGAATGTCCTTCCTCAAGTTAGGAGACCAAAACTGTACACAATACTCCAGGTGTGGCCTCACCAAGGCCCTGTACAACTGTAGCAACACCTCCCTGCCCCTGTACTCAAATCCCCTCGCTATGAAGGCCAACATGCCATTTGCTTTCTTAACCGCCTGCTGTACCTGCATGCCAACCTTCAATGACTGATGTACCATGACACCCAGGTCTCGTTGCACCTTCCCTTTTCCTAATCTGTCACCATTCAGATAATAGTCTGTCTCTCTGTTTTTACCACCAAAGTGGATAACCTCACATTTATCCACATTATACTTCATCTGCCATGCATTTGCCCACTCACCTAACCTATCCAAGTCACTCTGCAGCCTAATAGCATCCTCCTCGCAGCTCACACTGCCACCCAACTTAGTATCATCCGCAAATTTGGAGATACTGCATTTAATCCCCTCGTCTAAA
This sequence comes from Pristiophorus japonicus, assembly GCF_044704955.1. Taxonomy (NCBI): domain Eukaryota; kingdom Metazoa; phylum Chordata; class Chondrichthyes; family Pristiophoridae; genus Pristiophorus; species Pristiophorus japonicus. The sequence goes on along the minus strand of NC_091988.1, from coordinate 101,667,537 downwards.
TCATTAATGTACAATGTAAACAGCTGGGGCCCCAGCACAGAACCTTGCGGTACCCCACTAGTCACTGCCTGCCATTCTGAAAAGTACCCATTTACTCCTACTCTTTGCTTCCTGTCTGACAACCAGTTCTCAATCCACGTCAGCACACTACCCCCAATCCCATGTGCTTTAACTTTGCACATTAATCTCTTGTGTGGGACCTTGTCGAAAGCCTTCTGAAAGTCCAAATATACCACATCAACTGGTTCTCCTTTGTCCACTTTACTGGAAACATCCTCAAAAAATTCCAGAAGATTTGTCAAGCATGATTTCCCTTTCACAAATCCATGCTGACTTGGACCTATCATGTCACCATTTTCCAGATGCACTGCTATGACATCCTTAATAATTGATTCCATCATTTTACCCACTACTGAGGTCAGGCTGACCGGTCTATAATTCCCTGTTTTCTCTCTCCCTCCTCACCCGCATATTTCAGGATCACTAAATAAACAGCATAGCAGAGAGATATTTTAACAAGCCACCGAATGTGACTGAATTCGTACTTCAAACACAGTATGCCAGACTTATTCATTCATTGTCCATTGCTGAAACTGCTATTTTTAGATCCCAGTGATTAAAACATTCGCTGAATGACACAGCTACCTTTCACAAAGTCATATGGGGAGAAATTGATTATGACCGCATAACTAGTGACGTGCAGACAGTGTGTACCCAAATTGGGAGAATCAAGAACCAAAATGAGCCTTGAGCCTCATTTCAATACTTTGGATGAACTGCCAGTGCCTGTCACATCTCCAGAGACAACTTGTCTATTTGAAGGGGATCAATTTCGGGCCAGCCCTCAGGTTACATCCCAGAAGTTGGGGAGGAAGGCCAATGGGAGATAGGGTTGATCGTAGCAGTGGAGCTGTCCCATCCACCCCTCATACTTGCAGCACTTCACAAAGCCATCATTATTTGTTTTGTTGATTGTCTCATCTTTCAGACTGCAGATAGTTTGTCTGTTCTTGTGTGTTTCAGGCCTAGGAAATTGCCTATTTTTATTCTGGACCTCAATCTGGATAGTAGCGGGGTGTACTTCAGCACGGCACTGGAGAGATTTAGAACTGTCATACTGACTCTGTTTGACAAAGCAATCACGGCCACACAGCATGTTCCTCATATAGAAAAGGTAAAATTTAATAGATTGTATTGTCGCCTAATACTATTTGGAATCAGGGATTTTATGAAGATTTTACCTCAGACAATTTGATAGGTGCAGTAGATTTCATGACAGAGCAGATTGTACATATTCTGTGGAAGCACCATGTTTGATGTAATGGATGTCTTTTCATATTCCATGCTATTTTATGAATAATTCATACTTATGCCACGCTCATCATAATAGCACGGTTAGTGAGTTGGTCTTACCGTAGGGAAAGGTTAGACAGCCAGATAGGGGATGGGTGACCAACAGGAAGAGCAGTGGAAGGAAGGTAGTGCAGGAGTTCCCTGCGGTCATCCCCCTGCAAAACAGATACACTGCTTTGGTACTGTTGAGGGGGATGACTCATCAGGGAAAGGCAGCAACAGCCAAGTCCATGGCACCGTAGGTGGCTCTGCTGCACAGGAGGGCAGGAAAAAGAGTGAGAGAGCTATAAGGGTTTCAATTGTAAGGGGAATAGATAGACGTTTCTGCGGCCGCAACTGAGACTCCAGGATGGTATGTTGCCTCCCTGGTGCAAGGGTCAAGGATGTCTCGGTGCGGGTGCAGGACATTATGAAAGGGGAGGGTAAACAGCCAGTTGTCGTGGTGCATATAGGTACTAACGATATAGGTAAAAAAACGGGATGTGGTCCTAGAAGACGAATTTAGGGAGCTAGGCGCTAAATTAAAAAGTAGGACCTCAAAAGTAGTAATCTCAGGATTGCTACCAGTACCACGTGCTAGTCAGAGTAGGAATCGCAGGATAACTCAGATTAATACGTGGCTTGAGGAGTGGTGCAGAAGGGAGGGATTCAAATTCCTGGGACATTGGAACCAATTCTGGGGAAGGTGGGACCAGTACAAACCAGACGGTCTGCACCTGGGCAGGACCGGAATCAATGTCCTAGGAGAAGTGTTTGCTAGCGCTGTTGGGGAGGGGTTAAACTAATATGGCAGGGGGATGGGAACCTATGCAGGGAGACAGAGGGAAGTAGAATGGGGGCAGAAGCAAAAGATAGAAGATAGAAAAGTAAAAGTGGAGGGCAAAGAAACCTAAGGCAAAAAGCAAAAAGGGCCATATTACAGCAAAATTCTAAAGGGGCAAAGGGTGTTAAAAAGACCAGCTTGAAGGCTCTGTGCCTCAATGCAAGGAGTATTCGGAATAAGGTGGACGAATTAACTGCGCAGATAGCAGTTAACGGATATGATGCAATTAGCATCACGGAGGCATGGCTCCAGGGTGACCAAGGCTGGGAACTCAACATCCAGGGGTACTCAACATTTAGGAAGGATAGACAGAAAGGAAAAGGAGGTGGGGTGGCGTTACTGGTTAAAGAGGAAATTAGGAAGGAAGGACATTAGCTTGGATGATGTGGAATCTGTATGGGTGGAGCTAAGGAATACAAAGGGCAGAAAACGCTAGTGGGAGTTGTGCACAGACCACCAAACAGTAGTAATGAGGATGGGAACAGCATCAAACAAGAAATTAGGGATGCGTGCAATAAAGGTACAGCAGTTATCATGGGCAACTTTAATCTACATATTGACTGGGCTAACCAAACTGGTAGCAATGCGGTGGAGGAAGATTTCCTGGAGTGTATAAGGGATGGTTTTCTAGACCAATATGTCGAGGAACCAACTAAAGGGCTGGCCATCCTCGACTGGGTGATTTGTAATGAGAAAGGACTAATTAACAATCTTGTTGTGCGAGGCTCCTTGGGGAAGAGTGACCATAATATAGTAGAATTCTTTATTAAGATGGAGAGTGACACAGTTAATTCAGAGGCTAGGGTCCTCAACTTGGGGAAAGTTAACTTCGATGGTATGAGACGTGAATTGGCTAGAATAGACTGGCGAGTGATACTTAAAGGGTTGACAGTGGATAGGCAATGGCAAATATTTAAAGATCACATGGATGAACTTCAACAATTGTACGTCCCTGTCTGGTGTAAAAATAAAACGGGGAAGGTGGCTCAACCGTGGCTAACAAGGGAAATTAAGGATAATGTTAAATCCAAGGAAGAGGCATATAAATTGGCCAGAAAAAGCAGCAAACCTGAGGGCTGGGAGAAATTTAGAATTCAGCAGAAGAGGACAAAGCGTTTAATTAAGAGGGGAAAATAGAGTATGAGAGGAAGCTTGCTGGGAACATAAAAACTGACTGCAAAAGCTTCTATCGATATGTGAAGAGAAAAAGATTAGTGAAAACAAACGTAGGTCTCTTGCAGTCAGATTCAGGTGAATTTATAATGGGGAACAAAGAAATGGCAGACCAGTTAAACAAATACTTTGGTTCTGTTTTCACGAAGGAAGACACAAATAATCTTCCGGAAATACTAGGGGTCCGATGGTCTAGTGAGAAGGAGGAACTGAAGGATATCCTTACAAAGCGGGAAATTGTGTTGGGAAAATTGATGGGATTGAAGGCCGATAAATCCCCGGAGCCTGATAGTCTGCATTCCACATACTTAAGGAAGTGGCCCTAGAAATAATGGATGCATTGGTGATCATTTTCCAACAGTCTATCGACTCTAGATCAGTTCCTATGCAGTGGAGGGTAGCTAATGTAACACCACTGTTTAAAAAAGGAGGGTTAGAGAAAACGGGGAATTATAGACCGGTTAGCCTAACATCAGTAGTGGGGAAAATGTTGGAATCAATTATTAAAGATGAAATAGCAGCGCATTTGGAAAGCAGTGACAGGATCGGTCCAAGACAGCATGGATTTATGAAAGGGAAATCATGCTTGACAAAACTTCTGGAATTTTTTGAGGATGTAACTAGTAGAGTGGACAAGGGAGAACCAGTGGATGTGGTGTATTTGAACTTCCAAAAGGCTATTGACAAGGTTCCACACAAGAGATTGGTGTGCAAAATTAAAGCACATGGTATTGGGGGTAAAGTATTGACGTGGATAGAGAACTCGTTGGCAGACAGGAAGCAGAGAGTCGGGATAAACAGGTCCTTTTCAGAATGGCAGACAGTGACTAGTAGGGTGCCTCGGCTCAGTGCTGGGACGCCAGCTATTTACAATATACATTAATGATTTAGATGAAGGAATTGAGTGTAATATCTCCAAGTTTGCAGATGACACTAAACTGGGTGGTGGTGTGAGCTGTGAGGAGGACACTAAAAGGCTGCACGATGACTTGGACAGGTTAGGTGAGTGGGCAAATGCATGGCAAATGCAGTATAATGTGGATAAATGTGAGGTTATCCACTTTGGTGGCAAAAACACGAAGGCAGAATATTATCTGAATGGCGGCAGATTAAGAAAAGGGGAGGTGCAACGAGACCTGGGTGTCCTGGTTCATCAGTCATTGAAAGTTGGCATGCAGGTACAGCAGGTGGTGAAGAAGGCAAATGGTAAATGGTATAGCTAGGGGATTTGAGTATAGGAGCAGGGAGGTCTTACTGGAGTCGTACAGGGCCTTGGTGAGGCCTCACCTGGAATATTGTGTTCAGTTTTGGTCTCCTAATCTGAGGAAGGACGTTCTTGTTATTGAGGGAGTGCAGCGAAGGGTCACCAGTCTGATTCCCGGGATGGTGATTCCCGGGATGGTGAGACTGACATATGAGGAGAGATTGGATCAACTGGGCCTTTATACACTGGAGTTTAGAAGGATGAGAGGGGATCTCATAGAAACATATAAAATTCTGATGGGATTGGACAGATTAGATGAAGGAAGAATGTTCCTGATGTTGGGGAAGTCCAGAACCATGGAACATAGTCTTAGGATAAGGGATAAGCCATTTCGGACTGAGATGAGGAGAAACTTCTTCACTCAGAATTCCCGACCGCAGAGAGTTGTTGATGCCAGTTCATTGGATATATTCAAGAGGGAGTTAGATATGGCCCTTACGGCTAAGGGATCAAGGGGTATGGAGAGAAAGCAGGAAAGGGGTACTGAGGGAATGATCAGCCGTGATCTTATTGAATGGTGGTGCAGGCTCGAAGGGCCGAATGGCTTACTCCTGCACCTATTTTCTATGTTTCTATGAGACAAACATTTCAGAACTTTAAAAGAGGGAGAGCTGAACACAGCTGGAACTGAAGAAATGTAGGCGAGATATTGAAGGCATCATCAAAAAGACAGGTTTTTAAGAATCACTTGAAAGAAGATCCCAAGGTGAAGTGGTTTATGAAGAAAATTGAACAGCAAATTAACGTCTCAAAAATTGACCTTTGATAGTGGAGTTGAGAGAGCAAGCAGTCATCATCATTGGCAGTCCCTCGAAATCGAGGAAGACTTGCTTCACTCTAAAAGTGAGTTCTCAGGTGACTGTATTTGACTTTTAGCAAAGCCAGAATGTGGAATTTGCAGGACTTGCCCTTTCCCTTGAGTGAGAGCCCAGCTGTGCAGTAGTGGTTGCTTTTCTCCAGGCCGGACCCATCAAAGCAGCGACCCTGTCCTCCAAGGGTGTCAGTGGGTGCAGATTTGCCGGGCCTCTCCCTGTTCGAGTTCTTTCCCTTTTGTTGTGTGCCACCTTCCTCTGCAAAGATAAAAATATAACTTTAAGAGAGGGTGTGTTTCTGCTGGTTGGGACATACAGATGGTCACATTTACAATTGCAATTCCAGTGAATAAATGAAAATATTACTTGCACTAACTATTTGACCAAGGTCCTGCCACTTCTTTTTGCACGGGCCTCCAAATCTCGGGGTGGTCGCCGTTGACCAGTAATCTTCTGCAAGTTGGTTCCAGCGTTTCTTCATTTCTTTTGATTAAACTTTTATGTAACCTCTGCTGGTGTCCAGCTCGTGCCTCAATTACAGGAACTCATGCCTCCACTTCATGCTGTGAGAAATTCTTGATCCTTGAGCCATAATGCATATTGCTGTTCCGATTTTTCCACTGAGAATTAAAGTTCTCATGCACAACTGGCTCTTTAAAAATGGCTGAATGCAAACCGGGAGGTGTACTGAGCATGTCTTTTTTTTCCTGCGCATGCGCAGAAGGAAGGGCATCGTTTTTCTGGCGGAAACCCGGTCTGAACCTGCCCCAGTGTTAGTTTCTCAACTGTGGGGTCTGCCAGTGGCTCACAGACCCGACAGCAAGTGGCGGGCCAATCAATTAAGGTACCTAACAGGTAGTTTAAAGGTATTTAAGAGGATTATAACCAGGCACTTACCATTTAACCACCTTTTTGACGAGTTTGCCATCCCTCGGGGAACATGCCAGGTAATTGTGTCGGGTTCTCAATGACTCTCCATTGTTTTCAATAGGTGACAGCTGCAAAAGTAGTATAAAAGCTACCATTTCACAGCTGTTCACTTTCCAATCTCAGAAGCTGTAGCCTTCATTGTTTGGAAGAGTCTTTTCAACTTCATATACTTTGGAATTGTTTGTAGTGAACTCTATTTTCACTGTAACCTTCTTGCAGGAATACTTCTGACCATTGACAGATTGCTTCTGTCAACTGAAATGGATCTGGCATATCAAGAATCAAAATGGGAATAATTTATGCTCTCTCATCTTGGTCCTCAGAGTCTGGTGAGGAACAGCCACAGAAGCAGCAACAACAAGAGCACCAACCTTCTCCTGAGGCACTTCATGCTGCACAGGGCAGAGGGCACCATCACAGGAATGCACCGCGCCGAAGGCATTACCCCCAGCACAGGGTGAGCTACCTCAACATGACAGAGCAGCAATGCTGAAGGAGACTCAGGCTATCGCGCCAGGTGGTCACCGACCTTTGCGCTTTGCTGGAGGAAGACCTGCAGCCCAGCGGAAGGGGTGGACACCCATTACAAGTGGCTGTCAAAGTCACCCTTGCCCTCAACTTCTTCGGTTCAGGGTCCTTGCAGGAATCTGCCACAGACATTAGCAGCATTTCCCAGTCTGCTACACACAGATACATCACACAGGTCACCAATGCCCTGGTTAACAAGTCGGACAACTATATAAAGTTTTCCACTGATCAAGCCAGTGTGACTGAGCGGGCAATTGGCATTGCCGCTCTGGCTAGCTTCCCATGGGTCCAGGGAGTGATTGACTGCACACAGGGCGATCAGGGCACCCCATCGCAATCCAAGAGCTTTTGTGAACCACAAGGATTTCTACTCCCTAAATGTTCAGCTGGTGTGTAACCACAATAAAATCATCATACATGTGTGCGCCAAGTTTCCTGGCAGCTGCCTTGATTAGTACATCCTGTGCCACTCTACCATCCCTCAGCTATTCGCACTGCCAACCAGTCTTTCAGGCTGGCTGCTTGGGAACAAGGGCTATCCCCTCAAGACATGGCTGATGACACCTTTGAGGAGGCCAGCGAACGAGGATGATGGCTGGTACAATCAGAACCTCATCTCCATGCGAAGTATGATAGAGCAAACGATAGGGTTGCTTAAAATGCAGTTCATGTGCCGGGACAAATCTGGAGGGGCCCTTCAGTATGCACCAGCGAAGGTATTCAGAATAGTTATGGTCTGCTGCGCTCTGCACAACATCGCTCAGCAGAGAGGATTGGCACTAGATGATGAAGACGGCGCAGAGCAAAGAGCCTCATCAGACGAGGATCAAAAACATGAGGTTGGCATCCCTGATGAGGAAGACCTGGAGGAGCCAGCACTGCCATTTGCATGAGAACGTTGCTGCTCAGAACGCCAGAGACGCCCTCATTATTGCTAGGTTCCAGTAACATTGTGGATGTCACACATTTGCCTGGCACAGGCGTCCACATGTTGGCATCATCCCACACCAGCAACATAAACCATTCAATCAATGACTACTTCCTTCTTTTCATCATCAGCACCATTGCTGCATGTCAAATCAGCTCTGACCCTACACTTTGCCACCTCCAATCTAGCCCACACATCTGGCTGCGACTGCAAAATGTGACAAAGAAATGATTTAATTACTAGCTCCATATTTTACAACACACCCGCATGATAACGTTTGTGACTATTTGTGTGGGGCCTTTCTTTTTTGGGTGCTTCTACGTGGTGCTACCGCTGTGGCTTCAGCAGAGGTAGAGACAGCCTCCTCACCTCCCTGCTGCTACTGCTTAGACGCCTTTGGCGGTCGTCCTCTGGGTTTTGGGGCCTGTGATGGCCCCGCCAAAGTCTGCTCCTCCTGTGACTGTGCAGGGGCAGACTCGGCCATCACTCAGGGGAGGTATCTGGGACTCTGACCGAGGTGCTGGCGAGGGGGTGGAAGTTGGAGCGCTTGGAGTGGAGCTGCCATTTACATGTCCTCTCCCACCGGCATCCCTTTCATGGGACACTCGCACCTCCCTGTTAGCAAGGAGCTGGAGAGCACCTTTCTGCACTTCACTGTGGACATTAGGCCCATGTCTATACTGACATTTCTCTTAGAAAGGACATCTATGAGCCTCCTCCATAGGTGCCCATCTATCCTCCATAGATGAAACATCTATCCTCCATAGATGACCATCTATTTAGAAGAGAAACCATGTTGTCATTACACTGGCGCTGGTGGCCATCCTATCCATCGAGGAAGCTATAGATGCCAGTGACTGCGCCATGGTGCTGCTCATGTTGGAGATGGACTCCTCCATTCTCTGCACACTCAGTCAGCGCAGTCGCAAAACCAGTCAGAACCTCCTGCAGGATTGCCCTCTCCTTGGATGGCCGCCGAGGCTCAGCGTCTGCATGCAGCCTAACAGAGCTAGGAGACTCCTGCACCTTCTGACGCGGAGTTTCCACTGCTGCCACTGTCTTCACCATCTGTTCTTGCTCACTTGTGATCTGTGAGACACCAGGTGACAACACTATATCTCGTGACAGCCCCACCGAGGTGCACATATCTGCGCTGGTGCTGGTTTGCATTCTGGGAGGTGAAACTGCGCCCTCGAGGCCGAAGGCTCCTCTGAGGAATCTTGTTCCTCTTGCTCTTAGACAGTGGTGGGGGGTGCTCCTGATGGACATGTTGGAGTGACTGATGAAAGGCATGCAACTGTATGGATAATATTTCTGTAACTAGCTTCTTCGATTTAGCCCCTCTCTCTGTCCCACACATCCGAAACCTCCATCACACCGCTGCCTCCTCCACACTTGACAAATGAAAGATAGACTGAGGGCCTCTTCCATTCTCTCCCTCTTATTGTGGTCAATCTTTTCCTGCAAGTAGGCAAAGAAGAAAAGGTTTAAAGAGACTGATGGAAGAACCGTCATTAATGGAATGGCATACAGCTTCACAGGGAGACGTTGATGGAGTGGCTTGGCAATACCAAATTGCCTCCTTTTGTGCTGTTACTTGCTTTTATTGTATAACGATGATGCCGAGTGTGAGGGGTGGAAATTAAGATGGGAACCTTATATAATGTAAATAGAGAGAGACGGATGGATGAAGGTCTAAGGGATTTTGGCTGAGTAACGTTGTGCAGGAGTATTCTTGGCAATACACAGTGGTGGGGATGTGATGACAGGCACAAAATCATCAAGATAAGTGTGGGTTTAGACTTACTTTTCCTGATCTTAGAAGATTATTAAATCTTTTCCTGCATTGTATCCAGGTGCGAGACACCACTGAATTCGCCGTAATCTCTTCAGCTATATGAAGTCACGCTGATTTAGTCTGTTGGGGAGGCCTCTTCCTGCCATCCGCAGGGAAGAACCTCCCTACATGCCCTCACTCCCTCAACAAGATGCTGCAGGGACTCATCAGTAAAACAAAGTGCCGATCTCTGCCTTTCAAACGTCATGGTACAGACCTCCACTCACTAACACAAACTTCACGAAAGAAAATCCAACTGTCGGCAAACGGGGTCATGGCCACTTTCAATATACCGGCAAGAAGCACGTCATCTGATAACGTCACCAGACCCGCTCCCATTAATTGGAATGGGAAACGGGCAGTGTGGACCTAACAAAGCCATTACGGTAAGATCTTATTTTTGGCCGGGATCACTGCAGGAGCTGGTTTGTCACCCGCTCCCGCCTTCACCTCGCCCCAGGTAGGGGAAATCACAGACAAAGTGTGGAGACAGACTGATTGTTGAATATGCCAGGTGGACATGTCTTGAGTTTTACTGCTTCTCAGCTAGATTTCCAGGATCTGCATTAGGAATCTTATGGAAGATCTTTTGAAGCTACAATCGCTATGGAGGAAGAGGTACTCTGGTTGCTAAAGACATTGAAAAGATAACATGTTTATGATTTCATTACACATAATGGCCAGAGCAATTCTTCTCTTCATGTTACCTCACATTATTGAGCCTCATTAGATGGGGAAACTTAAGGGGATAATGTGGTTCCAGCACAGCGTCACCAGGACCACTTCTCCTCAGGTACCTTACACTCCACTGAGTTAACCTTACATAATTATGCTAAGTTAACTCATTGAAATTGTTATGTCTTTAGATGCTCTGATAATGACTCCACGAGGCAATGTGTTGTACTTGAACAGTAGTGACCTTAGTCCTTTATTGCTAACTCCAGAGTGAGGATCACACATGGGTGACCTGCCTTTTATACTAGGCCAGGCACAGGTAACCTACAAGTTTCCCACTGCTGTGCCCTCTGGTGGCACACCTTGTGATAGTACAAACAGTAGCCATGTAGGATACATGACATCATTCTCCCCCAAGCCTTTAGTGCAAATCACCTCTGCATTGACTGTGCTCTGGACTTAGCTCTATCTGGTTGACCCTTGGTGGGTCATTTCTATCTTGGGTGAATGGTTGGTGTTTCGTGTGTGTCCCTGAGCACTCCATTCTCTCCATATAGATTATGCCGGAGGCTCATTACATTCATATACATTCAAGTCCAGAAATACAAGTTTGCATTACATTTGTGGTTCAGTTGTGAGACAAGTACATTCGACTGGTGGGATACATTATCGATACGTACTGGGGACAGGTTAGTTCCAGAACTGCTGGATGATGTACAGGCAGTCTGGTGGCAGCGCGGTGCCCAGAGCTGGCAGTGGGAACCCGGTTGGCTCAGGTTGCCTGCTCTCGGGGCTATTACCGTTGCTCCTTGTGTCGGGCAGGTTCACAGATGTCTGTGACCTCCCTGTCTTTTCTTTGTGCCCTGGGTCGCTGCTGCTCCCTGAGGAGCTATCATCTAGCAGTGCTCAGGGAACTGCTGACTTGCTTGCCTGGGCATTGTTTGGGTTGGGATCCTGACTGGTCCCAGTCCCCTTTGGGAGAACTGTAGCGGGTGGCCCTTTGTTCCCAGGTATGGCCTTGGTGACGATGGGGTCTTGGGGCTGCCTCTTAGCACAGTTTGGTTTTTCAGGCTCGTGGCGGTTGGTGCCATTCGGTACCTGCGAGGCGGAGCTGATCAGGGGCAGGGTATCGATACCGTTGCCGTTGCCCTCCTGAGATCACTTGCTCTGCAGCTTGTATATATTAGCTGCATGTGGCCACACTCCGTGGTGCATCACTCTGGTCCCAGGGACGCAGGCTACAACGTTGGGTAGCTCGCTGGATCTGTGTGCTCCCGATGGGTGTTTGCCTGCTGCATTGGCACTATGCAGTTGAAATCCTACATCGCACAACGTTTCATTACTTATTGTGAATAACCTGTAGCTCCGACCGCAATCGCGCAACTTTTCCTTGCTTATTGCACGTATACAACTCTGATCATCAATTGCACATTTTACATGATGGCAATCGCGCGACCTTTCCTTGCTTATTGCATGTACACGACTCTGATCATCACTTACACATTTTACATCTAACTCACAGTTGCTATTACATTGCTTGAGTGTGTGGAACTGTCCCTTTAAATGTGGTGGGTTGCAGGCCTCCTTTAGGAGAGCCTTGCTTTCTTTACCCCAATCCTCTTCTCCGTTTGGTGCCACGTGTTGCTCCATCAGTGCTGCACCTCGTGGTCTGGCCGCCGCCACCTTTTTCTTCAGTGCATCACCTCATGGTTCAGGGGCCATCTTTCCTCCATCCACGATGTCGACTGCGGTGATCCTCTTCTCCCCGGGTTCTGCCACCAAAGCTGGGGAGTCGCCTTTGGATCCGATTTTCTTCCTCCGGAGTCCTGCCACTGGAGCCTGGAAGGTTCCGTTCGTCTCAGCTGGATCCATGCAGTCGTGCTGGGCGGTCTTTGCGTCGGGTGCTGTGCTGGTCTGCTCTCTGGTGCCGGATCCAACCTCAGGTGAGGGTTTGCCTCTGAGCGCAGAGGATGTCGATCCCACTTCCAATGGATCTTCTCCATCCACCTTCTTCCAAGTAGCGTTGGTCCATCACCTGCAACAATCCACAGAGGTAACTTGTGCACTGCACCATCATGGAGTACCTTTACATCCGCACTACCAACGACTGGAATAAGTTCATCGGTGTAGGTGCGCAGCTTTGCCTAAACCGGGACCAACTTGGATCGTTCAGCTTGATTGTTCCATAGCCTCTCAAAGGCTTCTTGATTCATTACTGACTGGCTCGTCTCCATGTCCATTTCCATGAAGACTGGAACGCCATCTATCTCGACTTCCATCCTCAACGGGGAACACTCGGTGGTGCAGGTAAACATATTATATACCTCATCGTGGGCTGAGCTGCCTCTCTGCCTATCGTTTCATAATCTACGCTGGATTCATGGCCATATGCAGACTCTTCATTGACACAGGGAGTCATATTTCTCTTACACATTCGCTGGAGGTGGCCCTTTGTGCTGCAGCCTTTGCATACATCGTCTTTAAAACGGCATTGGTTGAGCCCTATAATTACCTCCACAACGCCAGCATGGGGTTACTCGTTAGCCCCCCTCGGCGGCCTCTGAGTTAAGGGACTCGGGGGCCTGTTCTCTCTTCCCTGAGAAGGTTCATGTTCTACAGTCCAGCCTCTAAAAGGCGCCACTCTGCACAGTACTTGTCGGGTTTGCGTCCTGAGGATGAGTCATCTGCCTAGAGCCGCAGGTCGAGGTCACAGAAATGGCATTCTGCAGTGTGACTGTGGTATCCGCCGACAGTAGCTTATGAAGAAGGCCCTCATGGCCGATTCCTATGACAAAAATGTCCCGCAGCACTTCGGTGAGGTGGTCGCCGAAATAACACAGTGCCGCCAGCCTCCTAAGGTCTGCAGCGTATTTCGCGACTTCCTGGCCTTCGAACCGGTGTCTAGCTGTGAGGCTGCTCTCCTTGGGCTTGAATTGCTTATGGATCAGTGTTACGAGCTCCTCGTACGTCTTGGTCTTTGTCTTCGCTGGTGCCAGCAAATCACTGGCGAGGCCATAGACTGTGGGCCCATAACTGGTTAGCAGGATAGCTCTGTGCTTGCCAGCCAGTGTGGCCGGGTTGTCTCCTGTCAGGCCGTTTGCTGTGAAGAAATGGTTGAGCCTCTCCACAAAGGCGTCCCAATCATCACCATCGGCGAACTGCTGCAACGTACCAAGGGTAGCCATTTTTGCGTGAAAGTCCGTAATCTCGTCGACAATTGTTATGTCTTTAAATGCCCAGATAATGACTCCACAAGGCAATGTGTTGTACTTGAACTGTATTGACCTTAGTCCTTTATTGAAAACTCTAGAGTGAGGATCACACATGGTGGCCTGTCTTTTATACTAGGCCAGGCACACCTGTACAGGTAACCTACAAGTCTCCCATTGCTGTGCCCTCTGGTGGCACACATTGTGATAGTACAAACAGTAGCCATGTAGGATACATGACAGAAATGTATCTGCGCTGGGAGCACTATAGGGCTGGGGAGCGGAATGTCGTGCACCATCAACTACTGAAGGGCTGCTAGTTGCCCTTAAAGCACCTCTATTGTTTTTTTTAAATAAGTTTGAAGCATCCAGGAGGAAGAGAGAACTACCAAGGAGGAAAACCATTTAAAAAAATCTAGATCTCCCCAATTCCTGATGATTTTTTCATTTTTATTGTATTGTTTAGTTTGTCTTGCAGAGCATGTTCCAAATGGGTGCTGAGGGTCTGGAATATTGCTCAGGCACAGCAGCAGCATTATGTGGAGGACCTTTAACTAACATAAAAATTGGGGCCTTGATGAACCTTATATAGAATTACATAGAATGTTACAGCACAGAAACAGAGTATTCAGCCCAACAGGTCTAAGCTCCACTCAAGTCTTCTCCCACCTCACTTCATCTCACCCTATCAGCATAGCCTTCTATTCCTTTCTCCATCATGTATTTATTTAGCTTCCCTGTAATTCCCTTTGTGCACATTCTGTGTGCAGGCTTCTAACGTACTACATGTGGGTCAAGCACCTGGACATGTGCCATGCAATTTGGGTGCAGCTGATACCTCAGGAAATACTGAGCCCCCACGACTGAAGCACGGTGGCGCTTCAGGCACATCCCATCGCATTATTGGCCACATAATTGCCTTCTTCCTTCCTAACGATTTTTAATTTTTTTTATTATATTATTCAGTTTGTCCTGGAGGAGATGTTTCAAAGTGGAACGCCACTGCTGGAGTCTGTGTGGCATAACGAGCCACCCGTACAAGAGTTGCGTAACACAATAAAAAATGCCATCGAGCAAGCACTGATACCGCTGAGAAGCTATGCCAAGGAATTTGAAAAATACAAGGAACTCAACGAGTTGAATATTGGGAAATATGTAAAGTCAGTAATGATATATCATCAGGATATATTACAATTATTGTAATTTATTGATTAGGAGTTATACTGTCAGGGCATAATTGCGACCTACCCCGATTAGCTCAGCAGGTAAGTGCACCAAACAGTGTTGTGCTCAACCATATAGACCAGGAAGATCCTTGGTCTGTGTGAAGTTGGCTGAGCTTAACTTCAGCAGCAGTGAGAGCACAACAGTTGCTATAATGTGCCCAAGCAAGGGAGGTGGAAAAAAATCAACAGGGGTTCCTTCTGATTACTGTTCCATGATCCCTGTTGGAAAACTGTGACATTTATGTGACCAAACTGCTCAGTAGTAGCGGGTCACTTATTTAAATATGTTAATGAGGCTGTGGCCTCAAATTTTAACGGACTTTTACATTTAGCGGCTGCAGGCCAGGTTTCCCAGGGTTCGGGAAACCCAGCAGCAGAAGGAAGCCGAATCCAGCACTGGTGTGGGCCAGGAGGAGCAGGAGTGCTTCCCCCCGGCCCCTCAAGCAAACCTGCTCCCTTCCCACGATAGACAGACCTTCCCTGCAATCGGAAATCCCCCTCAGATCTTGGCCAATAGCTTCACCCCCCACCCGATCGATCCTGACCCACAATTCGCCCCGATCCGCAACCTGTTCAATCCCCCCATAATCTCTTCCTAATCCCCGTTCTCTTCAACTCCAACCCCACGACCTCCCCAACACACGAGTTCCCCCTGACCAGCAGTCTCTTCAGACACCCCATGAATTCCCCCCAGCCCGCGATCTCTTCAATTCCTCACCATGATCTCCCCTCAACCCGCGATCTCCCCAATTCATGACCTCCCCCCCGCCCCACCCATGATCTCTTCAACCCCCCCGCCATGATCTCCCTCTGACCCACAATCTCTTCAACCCCCTTCTTTGTAATCTCTCCCTCCTCTCTGTTCCCTGGTGGCGACTTCCAACGCAGGCCATCCCACCCGACAGCCAAGCAGCCACTCAATCTGGCTGGCTGGCTGGCGGCTGGGAAACGGGGAGAAAAATCTAAGATGAGGTCCTGTCGTTAAATTTGGTGTGACCTCCGCTTTACATGCTTTTCCGGATTTCTCAGTCGCTATAACCCCTGCCCCCTGCTTCCGCCCCGTAAATATCCAGGGCCATTGAAATATCCTCATACAGAAAGCCCCACAAGTGATGCGATTCAAGGCTTAATCCACAACTCTGCTGCATTTTTGATCTCCGCTGTAGTGTTGAGTGGGGGGGTGGGCGGTACCACGTAGAGGCCTGGTGCTTCTCCTTTCACAGCAGCATTGGTGGAGGCCCATGAAGATATTCTTTCTCCCAGTCTTTTCACTCACAGTTTGTGAAGAAAAATATATAGCAAGATTATCTCGGAATAAGTGAAAGTTTTTATTTCACTTTTTCACTTTAATTTTTAACTCATTATAAAATGACTTTGTCTCCTTCCCTGTTGGAGTTAATGTAAGAGAGCAGATCTAAATTATAGGCCATATGCATCTTCGAAAGCTCCAGTGACTCCTGCAGCCACTCTGAAATAGAGCAGCAAATTACAATTAATTTGTAATTTACCCTCTGGAAGGGAGTTTTTAATGTGTATTCCTTGAATTGGGTACTTTCTATTGTAATTCTTACATGTGTGTCACAAGGTTCCATGATATTCAATTAAATGACCCTCAAGTACAAAATGTTTGAACACTTCCATAATTGAGGGGTGTGCTTTGATGTTTTGAATGGTCTTTTTCATTGTAGACGTTTCCTAAGAAATGTCTAGGCTCCACCCAACACATTCCCATGACTGAGTGGAATGAACCATGTGAGGAATTGCAAGTATGAGCCCACATGACGCCATCCAAACGTACAATACATTAGAGCACCAACATGCTATGCTACTGTCTATCTGTCCATTGTGTTCTGCCCCTATGGTAGGTTCTAACTCAAGTTTCACACTTGAGATTCTTGAGCCGCTTACTAGGGAAGAGTTGCAGAGGTGATTCCCCATTGCCTTTCTCATGTTTTGTCTTTATCTCCAGAATACCTTCTCCTAGGTGGACTGCAACCAAGGCTAAAGAGCCCCACCTACCCTTTATGATGAGGAAAGCCACCCATACCCAGCGGATTCAAGTACTTCTGCTGGATACCAACTCAGTATTCAGAACTGGCATTCCAGTCTCCACTCACCAGGGTCGTTTGGAATGGGGCTGAACCCAGCCCTTATGTTCAGAGGTGGGAATACTACCCCTGAGCCAGTAGTCACTCCGTCCAGACACGAGTCTCCCGCCGGATGTCAACCCAGTATTTAGAGGCCATATTCTAGTCTCTACTCACTCGGGCTGTCTGGAGTGGAACTGAAACCTTTCACCTCCTGACTCAGAGGTAGGAATGCTACCACATTGCCAAAGGCTCACTCCCTATGCTGATGTATGTCCCCCCAAAAATAGTGGCATATATACAACTTGGGTAGATCCACAAAATGTCATTTTAATTATTAAAGCATCTCCAGTTGTAGCGTTTCAGTTTCCAATATCTGCTCTTTTTAATTGTTTGTGTTACAAACTGTAGCACCTTTAACAACCTGGATCCAACAGTTCATGAGGTGAAACTCGAAGTTGAGCGGCATTTGAAGAAGAAAAAAAACATTGATCGCATGATTCCTAACACTATCATCATTGGGCCCTTTATTATCAATGTGGAGATGTTGCGGATCAACCTTTCCAAGAAATGCAATGGCTTGGCCCAAGCTGTGTTGAAAATGTTTGCCAAAAAGCTTCATGCACAAGTGGAAGAGGTAAGTTTTTTTAAAATCAGGCTTTAATTTTCTGTGGTACTAAACAACTGTTGTGATTTAATTCCAAATTGTCCATTAGTCTGGTAAATTGAACCAGCTGCGATCTAACTCTATATGACGTGCATATGAATTCATTCCCAGATGTGCTGTTCCTTTGCTTTGAAATGAATAAATAATTGGGCATGACTCCAAACTGTGATTAAGTCAATAGACAATTTATATGTAGAATAACAGATACCCAAGATTTTATTATAGGTTGGAATCTAATCAAGGAATTTGAATGGTTTATATATGTAACATATATAAGGGGTGTGGGCTACAGACTGGCATCTAATCAGGGTTTGCATGGTTTAGACATAAAATAACAGATACCTCGGAATGTGTTATGGGCTGTAATCTAACAAGGGTTTGGGATGGTTTGCATATGGAAAAATGGATGTCTGAGGGGATTAGAATGCATAGAGTCAAATATTAAAGGATAAGGAATGTCCAGTGGGAGTATTTTCTATTCAAAGTACTCCTCCCTTGCTGCACTGTTGGAGTGACATTCTTTTGGATGAGTGAGGCCCTCCCTGCCCTCTCAGTTGGACATTAAAGATCCCACAGCACTGTTTGAAGAAGAGCAGAAGTGTTGTCCTAGCCCGTATATGTCTCTTAACAAACATCACAAAAACAAATTATCTGGTAATTTATCTTATTGCGTTTTATGAGACCATGTTGTAAGCAAAATTTGCCTTTATAGCAACAGGGATTACACTTCAAAAGCACTTCTTTGGCTGTGAAATGTTTTGGAATATCCTGAGGACATGAATGATGCTATATAAATGCACATTCTTTCTTTATTCCTCCCCTATCAATGGCTAAGACCTAATCCAAAATAGCCTTAGTTTAGAAGTAAGATGCTTCTACCTGGGTAGGGAAGCAAACTTGGAATGCAAGCCTAGCTACAGAACCCATATGCATCTCTTAGTGTTACTGGCAGAGGCCTGATAATAGGTCGTCTTCCTGTCAGCTTAACTTAGAAGGGACATTAAGGAAGCAGGAAAAAACTATTTATAAAATTGGAGAGGAAATCATCAAAAAATTGTTTGATTTCTATGTAATGATTCTATGTGATTTCTATCCTTTAGATTAATGATGATTATAGAATGATCAATAGAAAATTGTTTGACAAGGCTAACACAATTGAAGACTTGACAGACCACCGAGAGTGGATGAAGAAAATTCCTGAATTGCTGAAAATAAATGAGGTACGAACATTTAAAAACATGAAAGAAAAGATAATTCAGCCCATCAACTCCCTTTCTTAAATGTACAATTTCTCCATGGATTCTGCCCTACTCATTTAATTTCCTGAGAGAACGTGCTACATAAATATTTCTTGATTCAAACAGCTTTTGAGTAAAATGACAGAAAATTCATCCATAATCGCATCTCCTCCATTCAGTGCAGTTTGGCTAACCCTGCTCACCAGACAGCAAACCTGGTCTGGTGTCTTCCAACTCCTATCCCAGCAACATAGGAGCCATTGTGTTGTAGATGGGGGCCACAGAAATAATTTATGTAATTCTTTGATCGCATTCACATTAAAGTGGATTTATTTTTTAGTATTTTAAACTTAATTTTTACATAGATATATATACTTCAACTTACATTTCTCTGTCCCGAAATATAGCCCTGACATTATCATTCACCATGGGATGGGAATTCCTCTCATTGCAAACAGTAACAACAATGTAGGTGGTGGTGAAAAATTATGGAATTCAGGCAGTTGGGGCTAATGGACTAGTGAAAGTAATTCTGACCTTGTTAAAGACTTGTTAAAGGCTAATGAAGGGAAGGACTGCTCAATCAACTTGCCATGTAAAGCTTCTCAACAGTTGACTCATTGGCCCCGATATTTACGGGGAGGCGGGAAAGGATTGGGACGAGGCCGCAGCAACAGCCAGGAAACCCGGAAATCTGGGTAACGTGGAGCTCCTGCCGAATCTAACTGCAGGATCGCATTTACATTTTTTATCCCTGTTTCCCGGGCTACAACCAACCAGATTAGAGGCTGGCTAGCTGCCATGTGGGAAGGCATGCACTGGAAGGGAAGGGGAGAGGAGAGGAGAGGAGGGAATGAAGGTAGGGAGGCAGAGACCCTGGAGGTCAATGGGGGGGGGATCGGAAAAGCTAGTGGTGGAGCGGGGGGGGGGGGGTGAGATCAGAGGTCATGGGTGTTATGTCCTTGGCTGCTCTGATCATGATTCCACAAGGCAATGTGTTGTACTTGAACTGTAGTGACCTTAGTCCTAACTCCAGAGTGAGGATATCTGGTGGCCTGCCTTTTATACTAGGCCAGGCACACCTATACAAGTAAACTACAAGTCTCCCACTGCTGTGACCTCTCGTGGCACACCTTGTGATCGTACCAATAGTAGCCATGTAGAATACATGACAACACTCTCCCCCAAGCCTTTAGTGCAAATCGCCTCTGCATTTACTGTGCTCTGGGTTTAGCTCTATCTGGTTGACCCTTGGCAGGTCGTTTCAATCTTGGGTGAGTGGTTGATGTTTCGTTGGCAGCAGAGTGCTGGTGGTTGCTGTTCGTGTGTGTCCCTGACCACTTCATTCTCCGCCCCCCCCCCAACATATAGATTATGCCAGAGGCTCAATGCATTCATATACATTCAAGTCCAGAAAAACAAGTTTGCATTACATTTGTGGTTCAGTTATGAGACAAGTATGTTAGACTGGTGGGATACATTATCGATACATACTGGGGATCGATAACCAGTGCGTAAGGACAAGCGAATTCCAGAACTGCTGGATGGTGTCTAGGCAGTCTGGTGGCGGCACGGTGCCCAGTACTGGCAGTGGGAACCCGGTTGGCTCAAGTTGCCTGCTCTTGGGGCTGTTGCTGTTGCTCCTAGCGTTGGGCAGGTTCACAGGTGCCTGTGACGACCCTTTCTTTGCGCTCTGGGTCGCTGCTGCTCCCTGAGGAGCAGTTGTCTAGCAGTGCACAGGGAACTGCTGACTCTCTACCCTAGGCATTGTTTGGTTTGGGATCCTGGCTGATCCCGGTCCCCTTTGGGAGAACTGTAGTGGGTGACCCTTTGTTCCCGGGTATGGCCTTGGTGGCGATGAGGTCTGGGGACTGCGCCTGAGCACTGCTTGCTTTTTTAGGCTTGTGGCTATTGGTGCCATCGGGTGCCTGAGAAGTGGAGCCGATCAGGGGCAAGGTATCTATATCGGTACCGTTGCTCTCTTGAGATCGCTTGCTCTGCAGCTCGTGTGTATTGGCTGCTTGTGGCCACACTCCATGGTGCATAACTCTGGTCCCAGGGACACAGGCTACAGTGTTGGGTAGCTCGCTGGACCTGTGTACTCCCGATAGGTGTTTGCCCGCTGCAATGGCAGTGTGCAGTTGAAATCCTACATCGCACAACATTTCATTATTTATTGTGAATATCCTGTAGCTCCGATCACGATCGCGCGACTTTTCATTGCTTGTTGCATGTACACAATTCTGATCAACAATTACACATTTTACATGATCGCAATCGCGCGACTTTTCCTTGCTTATTGCCTGTACACAACTCTGATCATCAGTTACACATTTTATCTCTAACTCACAGTTGCTATTACATTGTCCCTTTAAGTGTTGTGGGTTGCAGGCCTCCTTTAAGAGAGCCTTGCTTTCTTTACCCCAATCCTCTTCTCCGTTTGGTGCCACGTGTTGCTCCATCAGCGCTGCACCTCGTGGTCTGGCCGCCGCCATCTTTTTCTTCAGTGCATCACCTCATGGTTCGGGCGCCATCTTTCCACCATCTACGATGTCGACTGCGGTGATCCTCTTCTCCCCGGGTTTTGCCCCCGAAGTTGGGAAGTCGCCTCAGGATCTGATTTTCTTCCTCTGGAGTCCTGCCAAAGGTGCGCTCGGGTCATCCCAGTTGGATCATCTCCACGCAGTCGTGCTGGGCTGGTCTGCTCTCTGGTGCTGGATCCAACCTCAGGTGAGGGCTTGCTTTGCCTCTGAGCGCAGAGGGCGTCGATCGCTGGAGGGATAAAGTCTAAAGTCTTCCCACTTCCAATGGATCTTCTCCATCCACCTTCTTCCGAGTAGCGTTGGTCCATCAAGTGCAACAATCCACAGAGGTAACGTGCACCCCGCCATTATGGAATACCTTAACATCCGCACTACCAACGACTGGGATAAGTTCATCGGTGTAGGTGCGCAGCTTTGCCTGAACCAGGACCAACTTGGGTCGTTCAGCTTGATTGTCCCATAGCCTCTCAAAGACTTCTTGATGCATTATTGACTGGCTCGCCCTCGTGTCTACTTCCATGAAGACTGGAACGCCACCTATCTCGACTACCATCCTCAACGAGGAACACTCGGTGTGCAGGTGAACATCGTCGTGGGGCTGAGCTGCCTCTCTGTCTATCGTTTCATAACCCGTGCCGGATTCATGGCCATCTGCAGACTCTTCATCAACACAGTGAGTCATATTTCTCTTAAACATTCGCTGGAGGTGGCCCTTTGTGCTGCAGCCTTTGCATACATCGTCTTTAAAACGGCACTGGTGACCCTGTGATTCCCTCCACAATGCCAGCTACTCGATTAGCCCCCCTCAGCGGACTCTGAGTTAAGGAACTCGGGGGCCTGTTCCCTCTTCCCTGAGAAGGTTCGGTTTTACAGTCCAGCCTCTAATAGGGCACCACTCTGTGCACAGTACTTGCCGGGTTTGAGTCCTGAGGGTGAGTCATCTGCCTGGAGCCGCAGGTCGAGGTCATGAATGCCTGGCTCACAGAGATGGCCTTCTGCAGCGTGACTGTGGTATCCGCCAACAGTAGCTTATGAAGAAGGCCCTCATGGCCGATTCCAATGACAAAAATGTCCCGCAGCGCTTCGGTGAGGTGGTCACTCTGGAGTTGATTTCGTGATTTCCTGGCCTTTGGGCCGTCAGTGGGTGTAGAACCGGTGTCTGGCTGTGAGGATGCTCTCCTTGGGCTTGAGTTGCTCATGGATTAGTGTTACGAGCTTGGTCATTGTCTACGCTGGTGCTAGCAAGTTCCTGACGAGGCCATAGACGTTGGGCCCATAACTGGTTAGCAGGATAGCTCTGCACTTGCCAGCCAGTGTGGCTGGGTTGTCTCCTGCCAGGTCGTTTGCTGTGAAGAAATGGTTGAGCCTCTCCACAAAGGCGTCCCATTCATCACCATCGGCGAACTGCTGCAACGTACTAAGAGTAGCCATTTTCGTGTGAAAGTCCGTAATTTCGTCGTCAATTGTTATGTCCTTGGATGCTCTGATAACGATTCCATGAGGCAATGTGTTGTATTTGAACTGTATTGACCTTAGTCCTTTATTGATAACTCCAGAGTGAGGATCACACCTGGTGGCCAGCCTTTTATACTAGGCCAGGCACACCTGTACAGGTAAACTACAAGTCTCCCACTGCTGTGCCCTCTGGTGGCACACCTTGTGATAGTACCAATAGTAGCCATGTAGGATACATGACAATGGGGAGATCGGATGCTGGCGGGAGACCGGAGCATATAAACATAAAACCAGCCCAGGAGCAAGAGACAAGGGGTGGGGGGGTGGGGGAACGGGGGGGGCGCAGAGATAGACTGAGATAGAAATCAGTAGCAGGAATGGAATCAAGTATTTCAGAGCTGGGAAGGTTTTTTTTTCCTGACCTTGTTGGCTTGAACCTCAGCACTGTGCTACAATGCAACATACTTTCAATAGTTTTTTGGGGGTGATCGGAAATGCTGGGGGATGGGGGTGGCGGCATCAGAAAGGCCATCAGGGGAAGAGCGGAGATCGGGGTGTGATCGGAAAGGCTTGGGGGCGGTGTGGGGGAGGGGGCACCAGAAAGGCCGGCAGGGGAAGAGCGGAGGTCAGGGTGCGGTTGGAAAGACCAGTGGGCGGAGATCATGGGTTGGGCTGGGAGATCGGATCGTGGTGGGGCTCGGGGTGGCGGGCTGGGGGAGGGAAGGGAGGTCGGCCGATCATGATGATAGAACATGTTTGCTGGGGGGCCTGGGGGAGAAGCATTCTTGCTCCTGGCCCACAGGCAGTGCTGGAAAGACACTTGCCTATTGGATCCAGCCGCTTTAGCATCCCTCCAGCTGCTGGGTTTCCCGATCCCTGGGAAATAATGCCCGCAGACATTAAATCTAAAGGCCTGTGAAAATTTGAGACACACAGCCTCATTAAAATATTTAAATGGCAGACCCACCTCTGGAGAGCAGGTTAGTGACCTGTGCCCCAACCCACCTCCGTTAAAGCTGGACACGTTGGGGGCGGGTTGGGTTTGAGTTTCCGATTTTTGAAATTTTAGCCCCTCCCTCGCATCTCTTGGGGATTAAAATTACCCTCATTAACTCCAGTTCAGACCAGGAGATGTAGAATTTTCTGAATAGGCAGAGCCATAGTAGTTGCTCATATAGTGCAACAGCCACCCCACGTTAAAAGAATTCACGCACAGCCATCTTCCACAGTTTAAAATGAGTTCATCAGTCACCTGAGTACTCATTTTTAGTGTGGAAGCAAGTCATCCTCGACCTTGAGGGACTGCCTATGATGATGATGATGCACATATATCCAGTCTGCTTGGGAAGCACAGATGAATGCTGCACACTCTGGGGTAAAAAGGATATAAGGTAAACATCTAAATATTAGGTTACATTAGCAATTGATGGGCTGTTCTATTCTACTTTAAAGGCAACTGACCAGGGCTGCACAAAAGAGGTATAAAGAAGGCTAGGTATTATGGCCCCAAGTTTCCACATGCGGCGAAAAAGGCGCCCCTCAGAGCTGGGCGCCTGTTTTTCGCGCCGAGAACGGCGCCTGAAAAAAACCGCGGTATTCAAGGAGCTCGATGTCTGCTTGGCGCGGCGCACAGGGGGCGGAGCCTACCGCTCGCGCCGATTTTGTAAGTAGGAGGGGGCGGGTACAATTTAAATGAGGCTTCTTGGTGTCGGTAACCCTGCGCGTGCGCGTTGGAGCGTTCGCGCACGCGCAGTCTGAAGTAAACATTGGCACTCGACTATTTTTAAAAGTGCTGCAGAAAAAGTGAAGATTTGTTTCTTGGACTCCTGCAAAGGCTTGCATTTTAATTTTCTTGATATTTCTGTGTGTGAGGGAGTGCTTTTAGCAGCACTGCTGAATAAATCACCTGCTGAAATCAGTGAGTTCAGCTTTTCACTGCTAAACTTGCAGAACCGGTGCCTGCAAATTAAGGACTATGTGTTTGAAGAAATAAAAGTACCAATTCAACTTTGCAATTGATCAACTTACACCAAGAACAAAGAATTTCTTGCATGAGGAAGCAAACCATTGCATAATATGTGGTGCACCCATTCTGCAAATTTAAATATAAAGATGTCGATGTGGCTGCCTCTCCCTGTCCAAATGGCCTCAGTCAGTCCCCCTCACAGCTCGAAGGCTGCTGCTGCTGCTCCCGACCAGCCACTGACGCCGCTGCAATCCCATGGCCGAATGGCCTCAAGTCCGTCCGGGTGCTGCATCTTCGCGGGGAATGAAGGCCTGCCTCAAGCACCAAGGCTGCTTGCTACCTGCCCCTGCCGTCGAGACCGACGCCACACCGCTGCCTCAAGCACTGAAGCTCAGCACCAAGGCTGCTTGCTGCCTGCCCCTGCCCCCGAGACCGACGCCACACCGCTGCCTCAAGCACTGAAGCTCAGCACCAAGGCTGCTTGCTGCCTGCCCCTGCCCCCGAGACCGACGCCACACCGCTGCCTCAAGCACTGAAGCTCAGCACCAAGGCTGCTTGCTGCCTGCCCCTGCCCCCGA
Source organism: Pristiophorus japonicus (assembly GCF_044704955.1). NCBI lineage: Eukaryota > Metazoa > Chordata > Chondrichthyes > Pristiophoridae > Pristiophorus > Pristiophorus japonicus. The sequence continues at coordinate 101,642,245 of NC_091988.1, read as the reverse complement.
GACCGACGCCACACCGCTGCCTCAAGCACTGAAGCTCAGCACTAAGGTTGCTTGCTGCCTGCCCCCGAGACCGACGCCACACCGCTGCCTCAAGCACTGAAGCTCAGCACTAAGGCTGCTTGCTGCCTGCCCCCGAGACCGACGCCACACCGCTGCCTGAAAGGCCTGCCTGAAGCACTTTCACACAGGTAGGAAGATAGTTTATTTAATCTTTTCTTTGCTTATAAATTTTTATTCAGGTTGGATTTATTTGTATAATATTTGTATAAGTATAACTAAGGATTGATTGTAGAATTTAATGACTTCCCTTCCCCCCCCTACCCCCCCCACAACCTCGTTCCCGACGCCTAATTTGTAACCTGCGCCTGATTTTTTTAAAGTGCAGACAAGGTTTTTTCAAGCGTACAAAAATCTTCACTTGCTCCATTCTAAGTTAGTTTGGAGTACGTTTTCACTGTGGAAACTTTCAAATCAGGCGTCAGTGGCTGGACACGCCCCCTTTTGAAAAAAAAATTCAGTTCCAAAGTGAAACTGTTCTACCTGACTAGAACTGCAGAAAAAAAAATGTGGAGAATTGCGATTTCTAAGATAGTCCGTTCTCCACCAGTTGCTCCTAAAAATCAGGAGCAAATCATGTGGAAACTTGGGACCGTAGTCTTACGAGGCATTTAAAAAATATATAGCTAAATATTCTTTTAACTGCTTTCAAAACTCACCCTTCCATAGTAACTAGCTTAACTGCGTTAAGACTGATCTCGAACTATTAGTTTACTCATTAGTGTAATATATCCTTACGACATCACAAATACACACGCACAAGATGGCTCTTAACACAGGAACTTATGTGACCTTGTCACATGATGCTTTTATGGTATTTACATGAATAGTTGCATTACCACAGTAGTCCACTAGGTGGATTGGCAGTAATCATGGGAGATTTTAACCTACATATCGATTGGTCAAATCAAATCGCACGGGGTAGCCTTGAGGAGGAATTCATAGAATGCATACAGGATTGTTTCTTAGAACAGTATGTTACAGAACCTACAAGGGAACAAGCTATCTTAGATCTGGTACTGTGTAATGAAACAGGAATAATAAACGATCTCCTAGTAAAAGATCCTCTCGGAATGAGTGATCACAGTATGGTTGAATTTGTAATACAGATTGAGGGTGAGGAAGTAGTGTCTCAAAAGAGCATACTATGCTTAAACAAAGGAGACTACAGTGGGATGAGGGCAGAGTTGGCTAAAGTAGACTGGGAACACAGACTAAACGGTGGCACAATTGAGGAACAGTGGAGGACTTTTAAGGAGCTCTTTCAAAGTGCTCAACAAAAATATATTCCAGTGAAAAAGAAGGGCGGTAAGAGAGGGGATAACCAGCCGTGGATAACCAAGGAAATAAAGGAGAGTATCAAATTAAAAACCCATGCATATAAGGTGGCCAAGGTTAGTGGGAAACTAGAAGATTTGGAAAATTTTAAACGACAGGAAAGAATGACTAAGAAAGCAATAAAGAAAGGAAAGTAAACTTGCGCAAAACATAATAACAGATAGTAAAAGTTTTTACCGATATATAAAATGGAAAAGAGTGACTAAAGTAAATGTTGGTCCCTTAGAAGATGAGAAGGGGGATTTAATAATGGGAAATGTGGAAATGGCTGAGACCTTAAACAATTATTTTGCTTCGGTCTTCACAATGGAAGACACTAAAACCATGCCAAAAGTTTCTGGTCACGGGAATGTGGGAAGGGAGGACCTTGAGACAATCACTGTCACTAGGGGGTAGTGCTGGACAGGCTAATGGATCTCAAGGTAGACAAGTCCCCTGGTCCTGATGAAATGCATCCCAGGGTATTAAAAGAGATGGCGGAAGTTATAGCAGATGCATTCGTTATAATCTACCAAAATTCTCTGGACTCTGGGGAGGTACCATCTAATTGGAAAGCAGCTAATATAACGCCTCTGTTTAAAAAAGGGGGCAGACAAAAGGTAGGTAACTATAGGCCGGTTAGTTTAACATCTGTAATGGGGAAAATGCTTGAAGCTATCATTAAGGAAGAAATAGCGGGACATCTAGATAGGAATAGTGCAATCAAACAGACGTAACATGGATTCATGAAGGGGAAATCATGCTTAACTAATTTACTGGAATTCTTTGAGGATATAACGAGCATGGTGGATAGAGGTGTACCGATGGATGTGGTGTATTTAGATTTCAAAAAGGCATTCGATAAGGTGCCACACAAAAGGTTAGTGGTGTGCCACAGGGATCGGTGCTGGGACCACAACTGTTTACAATATATATAGATGACCTGAAAGAGGGGACAGAGTGTAGTGTAACAAAATTTGCAGATGACACAAAGATTAGTGGGAAAGCGGGTTGTGTAGAGGACACAGAGAGGCTGCAAAGAGATTTGGATAGGTTAAGCGAATGGGCTAAGGTTTGGCAGATGGAATACAATGTCGGAAAATGTGAGATCATCCACCTTGGGGAAAAAAACAGTAAAAGGGAATATTATTTGAATGGGGAGAAATTACAACATGCTGCAGTGCAGAGGGACCTGGGGGTCCTTGTGCATGAAACTCTTTTGAGTTTACCTGTAAAAACATAAACATTAAAACCATGCCACCCGACCTGGGTGTCAAAAAGTTAGTTTGCAGGTGCAGCAGGTAATCAGGAAGGCGAATGGAATGTTGGCCTTCATTGCGAGAGGGATGGAGTACAAAAGCAGGGAGGTCCTGCTGCAGCTGTACAGGGTATTGGTGAGGCCGCACCTGGAGTACTGCATGCAGTTTTGGTCACCTTACTTAAGGAAGGATATACTAGCTTTGGAGGGGGTACAGAGACGATTCACTAGGCTGATTCTGGAGATGAGGGGGTTACCTTATATGATAGATTGAGTAGACTGGGTCTTTACTCGTTGGAGTTCAGAAGGATGAGGGGTGATCTTATAGAAACATTTAAAATAATGAAAGGGATAGACAAGATAGAGGTTGTTTCCACTGGTCGGGGAGACTAGAACTAGGGGGCACAGCCTCAAAATACGGGGGAGCCAATTTAAAACCGAGTTGAGAAGGAATTTCTTCTCCCAGAGGGTTGTGAATCTGTGGAATTCTCTGCCCAAGGAAGCAGTTGAGGCTAGCTCATTGAATGTATTCAAATCACAGATAGATAGATTTTTAACCAATAAGGGAATTAAGGGTTATGGGGAGCGGGCGGGTAAGTGGAGCTGAGTCCACGGCCAGATCAGCCATGATCTTGTTGAGTGACGGAGCAGGCTCGAGGGGCTAGATGGCCTACTCCTGTTCCTAATTCTTATGTTATATTCTTATATTATCAGTAGTCCACTAGGTGGCGCTCTATATTACACTTCTCCCTCCTTAATGAAGAAGTAATCATAACAAAATAATCATCATACATAACTTGCATGGTTGTACACAACAAAAGATATGGACTTATTTTGCCATATTTACAAATCAAACTTAACCACTCGTTTAATAAAAACAGAAAATGCTGGAAATCTCAGCGGGTCAGGCAGAGAGAGAAACAGAGTCAACATTTCAGCTTGATGACCCTTCATCAGAACGGGCGAATATTCGAAATGAACAGATGCTTAAGGAGCACTGAAAGGGGGAGGGGAGGAAAGAACAAAAGGGAAGGTCTGTGATAGGGCAGAAGACAGGAGAGATTAGAGAGACAAAAGTGATGATGGGACGAGTTGAGATAGTAATGACAGAAGTTAGAAAAAAGTTAGTCTGGATCGGGTGTGAATGGCGGAATAATTACCAGCTGTCATGGGAAACAGAGAAAAAAAGTTACATAAGATAGTGGGGGTGAGGGTATTTAAAAAAAAATGGAGGAACGGGAGCCAAATATGGGTAGAGGTTATGGTCTTGAAGTTGTTGAACTCGATGTTGAGTCCAGAAGGCTGTAAAGTGCCTAAACAAAAGATGAGGCACTGTTCCTCGAGCTTGCAGTGAGCATGGAAATGTCAGAGTGAGAGTGGAGCAGGGAATTAAAGTGACAGGTGCCCGGTAGCTCGGGATCACGCAGACTGAACGGACATGTTCCCCAATGTAGAGGAGACCACATCGTGAACACAGTATACTAAATTGGAAGAAATACAAGTAAATCACTGTTTCATCTGGAAAGAGTATTTGGGGCCTTGGATAGTGGGAAGAAGGAGGAGGTAAAAGGGCAGGTGTTGCATCTCCTGCGCTTGCACGGGAAGGTGCCATGGGAAGGGGAGGGGATGCTGGCGGTGACTGCGGAATAGACTAGGGTATCGCGGAGGGAGTGGTCCCTTCGGAATGCTGAGAGGGGAGGGGAAGGGAAGATGTGATTGGTGGTGGGATCATGCTGGATGTGGCAGAAATGGCGAACGATGATCCGTTGAACGTGGAGGCTGGTGAGGTGAAAGGTGAGGACAAGGGGAACCCCGTCGTGGCTCTGAGAGGGAGGGGAAGGGGTGAGAACAGAGGTGCGCAAAATAGAACAGACACGGTCGAGGGCCATGTTAACCACGGCAGAAGGGAATCCTCAGTTGAGGAAAAAGGAAGACATGTTAGAGGCACTAGTGTGGAAGATGGCATTGTCAGAGCAGATGCGACAGAGACAGAGAAATTGGGAGAATGGAATGCAGTCCTTACAGGATGCGGGGTGGGAGGAAGTGTAGTCCAGATAGCTGTGGGAGTCAATGGGTTTATAATGAATGTTTGTCAATAGTCTATCCCCATAGATGGAGACAGAGAAGTCGAGGAAGGGAATGGAAGAGTCGGAGATGGGCTATGTGAAGGAAGGGTGGAAATTGGAAACCGATACAGTCATCAATGTACCGGTAAACATATCTCATGAAAAGGCAGGCACAGCTAGGACCCATGTGGGTTCCCATAGCAACACCTTTAATTTGGACGAAGTCAGTGGAGTTCAAGGAGCAGTTGTTCAATGTGAGAACAAGTTCAGCCATGCCTGCCTGACTAGCTATGCCTGCCTTTTAATGGGATATGTGGAACATTCTTTGTTCCAGTCCTGCTCGGGTCCCCTCCCTCACCTCTTTTTCCGGTACATTGATGACTGTATTGGTGCCATTTCCTGCTCTCGCCCTGAACTAGAAAATTTCATTCACTTTGCATCCAACTTCCACCCTTCCTTCACCTTCACATGGTTCATCTCTGACTTTTCACTTCCCATATCGACTTCTCTGTCTCCATTTCTGGGGATAGACTATTGACAAACATTCGTTATAAGCCCACTGACTCCCTCAGCGACCCGGACTACACTTCCTCCCACCCCGCATCTTGTAAGGACTCCATTCCATTCTCACACTTTCTCCGTCGCATCTGCTCTGACGATGCCACCTTCCACACTAGTGCCTCTGACATGTCTTCCTTTTTCCTCAACCGAGGATTCCCCTCTGTGTGTTAACATGGCCCTTGACCATATCAGTTCTATTTCCCGCAGCTCTGCTCTCACCCCTTCCCTTCCCTCCCAGTACCCCTTGTCCCCACCTTTCACTCTACCAGCCTTCACGTTCAATGGATCATCTTCCGCCATTTCCGGCATCTCCAGCATCATCCCACCACCAATCACATCTTCCCTCCTCTCCCCTCTCAGCATTCCGAAGGGACCGCTCCCTCCACAACACCCTGATCGTTCCGCAGTCATCCTCAGCATCCCCTCTCCTTCCCAAGGCACCTTCCGTGCAAGCACAGGAAATGCAACACCTGCCCTTTTACCTCCCCTCCATTCCCACTATCCAACAAATCTACATTTGGTAATGTATTAGGTAGATTACCCTCTGTAACCTGGTTTATGGTTACTTTATAATTACAACACGACCTTACCTTACCGTCTGACTTAAGTACAATAACAATGGGTATAGAAACACAGAAACATAGAAAATAGATGCAAGAGTAGGCCATTTGGCCCTTCGAGCCTTCACCACCATTCAATAAGATCATGGCTGATCATTCACCTCAGTACCCCTTTCCTGCTTTCTCTCCATACCCCTTGATCCATTTAGCCGTAAGGGCCATATCTAACTCCCTCTTGAATATATCCAATGAACTGGCATTAACAACTCTCTGCGGTAGGGAATTCCACAGGTTAACAACTCTCTGAGTGAAGAAGTTTCTCCTCATCTCAGTCCTAAATGGCTTACCTCTTATCCTTAGACTATGTCCCCTGGTTCTGGACTTCCCCAACATCGAGAACATTCTTCCTGCATCTAACCTGTACAATCCCGTCAGAATTTTGTATGTTTCTATGAGGTCCCCTTTCATTCTTCTACACTCCAGTAAATACAAGCTCAGTCGATCCAATCTCTCCTCATATGTCAGTCCTGCCATCCCGGGAATCAGTCTGGTGAACCTTCGTTGCACTCCCTCAATAGCAAGAGCGTCCTTCCTCAGATTAGGAGACCAAAACTGAACACAATATTCCAGGTGTGGCCTCACCAAGGCCCTGTACAACTGCAATAAGACCTCCCTGCTCCTATACTCCAATCCTCTAGCTATGAAGGCCAAAATACCATTTGCCTTCTTCATCGCCTGCTGTACCTGCTTGCCAATTTTCAATGACTGATGTACCATACACCCAGGTCTCGTTGCACCTCCCCTTTTCCTAATCTGCCGCCATTCAGATAATATTCTGTCTTTGTGTTTTTGCCACCAAAGTGGATAACCTCACATTTATCCACATTATACTGCATCTGCCATGCATTTGCCCACTCACCTAACCTGTCCAAGTCACCCTGCAGCTTCTTAACGTCCTCCTCACAGCTCACACCGCCGCCCAGATTAGTGTCATCTGCAAAACTTCCTTCATCCAAATCATTGATGTATATTGTAAAGAGCTGGGGTTCCAGCACTGAGCCCTGCGGCACCCTGCTATTCTGAAAAGGACCCGTTTATCCCGACTCTTTGCTTCCTGTCTGCCAACCAGTTCTCTATCCACGTCAGTACATTACCCCCAATACCATGTACTTTAATTTTGCACACTAATCTCTTGTGTGGAACCTTGTCAAAAGCCTTTTGAAAGTCCAAATACACCACATCCACTGGTTCTCCCTTGTCCACTCTACTAGTTACATCCTCAAAAAATTCTCGAAGATTTGTCAAGAATGATTTCCCTTTCATAAATCCATGCTGATTTGGACCAATCCTGTTACTACTTTCCAAATGCGCTGCTATTTCATCTTTAATAATTGATTCCAATATTTTCCCCACTACTGATGTCAGGATAACCGGTCTATAATTACCCGTTTACTCTCTTCCTCCTTTCTTCAAAAGTGGTGTTACTTTAGCTACCTTCCAGTCCATAGGAACTGATCCAGCGTCGATAGACTGTTGGAAAATGATCACCAATCCATCCACTATTTCTAGGGCCACTTTCTTAAGTACTCTGGGATGCAGACTATCAGGCCCTGGGGATTTAGCGGCCTTCAATCCCATCAATTTCCCGAACACAATTTCCCGCCTAATAAGGATTTCCTTCAGTTCCTCCTGCTCACTAGACTCTCGATCCCCTAGTGTTTCTGGAAGGTTATTTGTGACTTCCTTCATGAAGATAGAACCAAAGTATTTGTTTAACTGGTCTGCCGTTTCTTTGTTCCCCATTATAAATTCACCTGAATCTGACTGCAAGGGACCTACGTTTGTTTTCACTAATCTTTTTCTCTTCACATATCTATAGAAGCTTTTGCAGTCAGTTTTTATGTTCCCAGCAAGCTTCCTCACATACTCTATTTCCCCCCTCCGAATTAAACCCTTTGTCCTCCTCTGCTGAATTATAACATTCTCCCAGTCCTCAGGTTTGCTGCTGTTTCTGGCTAATTTATACGCCTCTTCCTTGGATTTAACATTATCCTTAATTTCCCTTGTTAGCCACGGTTGAGCCACCTTCCCCGTTTTATTTTTACTCCAGACAAGGATGTACAATTGTTGAAGTTCATCCATGTGCTCTTTAAATGTTTGCCATTGCCTATCCACCGTCAACCCTTTAAGTGTCACTCGCCAGTCTGTTCTAGCCAATTCACGTCTCATACCATCAAAGTCACCTTTCCTTAAGTTCAGGACCCTAGTCTCTGAATTAACTGTGTCACCCTCCATCTTAATAAAGAATTCTACCATATTATAGTCACTCTTCCCCAAGGGGCCTCACATAACAAGATTGCTAATTAGTCCCTTCTCATTACACATCACCGAGTCTAGGATGGCCAGCCCTCTAGTTGGTTCCTCGACATATTGGTCTAGAAAACCATCCCTAATACACTCCAGGAAATCCTCCTTCACCGCATTGCTACCAGTTTGGTTAGCCCAATCAATATGTAGATTAAAGTCGCCCATGATAACTGCTGTACCTTTATTGCACGCATCCCTAATTTCTTGTTTGATGCTGTCCCCAACCTCACTACTACTGTTGGTGGTCTGTACACAACTCCCTCTAGCGTTTTCTGCCCTTTGGTATTCCGTAGCTCCACCCATACCGATTCCACATCATCCAAGCTAATGTCCTTCCTTCCTAATTTCCTCTTTAACCAGTAACGCCACCCCACCTCCTTTTCCTTTCTGTCTATCCTTCCTGAATGTTGAATACCCCTGGATGTTGAGTTCCCAGCTTTGGTCACCCTCGAGCCATGACTCCGTGATGCCAATTACATCATATCCGTTAACAGCTGTCTGCGCAGTTAATTCGTCTACCTTATTACGAATACTCCTTGCATTGAGGCACAGAGCCTTCAGGCTTGTCTTTTTAACACACTTTGCCACTTTAGATTTTTGCTGTAATGTGGTCCTTTTTGCTTTTTGCCTTGGGTTTCTCTGCCCTCCACTTTTACTTTTCTTCTTTCTATCTTTTGCTTCTGCCTCCATTCTACTTCACTCTGTTTCTCTGCATTGGTTTTCATCCCCCTGCCATATTAGTTTAACCCCTCCCCAACAGCACTAGCAAACACTCCTCCTCGGACATTGGTTCCGGTGCTGCCCAGGTTTGTACTGGTCCCACCTCCCCCAGAACCGGTTCCAATGCCCCAGGAATTTGAATCCCTCCCTTCTGCACCACTCCTCAAGCCACGTATTCATCTGAGATATCATGAGATTCCTACTCTGACTAGCACGTGGCACTGGTAGCAATCCTGAGATTACTACTTTTGAGGTCCTTCTTTTTAATTTAGCTGCTAGCTCCCTAAATTCATCTTGTAGGACCTCATCCCGTTTTTTACCTATATCATTGGTACCTATATGCATCAGGACAACTGGCTGTTCATCCTCCCCCTTCAGAATGTCCTGCAGCCACTCCAAGACATCCTTGACCCTTGCACCAGGGAGGCAACATACCATCCTGGAGTCTCAATTGCGGCCGCAGAAACGTCTATCTATTCCCCTTACTATAGAATCCCCTACCACTATAGCTCTCCCACTCTTTTTCCTGTCCTCCTGTGCAACAGAGCCACTCATGGTGCCATGAATTTGGCTGCTCCTGCTTCTGCTCTCCCCTTAACTGTCATCCCACTCAACCGTACCCAAAGCGGTGTATCTATTTTGCAGGGGGATGACCTTCCTTCCACTGCTCTTCCTGTTGGTCACCCATCCCATATCTGGCTGTGTAACCTTTACCAAAACCAACTCACTAAACGTGCTATTCTCAACATCTTCAGCATCGCGCATGCTCCAGAGTGAATCCACCCACAGCTCCAGTACCGCAATGCGGTCTGTCAGGTGCTGCAGCCGGATACACTTCCTGCACATTTAGTCGAGAGGGACACTGGAAGCATCCCTGACTTCCCACATAGCACAGGAGGAGCATGACTCGGTTGCGAGCTCTCCTGCCATGGCTTAACCCTTAGATTAACTTAATTTGGCAACAACAATGCTAAAGGTTGAGAAAGAAAAAGAAAAAGAAAAACTACTCACCAATCACCACCAATCACTTATCCCCTTGGCTGTGACGTCACCCTTTGATTTCTTTCTACTTCTTTTTTGTCTTCTCTCTCTGCACCTGCTGGCCTCCACAAACTCCTGCTGCTCCCCGACTACATTGGGCCTTTTATAGGCCTCTCTGACGCTGACGCTCCACCTCCACGAACTCCCGTCCAATTACTTAGATCTACCTTAGAGGTAATGTTCTCAGTTTCTAGTCTTTTGAGTTGTTGCTCAACTTTCTCCTTGAGTGTGTATGGTATGGGATGTGGCTTATAGTAAACTGGTCTAGTGTCCTTCTGTCCTCTGACACTCGACTTGAAGCCTTGGATCGGACTGCCTGGTTCACAGAACACCTTCTGATACTACTTAATGACATCATCCTTCGATGCAAATCTTGTTTCAACATGAAAAATCTCATTCCAATCCAGCTTCAGTGATCCCAACAAATTTCTACCTATCAAGACAGGCTTGTCTTCTGCTACTACTAAGAGAGGCAAGCACTGAAACTGATCTTTGTATTTCACTGGTACGGTGATACGTCCTACCGCAGAGATTTGCTCTCCTGAGTAGCCTCGCAGTTCTATCTTTGACTTCTCCGGTGGAAAATCACTCAACTTGTCGAGATATAGCGCTTCCGGTGCTATGCTCATGGTTGCACCAGTGTCTATTTCCATGGGTATCTGGTCCTTGCAATGTCTACATGGATGACGATACTTCACGAATCGTTGTCAGATATTTTTGTGGTCCTGATGATGTGTATCTCGAGAACTTCCTCGTCCTTCTCTTCAATGCTATGTAGTGTCTGGAAATTTCTACTTAGATCATTGAACATTGGTTTACTCTTCAGTCAGCATGCTTTCACAAGATGCCCAATTCTCTTGCAGTAGCAACACTCTGCCTTCACATATGGACAGCTTTGAGCAATGTGTTGTCCCAGGCACCGATAGCATGACTTCAATGTTCTGTTACCTTGCTGAGGCCTTGACACAACTGCCTTTTACTTTTAACCTGCAGGCGATTCACCTCGGTTGTCTGACGACTGGAAATGATGCGAAATTCTCGGGAGTATTGGTCGGCCGTATCCATTGACATAGCTGTCTGACAAGCTATATCAAAAGTCAAGTTAGGGGTTGTCAACAACTTTCTTCTGATTGCTTCATTTTTCATCCCACAAACAAAGCGGTCATGCAATGCTCGGTCCTGAAAGTTTCCGAAATGAAAGTGAATGGATAGCTTTTTTAAAGCTACAATGTATTCACTGATACCCTCATCAATTAATTGATCTCGTATTCCAAAATGGTAACTTTGAATAATTTCCAGGGGCTCTGGACTGTAGTGCTAGTTAGAATTTCCATCAGTGGCGTGTCCTTTAGCTTGACGGGAACAAACACATTTTTCAGGGATTCATACACCTCGGGGCCTGCTTCAGTGAAGAAAATAGCCCGGTTACGGTTTTCATCATTGGGGACTTCGACAATACTATTTGCGGTGAATAACATTTCTAGCCGCTCCACATCCGCTTCGAAAGTCTCTCGGCCGCGATGGAGCTCACCCAAGCACCCTATTATTCCATAGGCACGGCCATCTGGACTCTTCAGTTCAGCCAAGTGTGCTTGAATATTTACCTTGGATCTTTAGCTGCGCTGCAAAACAAAGAACCTCTCAGTCTTTCTGTTGTTTGGCTGGAATCATCCAGCAACAAAAAATTCAACAACAAAAATTTCAGCTAGGGAATCCGATTATCCTATCTTCATCGCCAATGTGATATATTCCTTACAACATCACAAACACACACACACAGGATGGCTCTTAACACAGGAACTTGTCGTGACCTTGTCACATGATGCTTTTATTGAATTTACATGAGTAGTTGCATTACCACAGTAGTCCACTAGATGGAGCTCTATATTGCAATTAGGGTGTAGGTTTTTATGAGTTAGTGATCCAGTGCAAAGCTTCAAACGAGGTATTGGGATGTTCGGCACACCTGACTTGCAGCTTATGTGTCTTTCCGTCCATTAAAACTGCAGAAAGGAAAATAAGGCGGGGTGCAAATTAAGCATACTTGCCAGATTTCCCAATATGTGCTTGCATCGCATGAAGCTTTGTGATGAGAGAGCTAGCTCATGAATTTACACCAATATCCCACTTATCATTTCATGAACTTAAAACATCTATTTAACTGGTCTAGATTAGAAGTGACTGAAGATTCAGGTTAATTATCAGTTGTGAAGTACAGGCTAATCCCCACTGCCCTGGAGTTTGTTCCATTTCCAGCATGCACTTGAGGAACTTATCAAAGTGTGTTTGCTTGCCCTGACAGCAGAAGTGTTTTCCCACATATTTCTTTGCCTTTCATTTTTTAACAGTTTCCATGAGCAAAGAAAAACACTGCTCATATGATTATCTTAGACATTTCAAGAATTAGCTGTAGTATTATGATTGAAAGCTGTTAATTATCACATCAAAAACATTGGCATTGGTTCTAGAGTCTCTCATAAAGTGCATAATCCCTTCTACAATTTTATAACTATATGTGGGGGTTTGCTGCTGACAGGATGCACACAAAAGCAGGTTTATGCTATACAGCTAAACACAAATGTGCTAGTGATCATCAGCATGTAAGTTAACATTTAGACGTATAAATTGGTCACCATTGCACCTGTTCGAAGTGTAAAATGGGGTCAGAAATGACTAATTTTGCAGGAATATGCCCTGTGCCCCAAGGATCACTGAAAAATGTCCAACACCATAATGGCCATGCATGATTTTCAGGCGTCCGGCACAGCTGGCTAAAACAAGCATTAGGCCCTTTCACATGCCAAAGACGGTCCTAACACCAGTTTTAGGACCCCTTAGGGAAATTGTGCTGCCCTGAATGAAGCCAGAGGCGGCACCAGACCTGATTCACTCAGGATTTGCTGCCGTGGATATGCCAGGGACCACCACCAAACAGATAAGTAATATTTATTTAAAATTTTACTGTGGAGCCAGGAGGAGCAGGAATGTCATGTCACTCGGATGGGGGCCAAAGAGATGATTTTTTTTTCCCCAGAGAGAAACTGAGGCTTTCTCTCTTAACTTTTTTGGAAACATTTCTGAGGCCTTGGCAAGTCCCTTTACAGATTCCATGCCTGCTCTCAACAGGCACGTCTTCTGCTATTCCGGTGGAGGGTGTAGTGGGTAGAATTCACTGGGTAGCCCAGAAACAGGCACACCTCCAAAGATCTAAAGGGAGGGAAGAGAAAGTTTCCAACGGTTTTCCCTCTCCCACCCAAAGACTTATAGCCCCTTTGACTCTAATGCCAAAACTGGTAGATTTTTCCAAACATTTTCCATCCTTTGAGTAAAGGGGGTCATTTTCCCATTCGGCATGGGCATAAACTGGCTACTGTGAATCAGCCGCCCATTATACGCACGCCTGATTTTCCTTTCCATTTACTTCAATGGAACTGAAAATCAGGCTAGCGTGTGACGAGCGCTCAATCCGCAACTCCCAGTTTACTGTCTACATCAGGAGTTAAAATCAGCCCCAAGCTGTTTTTTCTAACATCTGTTTTAAATGTGAGATACGCTTACAAAGGCCCAAGTAGCATTCCAGAACTTTGCTCAGTCTTTATGTGTGAGCCTACAGAGTGAATGTCGGCAGACTATTTAACCTCATTACGTGCTCCTCCAACGTACATGTGAACTTTCCAGCACGGATCGCTGCATTACAATCAGAAGTAGCAATCCTGACTGATTTTTCTCTGTCTAGCTTAGGGGCACAGAGGATCATTGTAGCTTCCTAATGCTACCCTGGCTGAGGAGGACTAACTCAGCACAGAGCAGGGATTAACTTGGGATCTTCCAGTCCTTATGGCTTAGTAATATAACACTCAATGCTTTTATTCCCTAATCCAGCGGGGCTAGTTTCACGGGTTTATTTAAGACAAGGGCTCACTGTTGCACTGTTGATTAAGTTTCAAGAAGAAGAGCACATTAGGATTTTATTAATTTTTATTTATTTTTCTCACTGTAGGAAATAACAAACAAAATCATAATTGAATACGATATCTTTGATGAATTCCACTACAATCTAACTGATGAAGATTTTGAAACTAAGTAAGTACTAGAAGTTTTGAAATTATTGTGAATCCCAAATTGTTTAAAACTATAAAAAGCTCCTCCATGCACCTGCTGAAGGTGGTACTCCAATAACATGTGCCTTGAAGTGGTAAGATATAGGTCGGTACTCACTTGTCATTGCCCGCATGGTGGGTTCCCAAAAACGAATGTCAGTGGGGAATCGACTCCACTCATTTCTCCATTGACTGGCTCAATAGAGAAGGAGTAAGAAGAAGTCATCAACCCACTCTCTGAGCTCATGTCAGAGAGAAATCTGAAGCAATGAAAAAATTAACCAGGGGATAGGGGGTGTTACATGTGTAAGCACTCTAGTAATGACTCCACGAGTTAAGGTATTGTACTTGAACTTAGTCCATTTATTGTAGCTCCTGAGTGAGGATACAGTGAGGTGAGCTCCCTTATATACTTGGTTACCTGCAGTGTGCAGGTGACCCTGAGGTCTCCACCAGTAGCACCCTCTGGTGGTACAGGTACAGTGTAGACAGTGTGAAGATACATTCAATGGTCTAATGTTACAGTACATACATTATACATGCACAACATCACTTCCCCCTAAGTCTTGTGCACTGTGTGCTCTGGCCCTCGACTTGAGTGCCCAAAGCCCTTGCACTTTGTCTTTGCTTGGGAATGGCTCTCACCCTGTAGACCTCCAAGTCCTTATTGCCACGACATTGGGAAATGGTCAGCAGTGGACGGTTGGAGGTCGTAGTGAGGGTTGTGTAGGTTCTGAGTGTGATCCATGTGTGTCCATGGCTACATATATCCATTTCCTGCCGCCCCCCTGCCCCCAATGACCATGAATGTGGCTCGACATCTGCATTGGCGTACATGTATAGAGAATAAAAAATAAGATCACTGTTTTTGGGTACAGCAGTAGTGGAACAAGTACATATTTCAGGTAAGGTACAAACGTGGTATTACAGTCTTGCCCCTGGGGTGTGGGTGCAGGACGCTTGTTCCGGAGCAACTGGACTGTGCCCCCTGCCGGCTGGGTGGGCTCTGATTGCTCACCTGGCTGTGTCTCAGGGCCTTTGCCGTTGCCGAGTGGTGGCAGAGCCACTGGAATGTGTGGCCTCCCTGTCCTCCTTTGAGAGCTGCAGAGTCTCCCTGCTGCCCTTCAGAGTCTGGTCATCCCAGGTATTGTCGGGAGGGGTGGAGGGTGCTGGCCTCTTGCTTCTGGTGCTGGCCCTGGTGGCCAGAGGGGTAGGGCCGATCTGGGGCAGGGTGCCAGTGGTGGTGCCTGTGCTGTCCATTGATCGCTGGCCCTGCAGTGGGTATGCTCCCTCTGTGTGTGTGGCCACACTCCCTGGGGCATCACATTGGTCCCTGAGGCGCAGGCTACATGATCTGGGTGCTTCCCACGGGAGGTTGCTCTTAGTTTTGTCGGCGTACATGTAGAACCCGGCATCACACATCATTTCATCATTTACATTCCTGATACATTGGCTCCGACTGCAATCAGCCAACTCGACATTGTTACTTGTCGTTTCAAATTCGCATTTGTCAATTACATCTTCACATTTGTCAATTACATCTCTTTCCTGTGTAATATCGGCATCGCTGTACAAGGTTACATTTAGATACTTGCATTTGTTAATTACATCTTTTTCATTAGTATCACCGGAGTGGAACTGTCCCTTTAATTGTGCTGGGTTGCCGGTCTCCTTTAAGAGGGCCTTGCAATTTTTACCCCAATCCGGTTTGCTGCTCGGCATCACGTGTTGTTCCCGCAACGCCGCCCCTCGTGGTCTGGTCGCGGCCATCTTGATTTCAGGTGCTTCACCTCGTGGTGCGGGCGCCATCTTCTTTGTCTCCACGAGGTAGGCTGCGTTGATCCTTTTCTCCTCAGGTTCTGCCACGGAAGCCGGGAATTTACCTTCTGCGCCGATCTTCTTCCTTCGGAATCCTGCCACTGGAGCCCGGAAGGTGAGATCTGATCGTTTGGGTTGGATCATCTCACCGTTGGAATGTGCAGTCTGTGTCGTCGCCTCCACGTACGTTTTGGTTGTTGTCTTCGCTGGGGCTAGCAGATCCCTGACGAGGCCATGGACGGTGGGCCCAAAACTGCTGAGCAGGATAGCTCTGCGCTTATCAGCCAGCGAGGTCGGGTCGTCTCCTGCCAGGTCATTTGCAATGAAAAAGTGTTCAAGCCTTTCCACAAAGGCATCCCAATCTTCCCCATTAGCGAATTGTTGAAAGTTGCTAAGGTTAGCCATTTTGCGCGTGTAAATTCGTAATCTCATCGCCAGTTGTTATATGTGTAAGCACTCTAGTAATGACTCCACGAGTTAAGGTATTGGACTTGAACTGTTGTGACCTTAGTCCATTTATTGTAGCTCCTGAGTGAGGATACAGTGAGGTGAGCTCCCTTTTATACTTGGTTACCTGCAGTGTGCAAGTGACTCTTAGGTCTCCACCAATAGCACCCTCTGGTGGTACAGGTATAATGTATACAGTGTGAAGATACATTCAGTGGTCTAATGTTACAGTACATACATTATACATACACAGCAGGGGGGTGGAAATTAAGAACATAAGAAATAAGAAATAGGAGCAGGAGTAGACCAACTGGCCTCTCGAGCCTGCTCCGCCATTTAATAAGATCATGGCTGATCTGATCATGGACTCAGCTCCATTTCCCTGCCCACTCCCCATAACCCTTTATTCCCTTATTGCTCAAAAATCTGCCTATCTCCGCCTTAAATATATTCAATGACCCAGCCTCCACAGCTCTCTGGGGCAGATAATTCCATAGATTTACAACCCTCTGAGAGAAGAAATTCCTCCTCATCTCAGTTTTAAATGGGCGGCCCCTTATTCTGAGACTATGACCCTAGTTCTAGTTTCCCCTATATTTTAATGTCAGCAGGTGAATGTTGGATTCTTCTGTTGCTGGTTTCAAACAAGAGACATAAAGTAATCTGCCAGGGCTGGGCAGTGCGCTGGTACATCCATGTTCAACTTTCAGGCACAAGGGAAATTTCATTTTAAACTATCAAGAGGGGAAGAGCATGCCAGTCTTTGCTGGGCCATAAGGAAGGGGCTATGGGTATTGAGCAGCAGGAGGAAGGAAAACTGTTTGTGGAGGAACAGCTACCTGCACTACTGAACTGTACATGAGTACACCAGCTATATTACCAAGCAGCATAGACTATTTTGCATGTATGCACAAATCTGAAAATAAAAATAAAAGTAAGTATATTACTTCAATGTCCAGGTGAGAGATCCGGAGTTATGGCTTCAATCACAGGAAGAGGGATCCAAGGATAGGGTTTTAATCATGGGATAAGCATTCAGCTGGATTTCACAGCAGAGATTTTCCTCATGTTTGACATCTGCTTTCGGGCAGATTCGAGGCAGAGAAATGGGTAAAGGACTCACAGCAGCAAATCCCTGCCTGTAAAAAGCCCTGAAGAAATTGTTTTCAATGTGGTCAGGTGGCAGTGTCCATGGAAATACTGCCCATCATAAATGGAGCTTTGAAGTCTAACATTGAATTTTCCCCCCTTGTGTACCGGTATAAAAGAGGCATTTTGGGTTGCTCAGCAGCTGCAACAGGTGGAATTGAAGTTAAATGCCACCTTCTGAGGATTCTGTGTTATGTGTGTTAGGTTCTACTTTGCTACTGAATTCTCCTGCTTTTTTAATCTCAAAATTGCAGGTAGGTTTAGCTTTGCTCCTGGTGCTGTGGTCCTTCATTTTTTTTTTCATCTTAATGCATTCCCTTTAGTAATTCCCCTTCACCTAAGAACCTAAGAAGTAGGAGCAGGAGTAGGCCATGCAGCCCTTCGAGCCTGCTCTGCCATTCAATAAGGTCATGGCTGATCATTGACCTCAACTCCACTTTCCCACCCAATCTCAATATCCCTTGATTCCCCTAGAGTCCAAAAATCTATCTCAGCCTTGAATATTCTCAACGACTGAGCAGAATGAATTCCAAAAATTCACAACCCTCTGAGTGAAGAAATTCCTTCTCATCTCAGTCTTAAATTGCCTACCCCTTATCCTGATACTATGCCCCCTGGTTCTAGGCACTCCAGCCGGGGGAACAACCTCTCAAAATCTACCCTGTCAATCTCCTCTGCCACAACGAGGAAGAAGAGGAGCTACAGAGGGAAGTCAAGCTGATCAGGCACAATAGGAGACATCATCATGGTCTGTACAGACCATCTTCACTTTCAGCAGTGCTTGAAAAGAGTGAAGCAATAACAAAACTATGTCACCCATTTACCCTGGGCGTGCACATTCTGCCTTTGACTCGAGTGTTCTCGACTCCATCCCGCAGCATGCTACTCACCACGACCCAACACTGCACGAGGTAGAAAAACAAGACTTCGGGAGCGGATGGAATCCCTGGCGAGGCACTGAAGTATGGCAGAGAGGCACTACTTGCGCGAATACATAACCTCATCTGGAGGGAGGAGAGCATGCCGGAGATCTCAGAGATGCAGTGATCGTGACCATCTTTAAAAAAGGGGACAAGTCCGACTGCGGCAACTACAGAAGAATCTCCCTGTTATCAGCCACTGGGAAAGTCGTTGCTAGAGTCCTCCTCAACCGTCTTCTCCCTATGGCCGAGGCGCTCCTCCCGGAGTCACAGTGCGGATTTCGTCCCCTACAGGGCACAGCGCACACGACAGCTGCAGGAAAAATGCAGAGAATAGTACCAGCCCTTATACATAGCCTTCTTCGACCTTATAAAGGCCTTTTACACCATCAACTGTGAGGGTCTATGGAGCGTCCTCCATTTCGGATGCCCCCAAAAGTTCATCACCATCCTCTGCCTGCTCTACGACGACATACAGGCCATGATCCTTACCAATGGATCCATTACAGACCCAATCTACGTCCGGTCCGGGGTCAAACAGAGCTGCGTCATCGCCCCAACCCACTTCTCAATCTTCCTCGCTGCCATGCTCCACTTCACAGTCGACAAGCTCCCCGCTGGAGTGAAACTAAACTACAGAACCAGTGGGAACCTGTTCAACCTTCGCCGTCTCCAGGCCAGGTCCAAGACCACCTCAACCTCTGTCATTGAACAACAGTCGCGGACGACACCTGCGTCTGTGCACATACACAGGCTGAACTCCAGGACATAGTCGATGTATTTATTGAGGCATATGAAAACATGGGCCTTACTCTAAACAAAGGTTCACCGGACTGATTTCCGGGATGGCGGGACTGACTGTTAGATCTCTTAATTTCCAATGAAATACGAACTCCGATGTTTTAACTTTTTAATCTTGGCAGAGAGTAACAAGCTGCTGGCTGATTGCCAGTTTCTTTGTCTTACTGAGACACATGGCCAAAATGGCTGTATTTTATACCGGGTTCAATTTACAGAAAAGAACTCGCCTGCTTTGACCTTATTGGCTCAATTGAAAGTCTTTTAACGTTTTAATTGGCTCGCTACCCAAGGTCCGAAAATATCAAGTTGATTGATGACTTAATGCAATGTGGCCTGTGTTTTTTCACAGCCTGTCTAAATGCAGCCTGTTTGAATTCTCTATCAATCCCCCCCTTTGATTCTTTCACAAACTGAATCATAAAACATCAGGTATCACTGGTTAAACATTCTACAAAATAATTTCATACATGTTAATAGAATTTCCTTCCAAAATTTGTTGATGTGTTTCGCCACATGTCCGGACTAGTAGCTTCCACACAAATTTACACCAACTCGAGTTCCATCGTGGCCACAATGGAAGTCTGGTTTTAGTAGGTTATTTAATCTTATTCCAATTTAATCCAAATCAATATCTTAATTCAACCAGTAAACCATCTTTCCTTAAGCATAACATACTCCTGTGCCACGTACAGACAGTCTGCTGGGACCTGCAAGGTGTCTCACCTGCGGGACAGCAGCTACAGCCGCCTGGTCGCAACAACATTTAATCAACATAAACAAACAATATAAAAGTAAAACAATTACAACAAATAGAATTAAACCTTCCACCAATGAAGTCCCTATTGAACCTAGCCATTCAGTGGCTCCACTCCACAAAGTGAATGATGGGGGTTGCTTAAGTGTTTCTACCTCCTTTTGGATATGCTCCGCTAAGTGGGTAATTTCTTCGGAGCTATCTGGGATATACGTGCAACACTCAGTTCCGAGTAGGGCGCAAGTACCTCCCTTTTCAGCCAGGATGTAACCAAGGGCCAGTCTATTCTGTAGGGCTACTGTGCGGATTGCTACCATTTCTGCTTGATTTTAATGAGGGCCTCTGAGGTATCATTGGCTACCCGTTCCACAACGGATGCCATGTTAATGGATTCCCTTGCCAGTTTGGCGGTCCCATACCCAGGGATCAGAATGGCAAAGAACCTCTCTGTTTCTGTGATAGCTCTCTTGGGACGGTGTAAATGTTCCGACAGTGACTTTATATGATACATATAAGGCACAATGTAGGCTAAATAGCAGGATCCCATCCAATTCTGGGGCAGCCAAGGGTGGGCCTTGTGGCCACACACCCAATAGGTGCCATTATATGCAATGAATGTTAGCTGTTTCTTTGTCAGCAACACTCCGGGGCCTGTCCAGGCTTTTCCATCTGTTTTATTCAGAATCCCCGTTATGTTAAAAACTCCCACATCGGCCCAGTTTGGACGGTTCCGTGGCTTGATTATATTGTAATTCCGGGAGCAGTTACTATACCCCATAGTTTGGCCTCCTTTGATGTTTCTAATCAGACAGACTGATTCCCCCGGTCTTCCTATTCCTGTTGTATTAGTGACAACAAAAAATGGAGGCCGTTTGGAATTATTGTAGCACGGTTGGTATCCCCCTTCAAAGGTAGTCAAATTGTAACCTGCTGACTTCCATTTACGTGCCCAGTTTTCCGTATCCTGAAACGCATTGCCTGTTTTGTTTTGATTAATTATCCACTCAGCCATTTCCAAGATATTCAAGGGAACTGGCCTCAAGGGAATCCCTCCTTTGAGTGAATAGGAATATGCGCACACACCCAACAACTAGAAATATTACCTTGTTTGGCATAAATGTATGACATATATAAAAAGGTATTTACATGTAATTCCCTTGCTACCCTACTATTTCCCTTTGGTGCAGAAGGTCGGCTAGTAAGAAGTAGGCCTATGCCTAGAATACCTACAATCAATAATACAGTAAATTTATACATTTTCGCAAAATGTAATTGTCCTTATTAGATTTCAGCTTCAGTTACGGGTGCTCGTTTAACGTGTGAAGCGTGGATCCAGGCTTTCTTTCCTTGGACTTTAACAGCTGCCTGGGTGGTCAATAACACTTGATAAGGTCCCTCCCACTTGGCACCCAAAGGTTCTTTATGCAACTTTTTCACATACACCCAGACTCCCGGGATGATGCCATGTCCTCCTTCGGGTGGATTACCCCAAGCTGCCGATACCTGTCGGGAAACAGAACTAATAGCATTGGTTAAGTTCTGACAGTATGATAACAAAGTGTCACTCATTGAGTGAACATCAGCTTTCCGTAAATCGATAGTTCCTGGCAGCGACATGGGTCTTCCTGTTATAATTTCAAATGGGCTTAGACCTGTAGTTCTGTTCGGGGTTGCCCTAATACTACATAGCACTATTGGTAGTGCCTGGGGCCATGGTGTTCCTTCTTGGTGATATTTGGCAAGCCGTTGTTTCAGAGTTCGATTCATTCGCTCTACTTGTCTTGATGATTGTGGATGATAAGGACAGTGTAAATCCCACGTAATGTTCAGTAACCTACAGACTTCTTGGCAGACAGCACCTGTGAAGTGTGTTCCCTGATCTGAGTCAATGCTACTCAGGACTCCCCATCGGGGAATGAAATCCTTACACAAGACCTTTGCAGTGTGATTGGCTGTGGCTCTTTTAGTTGGGACAGCTTCTACCCATCTAGAGAATCTGTCGACCATGACAAGAATGTTAGTGTATCCTTGGCATGAAGGAAGAGATATATAATCAACCTGCAGATGCTGGAATGGTCCGACACGGGCAGGGGGCCTCAGTTGGGGCATTACCGTGATGGGTCCAGAATTATTTTTCTGGCAGACCACACAGCGGTCTGTACCAGCTGGGCATGTTTTTTAAATCCCAGACCCCACCAGCTTTTCTGGAACTGTGCCGTCATCTGTTGTGAGGCCAAGTGTCCCCACGAGTGGATCTGTTGGCTAAAAAAGGCATAAGCACTTGTGGCGCGACTGGCTTGTCGGTAACTCTTTGTCTCCAGACACCATCTTCGCATAGCTTAATTCCTGCCTCAATCCATGTCCATTTTTCCTCTCTGGAGCACTCGCCTTGCATTGTTTGAAGGTCTCATGTCAGAGTCCTGAGTGCTTTCAATCTGCACATCTGTGTTGGTTCTTCTGGAGGAACGCCCTGTGAGGCGGCATCTTTAGCTGCCTGGTCGGCTAGGGCATTTCCCTGTGCTTCTGTGGTATTTTCCTTGGTTATGGGCCTTACACTTCAGGATGGACACTTCCTGAGGTAATTGTATGGCCTCCAGTAAGTCTCGGACTTCTTTTCCATTTCGGATAGGTGTACCAGCAGCAGTGAGGAATCCTCTTTTCCGCCATAACATACCAAAGTCGTGAGCGACTCCAAAAGCATAACGCGAATCTGTGTAGACATTAGCTGTCTGTCCTTCTGCTATTCGACATGCTTCTGACAGGGCCCGTAACTCGGCCTGTTGTGCTGAGGTTCCTGAGGGTAAACGTCCTTTTGCCACTACCTCATATAAGGTTGTAACTGCCCATCCTGCTTTTCTGGTACCATTGTCAACAAAGGAGGAACCATCTGTAAACAGGATGAGGTCTAGGTTGTGCAGAGGCTCCTCTGCTGCTAAGGCTGCTTCTTCTGTTTCTTTTAAAATCTCCACGCAGTCATGCTCTTCACATTCTCCCCTCTCTTGCTCCCTCGATTCTGACATCGGGAGCATAGTTGCGGGATTAAGCGGGCTGGCCCGGACGATATGGAGATTAGGAACTTCCAAAACTGCTGTCCAGCGGGTCCATCTAGCTGCCGTCACCTGAGACATTCTATTCATAGACAGCAAAGCATGTACGGTGTGGAGACACTTGACAATCAGCTTTTGGTCGAGGACTAGACCCGCAGTGATCATTACCGCTCGACATGTAGCTTCCATGGCCCTTAGGCAACTTCCCCATCCGAGGGCTACCGCATCCAGTTTTGCCGAATAATAGCCAATAGGTCTTTGCCGATCCCCATGTTCTTGTGTCAGTATAGCTGTCATATATCCTTCTTTCTCATGAACAAACAGGGTAAATGGCTTACCACTGTCGGGGATTCCCAGAGCCGGTGCCGAACACAAAGTCTTTTTCAAACTCAGGAAGGCCTCTTGCTGTTCTTTAGTGAGGGTGATGGCTTCTTTAGAGGCACGTTTCCCCTTTAAAATATCATTCAGTGGCTGAGCAAGCTGTGTGAAGGAGTCAATCCAATTTCTGTTAAAGTTACACAATCCCAAAAAAGACCTTAGTTCCTGAATAGTGGTGGGTTTTTTAGCAGCCCGAATGGCTGCAGTTCTATCCTGGGTAAGTTCTCTCTTTCCTTGTGAAATCTTTTGTCCCAGGTATACAACCTCTTCTTGGGATATTTGTGCTTTGTCGATGCTGGCTTTATGTCCTTTCAGCCGAAGGTGATCCAGCAAAGCTCGTAAATCTTGTTCATGCTGTTCTTCCGTCTTTGAAGCTAGCAGGATATCGTCTACATATTGGATGACTGTGGATGACAGGGGAGGTAATTCTTGCAAATGGCTTTGTAAAGCCATGTGGAATACTGTAGGGCTGTTGTGGAAACCCCGCGGTAACCGGGTCCAAGTATACTGTTGTCCTTGGACAGTGAAAGCAAACCACTGTCGAACCTCCGGTGCCAAAGGCACCGACCAAAATCCGTTGGCCATATCTATAACCGAGAAATATTTATCTTCCGGTTTGAGGGCATTAAAAATGGTGGAGGAATCTGCGACCAAAGGAGCTTTTTGATCAATACACTGGTTAGCTTTCCTATAATCGACAGTCAAACGCCAAGTCTCATTAGATTTCTGTACCGGCCACACGGGGCTATTGGAGGAGCTATGCGTTTTAATAAGCACCCCTTGTTTCTCCAATTGCTGAATAACCGGTAAGATTCCCATTGGACTGATGGGATACTGTTTAGTGCATGGAGGCTTGGTCCCTGTAAATGACGCAGGCTCCATCTGGAGTAGGCCACAATCGTTCTTATCTTTAGCCCATATCGGGTGTTCCTTCAATTCTTCTTTCTTCAAAGTTCTAATTGACCATGTCACCCGACCATCCTCGAAATGCAACGATGAATCTATTTGGATTAGAACGTCCATTCCCAAAAGGGGTTGATCTACTGGGCCTATCCAGACTGGCGTGGTTAGTTCATGTGGACCCAGCCCTATAAGTACCGGTGTTGTCCTTTTAATTTCCATTTTATGGCCCCCAACTCCATAGGCTGTACGTGCCCTACCATCCAAAAGTCTCCATATTGTCGGGGTAAGCATGTTAATTCCGCCCCGTGTCTAAAAGACAGTCCACATCTTTATCGCCCACCCTCACAGTTATATATAGCCCATCTCCCCTTTGTTGTATTAGTGCGAGGAGGGGGGCCAGGGTGGGCTCTAATCATTTTTTGCTATCCCAGGTAACTCCTTCTGTTGTTGTATTGTCACTCGCTTAAATGCTTCTATGAGGTCGTTATCTTGTGACAAGCCTGGCTTGTTGCCTGAATTGTATCCCTGGCTGCGTCCTCTTCCCCAGCCACGACCTTGCTGTTTCGCCCTGCACGTCTTGGCCCAATGACCTTCTTTCCCACAATAATGACATTTTCCGGGTAATTTTCCTAATGACTGTTTATCAGAATCCTGGGATTTCCATCCCATAGCCTGTACAGTTCGGACTTTAGCTCCCATATCCCGATCTAATTGGTTACATCGATCCACCAATGCTGCAAAGGTAGTTCCTCTACCTTCCCAGTCCGGTAACACTACCTTAAGCATTTTGGACAGTTCTGGCTTTAGACCTGCCACGAAAGCTGCTTTCAGGGGTCCAAACACTTGTTCATCCATTTCCTCATCCGTATTATTCATACCCGAATGTTCTAGCCACGTGCATCTAAACCGCTCGTCATACTCCAGGACCTCCTCTGTTCCTTTCTGTTGGCAGGCTGCAATTTTTCCCCAGTCTGCCTTAGCTGGACTGAAGGCTTGCAGCCAGTGTTTAATCGCCTCCCACCCTGCGTCTAATTCTTGCTCATTCTGCCCCAAAGCTTCATCTACCTTGTCGTGCAATTTTCTTCCCTGTGTTTTTGACACCATTATGGTCAAAATTTGCACTCCGTCCCAGGGATGAAGTTGATATATATTTCTTAAGCGGTCCAATTGGTCCCACGTTTTTACTCCCCCTTTCTTTGGATTGGGCAATTCCTTGGACCATTTATCAATTTTCTCTGGGTCTGCCGGAGCATGAACTAAGTATTCTTCGTACACCCTTCTCTTTGTTTTTTTGGTTCCGCCCTCATCTGCAGTCTCTTCTGATTTGACTACAACTCTTCTTTTTTTGAACGGGGCAAAGCGCACCCCTAATTCTTCATCATCCTCCGACACTGTATTGTCGGAGGATTCAGAAACCGTATCTATTCCTCGGTCGTGTCTTCGGGTTTGCGCTTTTAATTTATCCAAACATGGGTACCCTGGGAATTGATCAATACATTTTCCTTTTCCTATTACTGTCTCTTGACCTAATGATTTTTTCCATTCTTTAATTTCACCTTAACTTCCGCTTCCAGCTTTTCAAGTTCAAGCTTTTTCTGTCGCAGCTGTGCACAAACTGATTGCAATTGATCCTTTGTACTGGTCAGTTCTCGATCATGTTGGGAACGCATTATAATTTCATTCCGGTTTCGGATCTGGCCCATAACCGCAAGGGACCATCTAGTTCGCTCTTTATTTTTCATACGGGTCGTTTTTCCCCAGACCCTTTTAACCTCGTCCAAGGACCATTGTCCTTTGGAGGTTCCGTACTTTTGTCCGATCTTAATACAGGTTTTAGATAAGTTGAATTGTTGCTCTATGTATTCTTTCAACTGTTCGAGAATTAAATCTAGCGAAACTTCAGGTGGTGCCTGCCCATCTTTAACAGTTGTAGGCAATTCTTTGTTCTTATCTCCTGCTGCCATTATACTGAGTTCTTTACTGGGGTCTCGAGTCATAGGCTTGCTAGCCGATCAATAGGTCGGTGATTAATTAACTAACACACCGCCGAAGTTTAGACGTCTATGGGACCTCGAGCCGACTACCAACCGGAGGGTTCGCAAACCGGAGGCTTTCGGAATCGCGTAGAAGGAGAGGCGAATTTAGACTTTTGACCGAGGACTTTTTTTGAAAAAGAGGTGTCCTTACCTCAGTATGTAGGTCCGATGTTCAAAATTCAGTTTCTTTCCTCAGCGATCCTGTTCGCAGCGCCAAAATTGTTAGATCTCTTAATTTCCAATGAAATACGAACTCTGATGGTAGTTTTAACTTTTTAATCTTGGCAGAGAGTAACAAGCTGCTGGCTGATTGCCAGCTGAGACACATGGTCAAAATGGCTGTATTTTATACCGGGTTCAATTTACAGAAAAGAACTCGCCTTCTTTGACCTTATTGGCTCAATTGAAAGTCTTTTAATGTTTTAATTGGCTCGCTACCCAAGGTCCGAAAATGTCAAGTTGATTGATGACTTAATGCAATGTGGCCTGTGTTTTTTCACAGCCTATCTAAATGCAGCCTGTTTGAATCCTCTATCACTGACATATCAAGAAAGACTGGATCAACTGGGCTTGTATTCACTGAAGTTCAGAAGAATGAGAGGGGATCTCATAGAAACATTTAAAATTCTGATGGGTTTAGACAGGTTAGATGCAGGAAGAATGTTCCCAATGTTGGGGAAGTCCAGAACCAGGGGTCACAATCTAAGGATAAGGGGTAAGCCATTTAGGACCGAGATGAGGAGAAACTTCTTCATTAGAGAGTGGTGAACCTGTGGAATTCTTTACCACAGAAAGTTGTTGAGGCCAATTCATTAAATATATTCAAAAAGGAGTTAGATGTAGTCCTTACTACTAGGGGGATCAAGGGATATGGCGAGAAAGCAGGAATGGGGTACTGAAGTTGCATGTTCAGCCATGAACTCATTGAATGGCGGTGCAGGCTCGAAGGGCCGAATGGCCTTCTCCTGCACCTATTTTCTATGTTTCTATATCAGCAAGACAAAGGTCCTCCACCAGCCTGTTCTTACCGCACAGCACTGTCCCCCAGCCATCAAGATCCACAGCGCGGCCCTGGACAACGTGGACCACTTCCCATATCTCGGGAGCCTCCTATCAACAAGAGCAGGCATTGACGACGAGATCCAACACCGCCTCCAGTGCGCCAGTGCAGCCTTCGGCCACCTGAGGAAAAGAGTGTTTGAAGATCAGGCCCTCAAAAATGCCACCAAGCTCATAGTCTACAGGGCTGTAGTAATACTCACCCTCCTGTATGGCTCAGAAACATGGACCATGTACAGTAGACACCTCAAGTCGCTGGAGAAATATCACCAATGATGTCGCCGCAAGATCGTACAAATCTCCTGCAGAGGACAGTCGCACCAACTTTAGCGTCCTCAACCAGGCCAACATCCCCAGCATTGAAGCACTGACCACACTTGATCAGCTCTGCTGGGCAGGCCACATAGTTCGCATGCCAGACACGAGACTCCCAAAGCACGCGCTCTACTTGGGACTTCTTCACGGCAAACGAGCTAAAGGTGGGCAGCAGAAACGTTACAAGGACACCCTCAAGGACATTCCCTGATAAAGTGCAACATCCCCACTGACACCTGGGAGACCAGGAGGGCGCTGAGCACCTTGAGTCTCGTTGCCAAGAGCGTGCAGAAATCAAGCGCAGGCAGTGGAAAGAGCGTGCGGCAAACCAGTCCCACCCACCCCTTCCCTGAATGACTATCTGCCCCTCCTGTGACAGGGACTGTGGTTCTCGTATTGGACTGTACTAAGAACTCATGTTAAGAGTGGAAGCAAGTCTTCCTCGATTCCGAGGGACTGCCTATGATGATGATGATGACAGACCATCTTCACTTTCAGCAGTGCTTGAAAAGGGTGTGCTTCCATCATGAGGTAATAACAAAGTTATGTCACCCATTTAGCCTGGGCATGGAGCCCATGCCTACCGGAGGCATGCACACTGCCTCTGTCAAAATCACAGTGCTACTGAAACTTTGTGCCATTGACTTCTTTCAAGCAGCAACAGGGGGCATTTCCAATATGAAGCAATCAGATGCCCACCAAATACATCAAGCAAGTGACCAGTGCATTGTTTGTGAGAACAGCCAGTTCATGACCAATCCTATGAACCTAGCTCATCAACACGAGAAGGCTGTCAGCTTTTAGAGAGTTGCAGGATTTCCCTAGATGCAAGGTGCAATTCACACCGCCATATGTCGCCCTGTGGAGAATGCTATAAACTTTCTCAACAGAAACAAGTTTCAATTAAACAATGTGCAGCTGGTGGTACTGTCAAAGCCTTGGTGAGTTGCAGCAGTGAATCTTGTAGATTGTGCACACTGCGGCTACATTGCGCTGGTGGTGGAGGGAGTGAATGTTTAAGGTGGTGGATGGGGAAGCTTTGTCCTAGATGGTTTGTACACAGCAAGATCCCACAAACAGCAATGAGATAATGACCAGATAATCTTGTTTTTTTTAATGATGTTGGAAACATTCTGCAACACATTCTTCCAGAATTCCCTTAATTTATCACAAATCAATCTACACATATTATCAGTACGAACAATTCATTATTGCACAGAAATCAATGTGCCTGCCCCATTTTTTTTGTCATTGTCCCTTCTTCCCTTGATGGCCTTTCACACCTTATCTCCTACTTCTCAGTACTCACTCTGTGAAAGGAGTATGTGAAGTTCCTGGCTGGTGCTTAGCAGCAAGAGACATTTGGGACTGAGATGTCTCTCATCTCAGGGCAGAGTAGACTCTGGAGGAACCTCCTGTAGGCTGTTTCTCACACATGCAGACATCTGAGGGGTCCGGCACCAAGTTGTATTGTCCTGAGAGGTAGGATAATCATTGGAGTGCATGCTTCACTGGTGACTAGCACTGGATAGATCAGCATGAAAGCAGACTGAATGGTACCAATTAGATCATTGAACCCTTGAAGGATACTTGTTGAATTCCAGCATCAACAGTTTGGAGATCAGAAGAGCTACTTCACTCTGTCCCATCATCATCATAGGCAGTCCCTCGGAATCCAGGAAGACTTGCTTCCACTCTTAACATGAGTTCTTAGGTGGCTGAACAATCCAATACGAGAACCACAGTCTCTGTCACAGGTGGGACAGACAGTCGTTGAGGGAAAGGGTGGGTGGGACTGGTTTGCCACATGCTCCTTCCGCTGCCTGCGCTTGATTTCTGCATGCTCTCGGCGACGAGACTCAAGGAGCTCAGTGCCTTCCCGGATGCACTCCCTCCACTTAGCGTGGTCTTTGGCCAGGGACTCCCAGTGGGGATGTTGCACTTTATCAGGGAGGCTTTGAGGTTGTTCTTGTAATGTTTCCGCTGCCCACCTTTGGCTCGTTTGCCGTGAAGGAGTTCCGAGTAGAGCGCTTGCTTTGGGAGTCTTGTGCCTGACATGTGAACTATGTGGCCTGCCCAGCGGAGCTGATCAAGTGTGGCCAATGCTTCAATGCTGGGGATGTTGGCCTGGTCGAGGACGATAACGTTGGTGCGTCCGTCTCTCCAGGGAATTTGTAGGATCTTGTGGAGACATCGTTGGTGGTATTTCTCCAGAGACCTCAAGGCATCTGTGCCCAAGGCATCTATGCTGGCAGTTGAAGTTAGAAGCTGTCGCTAACCATAGTTCCTCTGTTAAGAGGGCTTCTACTGCTGATCATTCAGGAGATGCCGCAGGCTTCAGGATTGACTGCATTGCTGAACACATGCCAATGATATTATCACAGCTGAAGTTAGGACTTCTCCAACATTAATCAGCATTTGCAACATCTACTGGAACACCATCCTCTGAACATGTTTTTTCTCTGTGTGTATCATTTTAAATGTTGGACTCGTGAACATAAGAACATAAGAATTAGGAGGCCATATGTCTCCTCGAGCATGCTCTGCCATTCAATAATATCATGGCTGATCTTCGACCTCAGCTCCACTTTCCTTCCTGATTCCCATATTCCTTGATAGTCTAAAAATCCAAAAGTCCGGGTTCTCTCCTGAGGGTTGATGTCTCCTGATCCTGTGGCTAGAATAACTATTTCCTCATCTTCAACCTCCAGCTCCTTCTGGTCCCTTGTATTCAGTATGTCACCCTGTGCACTCCCTCAATCTCACTAACTACTCTTCCCGTGTGGGTGACTCTGGGCTTGTGTTTTGGCAGTATGGGTGGTGGGACCAGAGGGGCCACTTTGAAGAGGCCAAGTGCAGACAGCGGAAGGAGCGCGCGGCAACCAGCCCCACCAACCCCTTCCCTCAACGAATGTCTGTCCCACCTATAACAGGGTCTGTGGCTCTCATATTGGACTGTTCAGCCATCAAAGAACTCACTTTGGAAGTGGAAGGAAGTCTTCCTCGATTCCAAGGGACTGCCTATGATGATGATTTGGGTCCTCTCCCTCAGCTTGTTGTATGGCACACCTAGAAGGGAAGAACAAAGAAGTGAGCATAAGTAGATGATCTTCAGAACAAGTTTAAGCTTTGGCACTATAGTGAGATGACAGATTCCATTTGTGCAGCAGGTGAAGCTGAATTGCATGAGCAACTTGCAGCAAGCCCGTCTCCTTCTACTGCGACATCTCCCATTGCTGCTTCCTTTTTCCTGCTTAGCAGTTTCAGAGCTTCCTTCTCATGAGAGGCCAGAGGCTGAGGGTTCCACCACATGTGGCAGTTCTCTGTCTTTAGTTGTAGGTCACTTTCCCCTTTAAGACAAAAGTAGAGAATGTAAAAGCCCTCTGCGAGCCAACATATGGAGTGCTACACCACCATGAGTAAGAATTCCTCAGTAAATTTAAGTTGTTAAACTTAATGGGGTGAATTTTAACCCCCTAAAATGGGTGAGTTGGGGTCAGGTAAGATGTAAAATTTTTTAAATCTCAAACCCAATTCCAACCTGCCCACTTCCAGGTTTAATGGAGGCGGGATAGAGGGCAGGGAATATTTAGGTGGATTGGCCAGTGAAATATTATAATGAGGCTTGCAGCCTCACAGTTAACCTGCCTTCCAGATTTAACCCTGGCTGGCTGGGTTTTCCAGGCCTTGGGAAACCTGGCAGCTCAAGGGAGGCAAGGACAGCTTTGAGAAAGGGGTAACTGCCCTTACAGCACTACTTGTGGGCTAGGAGGAGCAGGAGTGCTTCCCCCCCATCTTCCCAAGCTTACCTTCTTCCCCGAGATTGGAACCCCCGCCTCCCAGATTGGGAATCGCAACCCACCCATCCCTTTTCGGGGCCAGAGATCAGACCACTGCCCATGCTTCCACTAGTAGCAGCATGCTTTTTACCTGTGGCTATAGCCTATTCCTGAGCGCTTATTAACAGGTGTGGGTTTTCCAAGGGAAGGAAGGTTGGGGTGGGGGGTGGGGCGGGGTGGGGACTTTGGACAGGACCTCTGCATTCTGTGAATCGGGCTGACTTCTGGGCTGGGATCCTGCCAAAAAAAAAATACGCATGCTGTGGAGTTAAACTCCCGGTCCCCCGTTAATATTGGGGCCTGTGTTTTTAATGGATGCAAGAAACAAGAATATACATATCACTTGAGGCTTGTGTTCTTGAGGGGTCTCATGGTACCTTGTGGACATGTCAGAAAGGAACAAAATGTGTTCAACACAAGGAGGACAAGCTGGGTGGAAATGTGAAACATGCCTTTAATATTGCATTTGTACGAGGTGTGACTACTTCCTTTTACCTTGACCACCTTACGAGGTAATTGAATCTTTTCGTCTCCTGAGAAGCTATTTGAGGATGCTGCAGGTGGCAGTCATTGGGCCTGCTCTAATCCTTGGTGCAAAAGATTGCCTCCCTGTTTTATCTTATTTTGGCCAACAAATTCTCAACGGAAGAGTCAGAAAAATTGGGGTGGGGAGTCTGCACACAGATGTAGCAGCCTCAAACCTTTCCTTTCCTCACAACACTCCAATTTCTTGAATGCAGATAATGGCTGGCCTGCCTCTTGAAGTTGCTGGAACCACAAATACTGCAACAAAGTAGGATATCCTTTCCCCCACCCCACCCTCTGCAGAGGGAGACTTCCAATAGAGGGCACAAATATCGCAGGTAGCTTGCTCACACTATTAAAGCTGTGATGGGGGTTAGGATGGAGCTCATATTGGGCAGGGGAAAGTGTAGTCCTGACAGCAGTAACGATACCACGGAGGAAAATCTAGGCCTTCATTTTGGATCAAATTAAAAGGTTAATGGGCTAGTAATTAGATTGCGTGTTCCTGGTGCGGCACATGCTGTACCTGCCTAATGAGGCTGGTGACAGGACCATGGCCTGTCTATGGAGAAGCCCTAACCAATATGACAGTTGCGCACATTCGGGGTGGAATGAGCACACATGCCACCTACTGTATTGGACTCTTCAGTGCCTGTTTTATGCCTGTGCAATTTCTAGGCGAATAGGTCCCATTTTAATACTATGGGCTCAATTGTCCCCGGTCATTTGCGCCATTTTATTGGCGCGCACCGTTTTTTCTGACGTATTTTTTTTTCCAAGTTTCCCCCTGCAGTCTGCACATCCCCAACGTAACTGACTTAGTTACGATTTTTCTAGGCCAATTTTTTTTGCCGTTCCCTCATATCTGCGCCGTTTTTTTCAATTGTTCGCAGTTTGGCCAACATTTTTTTCTCTTAGTTTGGCGCATCTGGCCACTCCCGAAAAACCTTCTGGTGAGTTAAGAAAACCAGCGCACATTGACAAATCTGCGCTGAAAGATGCCATTGTTTTTAAATCGAAGATTTTGGAGGGAGTCAAGAACACTGTCAAAATCAACAATAAAGTTCAACTTTTTTTTAACCTGTCAATGTAG
Organism: Pristiophorus japonicus; assembly: GCF_044704955.1. Lineage (NCBI taxonomy): Eukaryota > Metazoa > Chordata > Chondrichthyes > Pristiophoridae > Pristiophorus > Pristiophorus japonicus. Next base: position 101,609,114 of record NC_091988.1, on the reverse strand, counting down.
AAGTGTAAATTTGTTGGATTTCAGAAGTTTTCTCATTTTTTTATTCACTCACACGCCGCCACCGAACTTCTTGAAGCAGGGCTGGAGGGTCATAGCTTTGGCCGGCAGAATCGGCCTCGCGCCCAGACACATCAGCTCGGGGTTCGGCTATAAAACAAGCCGTGGTGGGGAGAGGGGGAGGACAGAGAGAGAGCGAGGTGCCGATCAGAAGGCTTGGAGCCTGGGGAGGAGGGAGGGAGCGAGAGAAGTCACAAGACTCCAATTAATAAAAGCTGGGGGCAGGGCGGGGGGGAGGAGAGGAGAGAGAGAGAGAAAGGTGCCAATCAGAAGGCTTGGAGCCTGGGGAGGGGGAGGGAGAGAGAGAAGTCACAAGATCTTTGGATGTAGTCCATCCATATAGACCTGGAGAAATACAACTGCGAAACTGTGCTGCCTGCTATCCTGCCGTTTTGAGTTTCTTTCAAAGATTAAATTTAAGTATGGGGGCAATACTGACAATGCCATACCTTGTGCGAGCCTTCTGCATCATGGTGCTACGTAAGAGACAATTGATTCGACTTCATCGCATCAGGAACATCAGAGCCCATAGGGTGCTGGACAGGAGGCCTTACCCACCCTGGGTATATCGAGACAGGCGTTCGTACCTCCACCTGAATGATGCAGACTGTCAGAAGACTGCGTTTCCGCAAAGAAGTTGTAAGTGAGATCTGTGAGTTGGGCAAAGCAGACCTGCAACCTAGAAGCATCAGGAGGACTGCTTTGTCAGTTGAAGTGAAGGTTACAGCTGCACTTTCATTCTATGCCTCCGGATCGTTTCAAGCTACAACTGGGGATGTGTGCGCCATCTCTCAACATGCAACACATGTCTCCATTTGCCAGGTCACGGCTGCACTGTATGCGCGTAGGAATGACTTCATAAAGTTCCTCATGACCACCCAAGCAATCCATAACAGGACTGTGGGCTTCTCCAGGATTGCTGGCATCCCAAGGGTACAGGGCTGCATTGATTGTACCCATATCGCCTTGTGAGCACCTTTGGAGGATTCCGAGATGTGCAGGAACAGAAAAGTCTACCACTCCATTAATGTGCAGACGATGCCTGCATCTGCGCACATTCTGAGGCTGAACTCCAGGATATAGTCAATGTATTCACTGAGGCATATGAAAGCATGGGCCGTACGCTTAACATCCGTAAGACAAAAGTCCTCCACCAGTCTGTCCCCGTCACACAGCACTGCCCTCCAATCATCAAGATTCACGGTGCGGCCTTTGACAACGTGGACCATTTCCCATATCTCGGGAGCCTCTTATCAACAAAGGTAGACATTGATGCGGAGATTCAACATCGCCTCCAGTGTGCTAGTGCAGCTTCGGCCGTCTGAGGAAAAGAGTGTTTGAAGACCCGGCCCTCAAATCTACCACCAAACTCATGGTCTACAGGGTTATAGTAATACCCGCCCTCCTGTATGGACCTGAGGCATGGACGATGTATAGAAGGTACCTCAAGTCGCTGGAGATATATAATGATGTCTCCGCAAGATCCTACAAATCCCCTGGGAGGACAGGCACACCAACATCAATATGTTCGTCCGGGCTAACATCCCCAGTATTGAAGCACTGACCACACTCGATCAGCTTCGCTGGGCAGGCCACATAGTTCGCATGCCAGATACGAGACTCCCAAAGCAAATGCTTTATGCAGAGCTCCTTCAAGGTAAACGAGCCAAAAGTGGGCAGCGGAGCGTTACAAGGACACCCTCAAAGCCTCCCTGGTAAAGTGCGACATCACCACTGACACCTGGGAGACCCTGGCCGAAGACCACCCGAGGTGGAGGGTGTTGAGTTCTTCGAGTCTCAACGCAAAGAGCGTGAAGAGGTCAGGCGCAGACAGCGGAAGGAGAGCGTGGCAAACCAGCCTCACCCACCCCTTCCCTCGACGAATGTCTATCCCACCTGTGACAGAGTCTGTGGTTCCCGTATTGGACTCTTCAGCCACCAGAGAACTCACTTTGGGAGTAGAAGCAAGTCTTCCTCGATTCTGAGGGCCTGCCTATGATGATGATGTGCAGCTCGTATGTGACGACATGCATCATATCATGTCAGTTGATGCAAGATACCCTGGCAGCACCCAAGAGGCGTTCATCCTCTTATTATATCTGCCATGTTTCAGCAGCAGCCAGAAGGGCAGAGCTGGCTACTGGAAGACAATGGGTACGGCCTCACCACCTGGCTCATAATGCCTCTACGTGTAACTCGGATGGAAGCTGATCGTCAATACAACATGCCGCACACTGCGACGCGCAGCATCATTGAGAGGACCATTGGCATATTGCGACAGTGTTTCCGATGCCTGGACCATTCTGAAGGCTACTTGCTGTACTCCCCTGAGATTGTCGGTTAGTTCACTGTTGTGTGCTGCATGCTGCATAACTTAGCCATCATGAGGCATCAGCAGCTGATAGTAGAAGACCCACCTGCGGTGAGAGTGGTTGATGATAATGATGTGGAAGATGCAGGTGACGCGCAGGAGGAGGAAGAAGGGGAGGAGGAGGCAGAAGACGATGAGGATGAGGAAGCCATGCAAGTGCCTGAGGTCGGAGTACGATGGCGGAGGAGGGCGGGCCATCGTGCTCCTTTAACGATTGCTTGAGCCTTGCACCAGCAGCTCATCTGTGAATGCTTTACTGATGTCTGAGGGCTCAGCGACAACTATTCCACATGGACATGTTTACTGTTTGGAGCTGTTCCGTAATGTTGTGTTGTGTTAATGGAACATGATACAGTTTTAATGTAAAATATATTTTATTCAGAAGTTTACAATGTACTTAACTTAATTTTACTCAAATTATTCTTTACTTTACTTTAATATCACTCTTTAAGATCACTTAAAAACTTTAAGATCACTTATAAACTTGTAAATTTACATAACTTACAAAAACCTAATTTGAGAACAGTTACAACAGTAACAATAATAAAAACAACAACAACAACAGCGGCAAAGAAAGGCTGCACCCATCTCTCATTCCCCTTAGTCTAAGACCGCCCGCTGCGCTTGGTCTTGGATACTCCACCACCCCTGCCCGCAGGCAGTGGCGCAGTGTTTCTGGGCTTGATACCAAGCTTATTCTTTCTAACATCTTGAGTACTGCGCACCTCTTGAGGATGGGGGGCACCGCGTCAGGCGGCAAGTTGGAGGGCCCGGCTTTGGGCTCTTCAGAGACTGGTGTGGAGATTGGAGTGGGAGTGACAGTTGATTCTGTCAATGGACACGGGGTCTGGGCGTGTTCCCTTATTGCAGCAGCTAACTCCAACATGCCATCCTTCATACGCCCTGACAGTGTCACAACGACCTGATCCATCCCCTCCCTCATGTTGAGCAAAACTGTCTGAACTACCTGCAACATTTCTTCCCTCATGGTCAGTGACGTGGTTTGCACTACCTCTGACATTCCCACCCTCATGGCCACTATTCCCTCACTGATGGTCCCGGATATCGTTTCCATTTCTTGTGTCATTGCTGTTACTTCTCCCGACAGTCCCGCTACCTCATCCCTCACCCCACTGATGGCGTCCAGGAGTGATCGGGTAATGTCAATGCTCTCCGCACTCAATTGACATCATGTGAACCACATCTGTTAGATCCTGCACCTAAGGAGAGCGCAGTCGAGCTCTCCTTCCCCATCTCCCCATGGGTGTGGCTCGTACTCTGTTGTTATGCAATAACTGTTAGACTGAGTACTGTTTAACTCCAAGAGGTATAACCTTGGCGCTGCTTTATTAAGGCCCAAAGTGACTCATATACAAAATGGCTGGCCTTTTATACTTGAGCTGCACACACGTGCGTGCAGCCCAATGGCCTCCACAGTGATGCCATCTAGTGGCTAGTGATCCCGGAAGTACATACATGACAATACCCCCTCTGAGATATTAACACAGTCTTTTACAAATTGAGACGGTCCGGTGTTTTACGCTCCCAAGTTGACCTTCTCAGTTCAACTCCAGTCTTGGGTGAGTGTTCGGAGTCTGTTGTGACTGGTGGCTGGGTGGTTGACCTGGTGGGAGTGGCAATGGGCATGTCAGGGATTGAAAGTCCATTTTCATTGAACATGTCAGTGATTGAAAGTCCCGATTCCAAGATGACCACTGAGTCCTCTGATGACTGGGGGTAGATTGGTTGGTCGTCGATTGTCTCTTCCTCCAACTGTTCTGGTTTGTCTGTGTGCCGCAGCTTTGTCCATGTTTCCATTTTTGAGCTTGACAATAAATACTCTGCTGCCCTCCTTGGCCATGACAGTAGCAGGCAATTCACTTGGGATCCTGACCATAATTCAGAACACATACAGGATCATTTACAGAAATATCGCATGACACAGCTGCACGATCGTGATACCCTTGCTGAGTTTGTCTTCTATATTCAGCATGATTATTCAAGTCAGGTTGTACAAGAAATAGCTTGGTGTTAAGACCTCTCTTCATCATTAGTTCAGCAAGCAAGACGCCGGTAAGCGTGTGTGGTCTTGTCCTGTAACTAAGCAGTATGCATGACAGGCGGGTCTGCAGTGACCCTTGGGTTACAGGCTTCATACTCTGCTTTATGATTTGGACAGGACGTTCTGCTTGCCCATTGGATGCAGGTTTGAACGGTGCTGACCTTACATGTTTGATACCATTGAGTTTCATGAACTCTTGAAACTCCTGACTGGTGAAGCACGATCCTTTGTCGCTAACAACGATGTGTCGCGAACATGACACTGAGACTCTCAATGGTAGCTGTGGATGTGCTGGATGACATGATTATACACTCTATCCACTTCGAATATGCATCCACCACAACTAAAAACAACTTCCCCAGGAAGGGACCTGCAAAGTCTATGTGGATTCTGGACCATGGTTTCACCGGGCACGACCAAAGATTCAGCAGCGATTCCGCTGGTGCTTTGCTGAGCTGCTCGCAGTTGTTGCACTGATGCACACATGATTCCAGCTCAGAGTCAATTCCCGGCCACCATACATGAGATCTGGCGGTGGCTTTCATCATTACAATGCCGGAATGTGTGCTATGTAGCTCACGTACAAATTTCTCTCTCCCTTTCTTGAGCATAACAACACAATTGCCCCACAGTATACAATCCGACTGAATAGACAGTTCGTCTTTGCGATGAATGTAAGGGTTGGTCTCCTCGCAAATTTGCTTGGGTATGGCAGACCAATCACCTTTGAGGATGCAACTCTTCACCACCGATAAAATCGGGTCCTGGCTGGTCCAGGTCTTAACTTGTTAAGCCATGACAAGGGTTCCTTCACTCTTAAAAGCTTCTATAACTAACAATAGGTCTGCCGGTTGTGGCGTTTCCACCTCCGGTGTAGGCAATGGCAGATGGCTCAAAGCATCAGCACAATTCTCGGTGCCAGGTCTATGGCGAATGACATAATCATAAGCGGATAATGTCAGCGCCCACCTCTGGAGGTGGGATGAAGCATTGGTATTGATACCTTTGTTTTCAGAGAACAGTGAAATGAGCGACTTGTGATCTGTCTCCAGTTCAAACCGAAGACCAAACAAGTATTGATGCATCTTTTTAACCCCATACACACAGGCTAGTGCTTCTTTCTCTACCAAGCTGTAGGCTCTTTCCACTTTAGACAAACTTTTTGACACATTTGCGACTGGTTGAAATTTACCCAACTCATTAGCTTGTTGGAGCACATAACCAATTCTATATGACGAAGCATCACAGGCCAATACTAAACGTTTACATGGGTCATAATGTACCAGCAGCTTGTTAGAGCAAAGCAGATTCGTGGCTTTCTCAAAAGCTCTGGCTTGAGACGCACCCCACACCCAGTTGTCGCCTTTTCTTAGCAGCGTGTGCAGTGATTCTAATAAGGTTCTCAATTTAGCTAGTAAGTTACCGAAGTAGTTGAATAGATCCAGGAATGAACGCAGCTCTGTCACATTCTGCGGCTTGGGTGCATTTTTGATCGCCTTGGTTTTCGCTTCTGTAGGCGTGATGCTGTCAGCAGCAATTTTCCTCCTCAGGAATTTGACCTCTGGTGCCATGAAGACGCACTTCGAGCGTTTCAGTCTGAGTCCCACTTTGTCCAGACGATGTAGAACCTCCTCCAGGTTGTTCAGATGTTCCTTGGAGTCACGACCTGTGATCAGGATGCCATCTTGGAACACGACGGTTCTGGGAATGGACTTCAGTAGACGCTCCATGTTCCTCTAAAATATTGCTGCAGCCGAGCGAATTCCAAAAGGGCACCTTTGATAAATAAATAGTCCTTTATGCGTGTTAATGCACGTAAGTCTCTTCAACGTCTCAACCAGCTCCTGTTTCATGTAGGCCGATGTCAAGTCCAGTTTGGTGAATGACTTCCCCCCGGCTAACGTTGCAAACAAATCATCAGCCTTCGGTAATGGGTACTGATCGTGTTTCAAAACCCTGTTGATTGTAGCATTGTAGTCTCCACAGATTCTGACTGTGCCATCACTTTTCAGCATAAAATAATGGGGCTGGCCCATTCATTAAATTCAACCGGTATAATGATCCCTTCATGCTGGAGTATGTCCAGTTCGATTTTGATCTTCTCCCTCATCATATACGGAACTGCCCGAGCTTTATGATGGACGGGTCTTGCATCCGAATCCACGTGGATCTGCACCTTGGCTCCCGTGAAGTTGCTGATGCCTGATTCGAACAGCGAGGGGAACTTGCTCAGTACTTGGGCACATGTATCTTTCTCCGACAACAACGCCTTGATGTCATTCTAATCGCATCTGATTTTTTTCAAGCCAGTTCCCGCCGAACTGCATTGGGCCATTGCTTGGGACAATCCATAGCAGTAACTCATGAACTGCACTGTCATACGATACTTTAATTGTGGCACTGCCAATCACCGTTATGAGTTCTTTGGTGTACGTGTGCAGCTTGGCATTGACTGGACTCAGCCTGGGCCTCACAGCCTTAGTATCCGACAGCTTGTCGAATGCTCTCTGGCTCATTATCGATTGACTCGCCCCCCCATGTCCAGTTCCATTGATACCGGCACCCCATTAAATTTCACATTGATCATTATCGGTTTGCTCTTAGTTAGGAATGAGTACAGTCCATGCACTTCCTCCTCTGGTACCTCGGATTGCGTATCTGGATCCGCACTAGTCTGACCATCATCCTCCATGTGGTGTCGCAGCATGCTTGCTCATCTGCGGACACTTGCGCTGGAGATGCCCCACTCTCAGACAGCCTTTGCAACTATATTGCTTAAATCAGCACTGCTGGTGCCGGTGATTTCCCTCACAATGCCAACATGGAAAAATCGGATGCATTCCCGCTGGCGGACTTTGGACGGCCACAGGTTTCGCGTGCGCAGTCGGATAGGCCTTGCTATGTGCCGCTCTGCCGAAGGCCAAATCAATCACATTTACAGTACTTGCCGAGTTTCGATTTTTCACTGACAACTGCTTTAGACTTCTATCCGTCGTCATGCGTGACTGAGCGATCGTGATGGCCCTGTTCAAGTCCAACATCTCTACCTCCACTACTTTACACAGGATCACCTCGTGATTGATGCCAATTACAAAGTCCCGCAGCATGTCTGCTAACACAGCCCCGAACTTACACGGTCCCACTAGATGTCTTAGGTCGGCAACGAAATCCGCCACATTCTGGCCCTCTGAGCGAATGTCCGTATAAAATCTGTATCTTGAGATAATGATGCCTTCGTCTGGCTTAAGTTGGTTCTGTACCAGTGTACACAATTCTTCATACTTCTTCTCTGTTGGAGTCACAGGCAGGAGTAGATTCTTTGTCAGACCATAAATTTTTGGACCGCAAACCGTGAGGAACACTGCCCGGCGCCGATCTGCGTCGCCGACCTCCTCCATTTTGTTGGCCACGAAGAACTGGCTCAAACAGCTCACAAAATCTGTCCCATCTTCTCCTTCCACAAATTGCTCCAACAATCCAATTGTGCTCATTTTTGCATGCAAAGGTTCTTGTTGCCTCATCGCCAAATTTGTGTATGCAATAACTGTTAGACTGAGTACTGTTTAACTTCAAGAGGTAAAACCTTGGCTCTGCTATATTAAGGCCCAAAGTGACTAATCTACAAAATGGCTGGCCTTTTATACTTGGGCTGCACACACGTGCGTGCAGCCCAATGGCCTCCAACAGTGACGCCATCTAGTGGCTAGTGATCCCAAAAGTACATAAATGACATACCCAACACTGGGACCCGCAGCCTGGGACGGTGGGGTCTTCGTTGTACCTCACTACACCACACCACTGAGACCCACAACCTCGGAATGTGGGGCCCTGGGTGTGCCTCGCTGCACCACACCACTGGAACCCGCAACCTCGGAAGGTGGGGCTATAGGTGTGCCTCACTGCACCACACCACTGGGACCCGCAACCTCGGAAGGTGGGGCTATAGGTATGCCTCACTGCACCACACCACTGGGACCCACAACCTCGGAAGGTGGGGCTATAGGTGTGTCTCGCTGCACCACACCACTGGGACCCGCAACCTCGGAAGGTGGGGCTATAGGTATGCCTCACTGCACCACACCACTGGGACCCACAACCTCGGAAGTGGGGCCCTGGGTGTGCCTCGCTGCATCACACCACTGGAACCCGCAACCTCGGAAGGTGGGGCTATAGGTGTGCCTCACTGCACCCCACCACTGGGACCCGCAACCTTGGAATTTGTGAAACCATGGAATGTCCCACCAACACTCAAACCACTAGTCACGGAAGGGGCTGTCACCTCCATCAGTGGCACATCCTCCAAAGTTAGTACAACAGTGGGAGCTTCATCCAGCTCCATCCCCTCCCCTTCCCCCTCGCCTGCATGTTCTTGGTCTGGAGGGTTGGATTGGAAGATGTTTTTTTCAGGCTCATCCACATCTGAATCTTCTTTTGCATTGTCAGGGTTGGCCTCAATTTCTGCAAAAGACAACAGAACAGTCAAATGGTTAGCAACAGAGGAGGGGGCAGGGTGGGTGGCATGAGTAGGCTCACACAGCGCAGGCCAGGCAGCAGGCTGATTTGAAGGGCCACGATGAATTTGCAGGACTTACCTTCTTCCTCGAGTGTGGGCCCAGCTTGTGCAGTACTGATCGCTTTTTTCCAGGCAAGACCCATCAAAGCAGCGAGCCTCTCTTCCAAGGGTGTCAGTGGTTGCAGATTTGCCGGGACTCATCCTGTTCAAGTTCTTTCCCGTTTATTATGTGCCACGTTCCTTTGCAAAGATGAAAACCTAAGTTTTTAAAGAGAGTGTCTTTCTGCTGGGTGGGACATACACAGCTGGTCACATTTACAATTGCAATTGCAATTCTATTGAATAAATGAAAATGTTACTTACATTAACTACTTGACCAAAGTCCTGCAATTTCTTTTTACACTGGCCTCCAGATCTCGTGGTGTTCACCATTGCGCAGTAATCTTCTGCAACTTGGTTCCAGCGTTTCTTCATTTCTTTGGGTGGAACTTTTTTGTGACCTCTACTGGTGTCCAGCTTCTGCCATCTGTTCTCAATCACAGTAACCAGTGTCTCCACTTCTTCCTGTAAGAAATTCTTGGTCCTTGCACTGCGTTGCATCTTGTATTGCTGCAGCTGTGATTTTTCCAATGTTCTCACACAGCACTCAACGTTCTCACATACACAACTGGCTCTTTAAAAATGGGTGATTGCCAAATCCGAGCTGTACTGAGCATGCGCATCCACTGGAACAACGTCAAAAACCTAACTTTTTTTTCCTGCGCATGTGCAGAAGGTGCGGCTTCGTTTTTCAACGCAAACAGCAGGCTCCACCCCCCGAGGTGACTGGACACGCTGCACGGCGCCAAATTCGAATTATACATCGGGGAAACTTTGGCAAAATATTTCTGCCAGATTTCTGGCCTAGAAAAACATGCGTAACTCTGGCAATGCCACAGAAAATGGGCTTGGGGAAAATTGACTATTGGTATTGATAGCTGTATGTTTTGCTACTGTATTAGTTCAACAACAGAAGTTATTTTCAGCGATTTGGACTGTGTGTATCAGTATAAAATCAGCACTTGGGCATTAAATGGGCATCATAGTAATTTTTTTAAGCCAAACACTAAAAAAGGGAAAACCTAGTTTAAGATTTAAAAAATAACACGAAATTTTAGTTAATGATGGTTGGAATAAAATTATTTGTTGCAGTTAATATATCTCTGCCACGTTGTTTTGCATTCCGTCATATGTGTAGAGATTCCAGTCCATTTCATTCATTCTGAAGGACATGTTCTGTTTGTCTGCAGATGGGATGCGATTGCGGCACCTCACTTAATCACTACACGAATGGAGGTAATGAAAACTCAACATATGGATGAGGAAGAGCTTTTCCGTAAAATCCAGATATCAGACCAAAGCGCTTTGCAGGAGAGGCTCGAAGGACTGCAGGTACCCCTCATTGACACAGCATAAGTAAGATGGGATGAGTATGTTTTGCTGAAAGGATCTATAAAAACTGAACTTTGGAAGTCTCAGTCTAGTCTCCTACAAGTTAAGTTGCCAAAGACAAAATTGATCACTAATTTTTATTTTGTGCCTGTTTCAGGATAGGCCCAAGGGAAAATATTTCGGCAAGTGGTTGCTTCAGGGCTTCCATGCCATGTGCAATCATGTTAATGTCATGTGACCTTCTTTCATACCATTTTGTATAACACCCACACAAGCTGCCAAGTCTTTTTTCTCCTGTAATAAGTATCTGGAATTTTGAAAACTTTTTCTATTCTAAAATCAGCATGTGAAGTCCCAGCATTCTCCTCATCTAAACCTAGTCAAAGAGGTTTGCCGTCAGTTCAACAACTGCAACTTGCATTTATACAGCATTTTTAATGTCGAAAAATATCCCAAGGTGCTTCACAGAAGCGTTAACAGACAAAAACAATATCAAGCTAAAGGCGGAGGCATTTCTAAATGCTTGGTCAACGAGGTGTGTTTTAAGAAGGGTTTTAAGGAGGACAGGGAGGTAGAGCGGTGTAGTCGGGGAATTCCAGAGCTTAGGGTCTCAATTGCTAATGACATGACCACTAATGGTGGGGTGAAAGGATTCCAGCATGCACAAGAGTCCAGAGTTAGAGGAATGCAGAAGAAGATTGCAAAGTTAGGGATAGAATACAGACTATTTGCAACCTGAGCTGAGCTTCTGAGCCCACATCCTCTTCATCACAAGACTGCCTACTCCCACCTCCATACAATCATTCATCTCCACCCCTGCCTCAGCTCATCTACTGATAAAACACTCACCTATGCTTTTATTACCTCCTCCTCGACTATTCCAATGCTCTCTTGACCGGACTCCCAACTTCCACCCTCCAAAACTCTGCTGCCTGTTTCCTAACTCGTCCCATCCCGTTCAGCCATCATCTTTGTACTTGATGACTTAGATTGGCTCCCGGTCCATCAATCCTCCATTTAAAAATGTTCAACCTTGTGTTCAGATCCCCTTCATGGCCTCGCTGTTCCTTATCTCTGTAATCTCCAAAAGCCCTTCGACCCTCCAAAAACTCTGAGTTCCTTGAGTCCTCTTGTGCAGCTCCCCCGCCGCCCCTCCAGTCCCTTTACCCTACCATTTGCAGCCAAGGCTTCAGGCATCTAGGCCCTAAACTCTGGAATTCCTTGCCTAAACTTCTCCACCTCTTTCCTTAAAACCTCTTTGACGAAGCTTTTAGTCACCCAACAATTTTTTTTTTCGATTATGCTCCTGTGAAGTTCCTTGGGATTTTTCCTATGCTAAAGGCGCTATTTAAATATAAGTTGTTGATGTAGATTGGACCATAAACTGAGCACTAATGCTCAGTGCCACGGTACCACCCCAGAGACTGACCTTATTAGGTAGCTAATGGCTGCATGCAACCTTTTTATTCTAGATGGTGGTGGCTGGATTTTCTGCTTATACTGACATGACTCGTGCACATGAAGTCGCCAATGAGGTGAGACGAATCCACAAACAGTTGGTGGAGTCACAGCATCTCGCACAGCTCTATAACAGCAGAGAACGGCTCTTCGAATTGCCAGTCACTAATGTGAGTATATTTTAAAGAAACACTGGAATAGGGATAATGGGTATGAACTTGAACTGGAGGGAAGTGACTAGTGTCCCACTAGGATCTGTGCTGGGACCTCAACTATTCACTATATTTATTAATGACTTGGATAATGCAATAGAGAGCCATATATCCAAGTTTTCCGATGATGCCAAGATTGGTGGCATTGTGAATAGTACAGACAAGAGCATAAAATTATAAACAAACTGTTATGTTCATAATAAAGTAATGTAACTGAGTACTGTAGACGTAAGTAAGTGTGACCTTAGCTCCTTTATTCTAACTCCAGAGTGTTGGTACAGCATGGCAGGTCTGCTTATATACAGTGCTCCCAAGGGATGCTGGGATCCCTTGGGACTCCAACAGGTACGCCCTCTAGTGGCGGTAGAATGCTGGTTACAAGGTGTTGCATACATAACATCACTCCCTCCCAAAGTCAATAGTACACTTATTTATAGGGTGAGAAGATCTGGGGCCTTTCGCTCCCTAGTCGATTGTCTCGGTACAAATGCAGGTGTAGGTGCGTTGGTTGGTTCTTCACTGGACTGCTACGCAGCTGGCCTTGCTGGGGATGGTGAGTTCAGCTTCGTGGTCAACCATGATGTCGGTTGCCACTTGTGTGTGTGTCAGAAGTCGAAGTTGGTGGTGTCCTCTTTGGGTTACTCGTGGCTGTCTGAATCGCAGTTTGGTTTGGTCCAAATGCTTTCTGCAAGTTAGTCCATTTGCGAGTTTGACCTGAAACACCCTACTCCCTTCTTTTGCTATGACAGTGCCAGCAAGCCATTTGGGACCATAGTTGAGTACAAATACAGGGTCATTGACTTCAATATCGCATGACAAGTTTGCGCGATCATGGTGCATGCTTTGTTGATGCCGCCTGTCCTCGACATGATCATGGAGATCAGGGTGGACAAGAGAGAGCCTTGTTTTGAGCGCCCTTTTCATGAGCAGCTTGGCTGGGGGAACCCCGGTGAGCGAGTGGGGTCTGGTGCAATAGCTGAGCAGGACTGCAGGTCTGCAGGGAGCCTTCCGACATGCGTTTCAAGCTTTGCTTGAAGGTTTGGACTGCCCATTCTGCCTGATCATTGGATGCGGGCTTGAACGGGGCAGATGTGACGTGCTTGATCCCATTGCGGGTCATGAATTCCTTGAATTCAGCACTGGTGAAGCACGGCCCATTGTCGCTGACAAGGACATCAGGCAGGCCGTGCGTAGCAAACATGGCTCGTCGGCTTTCGATGGTGGCAGTGGACGTGCTTACAGACATTATTACACATTCAATCCATTTTGAATAAGCATTCACAACAACCAAAAACATTTTGCCAAGAAACGGGCCAGCAAAGTGAACGTGGATCCTAGACCACGATTTGGAGGGCCATGACCACAAACTTAGCGGTGCCTCCCAGGGTGCATTGCTCATTTGAGAGCAAATGTTGCATTGGCGCACACAAGACTCCAAATCTGAATCTATGCCGGGCCACCACACATGGGATCTGGCTATGGCTTTCATCATTACTATGCCTGGGTGGGTACTGTGTAGGTCGCGTATGAACGTTTCCCTGCCTTTCTTGGGCAAAACCACGTGATTGCCCCACAAAAGACAGTCTATGTGTATGGACATTTCGTCTTTGCGCCACTGGAACGGCTTGATCTCTTCATGCATCTCCGCTGGGACACTGGACCAGCTCCTATGGAGGACACAGATTTTTACAAGGGACAGTAAAGGATCCTGGCTGGTCCAGGTCCTGACCTGGCGGGATGTAACGGGTAACTTTTCGTTTTCAAATGCATCCATCACCAAGAGCAAGTTTGCAGGCTGTGCCATTTCCATCCCGGTGGTGGGCAATGGTAGTCGACTGAGAGCATCAGCGCAGTTCTCTGTGCCTGGTCTGTGGCGGATTACATAGTTATATGCAGACAGCGTGAGCGCCTATCTTTGGATGCGAGCAGAGGCATTGGTATTAATACCTTTGCTCTCTGAGAATAGCAATATGAGCGGCATATGGTCAGTTTCTAACTCAAACTTGAGACCAAACAGATACTGGTGCATTTTTTTCACCCCGTAAACGCATGCCAGAGTTTCTTTTTCAATCATGCTGTAGGCCCTTTCGGCCTTGGACAAACTCCTGGACGCATAGGCGACCGGTTGCAATGTTACCGATTCGTTTGCTTGTTGTAACACACACCCGACCCCGTACGAAGACGCATCGCCAACTAGCATTAAACATTTACATGGGTTATACAGAACAAGCAGTTTGTTGGAACATAACAGATTTCTGGCTTTCTGAAAAGCAGCCTCATGTGATTTCCGCCATGCCCAGTCATCTCCCTTGCGTAGCAACACATGTTGGGGTTCTAGCAAGGTGCTTAACCCGGGTAGGAAATTACCAAAATAATTGAGGAGTCCCAGGAACGACCGCAGCTGCGTCACGTTCTGCGGTCTCGGCGCGTTCTTGATGGCCTCCGTCTTGGCGTCGGTGGGTCTGATGCCGTCTGCCGTGATTCTTCTCCCTAAAACTTGACCTCTGGCGCCGAGCGTTTCAACCTGAGTCCCACGCGATCTAGCCAACTTAGAACCTCTTCCAGGTTCTTCAATTGTTCGATGGTGTCCCAACCTGTGATCAATATGTCGTCCTGGAAAACCACGGTGCACGGAACCGACTTTAGCAGGCTCTCCATGATCCTTTGAAAAATAGCTGCGGCCGATCGAATCCCAAATGGGCATCTATTGTAGATGAACAGACCTTTGTGCATGTTGATGCAGGTGAGGCCTTTCGAAGATTCCATCAGCTCCTGCGTCATGTATGCCGAGGTCAGGTCCAACTTGGTGAACGTCTTTCCTCCTGCCAGGGTTGCAAATGGGTCATCTGCCTTGGGTGGCGGGTACTGATCCTGCAGCGAAAAACGGTTAATCATTACTTTATAATCCCCACAAATTCTGACCGTGCCTTGAGGACCGGAACAATCGGACTGGCCCACTTGTTGAACTCCACCAGCAGAATGATGCCCTCTCGCTGCAGCCTGTCCAGCTCGATCTCCACTTTCCCTCGCACCATATATGGCACCGTCCGTGCCTTGTGGTGGATGGGTTGTGTACCGGGAACCAAGTGGATCTGCACCTTCGCCCCCGAGAAACTTCCGATGGCTGGTTCAAACAATGACGGAAACTTGCTCAGAACTGGGCACATGAGGCGTCGTCAATGGACGAGAGCGCTCGGATGTCGTCCCAGTTCCAGTGGATTTTCCCCAGCCAGCTTCTGCCAAACAGTGTGGGGTCATCTCCTGGTACAATCCATAGTGGTAGTTCGTGCACCGCTCCATCATAGGAGACTTTTACTGCTGCGATGCCAGTTACAGGGATCAGCTCTTTGGTGTAAGTTCTCAGCTTGGTATGAATGGGGTTAAGCTTGGGCCTGCGTGCATTGTTGCACCATAGCCTGTCGAAGGCCTTTTGCTCATGATATACTGACTCGCACCCGTGTCCAGTTCCATGGATATGGGAATTCCGTCCAGTTCGACTTTTAACTTGACCGGTGGATATTTTGTAGTGAAGGTATGTACCCCGTACACTTCTGCCTCCTCGGTTCGAGTCTCTAGTTCAGTTTGACCCACCATGGATTGACCTTCCTCTGCAACGTGGTGGTGGTTTGCAGGGTTTGCAACTCGTCTGCACATTTGCTGGAGGTGTCCCATTGTTCCACAGCCTTTGCACACATAGTGTTTGAAGCGGCATTGATGGGCTCGATGATCACCTCCGCAGCGCCAACAAGATGTTAACTGCCTCGCATTAACGTATGATGGCGGACTCTGGGTCATCTGAGGTTGTGCAGCTGCAGGCGTGTACATTCTGCCATATGCATTCCTGCCTGAAAACGACATTGCTTTGTGTACAGTACTTGCCAAAACATCTTTATGCTGCAAAATTTGTTTGGTGTTATCGCTGGTGGACATAAATGCTTGGGCTATCATTATGGTTTTGCTCAGGTTCGGTGTTTCAACAGTCAATATTTGCGAAGGATAACCTCATGGCCAATGCCAAGCACAAAGAAGTCTCTTAGCATTTGCTCCAGGAATCCATCGAATTCGCAATGTCCCTCAAGGCGCCTTAGTTCGCCGACGTAGCTTGCCACTTCCTGGCCTTCAGACCGTTGACATGTGTAAAATCGATACCTTGCCATCAGAACGTTCTCCTTCGGATTTAGGTGCTCCTGGACCAGCGTACACAGTTCTTCATAGGATTTGGTTGTTGGATTCACCGGAGCAAAAAGATTCTTCATGAGGCCATAGGTTGTTTCCCCACAGACGGTGAGGAGGATCGTCCTTCGTTTGACAGCATTCTCATCCCCTTCCAGCTCGTTGGGATGAAGTTATGGTCGAGTCATTCCACGAAGGCCTCCCAATTGTCCCCTTCTGAGAATTTCTCCAGGACACCAACAGTTCTCTGCATTTTTGTGTGATGGTTCATTATCTCATCGCCAGTTGTTATGTTCATAATAAAGTGATGTAACTGAGTACTGTAGACGTAAGTAAGTGTGACCTTAGCTCCTTTATTCTAACTCCAGAGTGTTGGTACAGCATGGCAGGCCTGCTTATATACAGTGCTCCCAAGGGATGCTGGGATCCTTTGAGACTCCAGCAGGTACGCCCTCTGATGGCGGTATGATACTGGTTACATAGGGTTGCATACATAACACAAACAATGATAGATTAAACGAGTGGGCAAACGTTTGACAGCTGGATTTCAACACAGTTAAGTGTGAGGTCAGCCATTTGGACCAAAAAAAGGATAGACCTGAGTATTTTTAAAAAGATGACCATAATATAATATGCTTTAAAATAATAATTGAGAAGGACATAAGTATGATGAAGACCAGGGTAATAGATTGGAGAAAAGCTGATTTTGAGGGGCTGAGAAAAGAACTTGGGAAAAGAAAATGTATAACAATATTGGCAAACAATGACATTGAACAGCAACGGCAAACATTTAAAACTGTGTTCAACAGAATCCAGGAAAAATATATTCTGCTAAAAAACAAGAACAAGCTAAACACTAATGAGACACCATGGATGAATAAAGACATAAGGGAATAATTGAGGGTAAGGAAAGAGGCATACATTAAGTACAGGAACAGCAGGGGAGAGCATGATAAGGGAGAATATAAAGAGATTAGGAGAGAAGTCAAAAAAGCAGTTAGGAAGGCAAAGATGAACTTTGAAATTAAATTAGCAAGGAATAAAACAAAATAGTAAAATATTTTACAGGCACATCAATAGAAAAGGAAGGTCAGGATGGGAATCGGGCCTCTAAGGGATGGACATGATAATATCACAGGCAGTGATAGATGGCAGAAATATTAAATAATTATTTTGCTTCAGTATTTAACAGGGAGATGGAACAGAAGATGACATTGGATCATGAGATGAGTAATGAAATAACTGCACTTAAACTAAAAAGAGGAAATAAATGAAATAAATTAATGAAACTCAAAGAGGAAAAAAAAACAGGTCCGGATTATATCCAATCATTTAAAATAATCTAGGGAAGAGATAGCAGAGGCATTACTACATATATTTAATAATTCATTAGAAAAAGGTGCAGTGCCAGAGGACTGGCAGATAGCTAACATAATGCCGATATTTAAGAAGAGGGATAGAACATGTTCAGGGATCTGTGGACCAGTCAGATTAACTTCGGTGGCAGGAAAAATAATGGAACCCCTACTAAAGGAGAAAATAGAAGAACATCTAGAAGCCAAAATATAATAATGAACAGTCAGCATGGATTTCAAAAGGGAAAGTCTTGCTTAACCAACTTTATTGAATTTTTTGAAGAGGTAACTGAGAGAACAGACAAGGGTAATGAAGTAGATGTAATTTATCTAGATTTTCATAAGGCCTTCGATAAGGTACCACATAATAGATTAATGAATAAGGTCAAGGAATGCAGAGTCAGGGGACAAGTAGTTAGCTGGCTTCAACTCAGTAAACAGAGAGTGAGTAAAGGGTAGCTATTCACAGTGGCAGAAGGTGGGTAGTGGTGTTCCACAAGGATCAGTGCTGGGACCACTGTTGTTCACAATTTATATTGACGATTTAGACTTTGGAATCACAAACACAATTTCTAAATTTGCGGATGACACCAAATTGGGGGGATAGTTAATACTGAGGAGGACTAAAACAAATTACAGGAAGATAATAAACTTGCAGAATGGGCATATAATTGGCAAATGAAATTCAACACAGATAAATGTGAGGTATTACATTTTGGTAGGAAGAATAAGGAGGTGATATTACTTCGAGGATGTGAGTCTGGGTGGGATAGAGAAGCAAAGGGATCTTGGAGTACAAATACACAAATCACTAAAAGTAGTGACTCAGATTAACAAGACCATAAAAAAAAAAACTAGGCACTAGGGTTTATTTGTAGAGGGATAGAATTGAAAAGTAGGAAAGTTATGTTAAACTTGTATCGAACGTTGGGTAGACCACACTTGGAATACTGCTTACAATTCTAGTCGCCATATTATATAAAATATATAGAGGCACTGGAGAGGGTGCAGAGAAGATTTACGAGGATGATACCAGAAATGTGAGGGTATACCTATCAGGAAAGGATGAACAGGCTGGGTCTCTTTTCGTTTGAAAATAGAAGGCTGAGGAGTGACTTAATTGAGGTCTTTAAAATTATGAAAGGTTTTGATCGAGTAGATACAGAGAGAATGTTTCCGCTTGTGGGGAACAACTAGAAGTCATTAATATAAGATAGTCACCAAGAAATCCAATAGGGAATTCAGAAGAAACTTATTTACCCAGAGAGTGGTGAGAATGCGGAACTTGCTACCACAGGAAGTAGTTCAGACAAATAGTATAGATGCATTTAAGGGGAGGCTAGATAAGTGGCGGTGCCGACCTGCGAGAGACCATCAGCGGCAGGTCGGGGCCATAAAAGGAGCGGCGAGCGGCCCCTGGAGCAGCATGGCAGCCTGCCACTGCATGATACAGCGCGGGCTGATGCAGGGGGGCGACGGCAGCAAAGAGGGACGTCATCAAGGTCCAGGTCGGTGATTGGAGCATGGGCAGATACAGCAGGAGCAGCGAGGTCGGGGCGAAGGAGCAGCGAAAGATTGTAGAGGGCCGTGATTGGGGCCCAGGAGAGGCATGCGTTCGGGGCCTAGAAGAGGCGTGGGCCCAGGGCCAGCACGGGCCTGCCCATACTGCGATGTGTGTGCACACTAGGCCCGTGCAGCAGAGCAGGTCTCCAGGCGTCTTGGTTAACCCTTGCCACTGGACCAAGACCTAGCTCTGTCAAGCCCGTGTGGTGCAACGCCACCCCACGTTAAAAAAATCCACGCACAGGCATTTTCCACCCTTCAGGATGTAGTTTGGGACCTGGAATATTAGGTCCTTCATTGAAACACCTGTGAACTCATCCTTTTTTGGTGTGGAAGAAAATCATCCTCGTTTCGAGGAACTGCCTATGATGATAAGATAAGCATATGAGGGAGAAGGGAATAGAAAGTTATGCTGATAGAGTTAGATGAGAAAAGATGGGAAGAGGCTCGAGTGGAGCATAAACACTGGCATTGTCTGGGCCAAATGGCCTGTTTATGTGCCGTATATCCTTGCTCTATTGCCATCGGGTGTGACTCCCTCCTAGTATCAGGGTCCACTCTCCTTCCTCCCCCGGACCAGCTTCTTAAGACCCCAGCACCTTACTCCCTCCATGTCCTAGTTTCCCTCATACCTGTGAAATTTGCAGCAGTTCTTAGATATGCCAATAATGACCAGGAGTTTGGCTCCAGATCCAATGATATCATCAGAAAGGCCATCCATTCCAGGGTGTAGGTATATCCCAGATCAGGCCTTGAAGCCTCCCCACCCCCCCACTCCTTTCCAATGCACACCCCAGCACCAGTCTCCAGTTCCTCCAAGTCCAGACCCTACACCGTAGCTTCTCTCTCCCGTTTCTGTTGTTTCACTCTTTGGCCCAGGCCTGTCACCGCCCATAGTCAGGACCCACCTCTGGCCTTTGCCATATGCCCTGGCCCTTAAAAAAGGTAAAAGATATAAATTCAGTAAAGGAACATGTGTGTGTGGCATACCGTGTCTGTGAGGGACGTACTGAAAAGAGGGGGAACAGAGGAAAGGACAAACCAATGGAAAAAGGGAGAGAGAAAATGAAAAAAGAGTTGGAGACAAACAGATACAAAAAGAAAATTGAGAGAAAATATAGGGGAAGTTGAAAGAGAGCGATAGAGGAAAAGAAGAATTAAACAATGAGAGCGAAGCAGTGACACAGTTACAGGAAGAGAGACAACATTTTATTTTTATTTTTGACAATGCCACAGAAGTTCAAGCACTATTTACTGAATTATGTGCAACTTGGAATTCTAGACTCAGAATAGGTTGAGAATGCTACAAGCTCACCTTGCAGCATATTTACAGCCAACAGTAGACAAGGTATTTTATTCAATCAGTCTGAACTGAGTTTAACTCAGGTTCCAGAGGTGAAAGAACAGTGTGATAACTGACTGTAACACCCAATTTATTTTTTACATTTATATTGAAATATTGAAATTTTACTCCAGGCTTTTTGTTATGCTCTCTTAATGAGTACTTGTCTGATAACTTTCACTTCTGCGGTTCTCAGCCTGTGATTTCCGCCTCCTAAAATGAACGGGCACAGCTGTGGGGCACAGAAGAGGAAATCCAAGATGCTTTTTTTAGCTTGGAAAGTTGGTTGAGCACATCATGGATTTCTCTGTAACTGTGGCACCAGTGCGCCTTTGTACTCCAATACATTAGCCCAAGGCCAAAGATTTAGATTATGCACAGCGGGGTTATCTCTATAAGTATCTTGAAACTTCCTTCTCTAAAGGAAGTTAAACTTCTTTGAGGTGTTCTAATTTATTGCTTGGATCAATAGTTTGGCTATTATGGTGGTAGTATGTAACAGAAGAAAGAATGTGCTCTCAGTGCCATGTATTGACCTCTGTTGTTTTCTATGAATAGTATGACATGCTTTACAAGATGGTCAAGGCATTCCATCCCTATCGGGATCTATGGACAACTACATCAGACTGGTTACGCTGGCATGACAGCTGGATGAACGATCCACTGAATAGCATTGACGCAGAACAAATAGAGAGGAATGTAATTGAGTCCTACAAGACTTTGCATAAGTGTACCAAATTCTTCAAGGATATTCCAGGTAAATAGTTGTTTCAATTTCTGTTGTAGAATAGATTACTCCTGATAATTCAAAGTCATTTTTACTGAAAAACATTGATTATCCAATCATTTAAGTTCAGCATTGTAAATAAGAAATCAAAGTGGAATTTAGTGCTTAAGAAAATTGAATTATTGTACAATTTTAATTAAGCAACTTTGAATTAAGTTAAGTAGACTGTAATGGATAGCAAAGGGTGATTGCAAGTTTATTATTTAATCAGGGGATTGAGATCACAGCATAAACCACAAAGCTCAAATAGCTTTGGAATGTGATCTAAATCACTTGGTTAGATTGCAGCCTTTTTAATTACTCCGATTTCCTTGAATGATTTAACACAGAAGGCCATTCGGACCATCGTGCCTGTGAAAGGACTATCCAATTAGTCCCACATCCCTACTCTTTCCCTATAGCCTTGCAAATTTTCACCCTTCAAGTATTTATCCAATTCCCTTTTGAAAGTTATTATTGAATCTGCTTCCACCACTCTTTCAGGCAGTGCATTCCACATCATAACAATTCACTACGTAAACTTTATGGGGGATCAATTCGATACCACAAAAACCGGCACGTGGATCATGATGCACGATTAACCCATGCACATTCAGTGTGATGCAGGCAGTACCCCAACTTCATGCTCATTTCCATGATTGTAGTGTGCAGCCAGCACTAACAATGCTGTTCATTGGCTGGATGCATCAGCAGGTGGTCCAAAATTGTGAGAGATTAGCATCACTTTAAACTAGCCTATACTACTTAAAGGTTGCCTGCACCTCTCAAAGGAGAGGCTAACTGGCTGGAGCAGATGGTGGAAGTCGTTCTACAACTGATTCTGACCTGGGAAACACTCAATAATGGCACAACATGGGAGAGAGTGGGCTCCAAGGATTTTCAACACTGCACTAGAAGCCTTGGTGGAGGAGGTGGAAAGGAGGAGAGGTGTGCTGTATTCACAGGGGGCCAGGAGACCACCAGACAAACGCTCAGAATGCAGTGGGAGCAGATAGCCAGGAGTCAAGTCCTGAGGATTTAGATGCAGTGCCGCAAAAATTCAACGACCTCACATGAGTAGTCAAGGTCAGTAAATGCATCTTCAAATGCCATATCCCACCCATTGCACCACTAGATTCAGCAATTGCGCAATGCACCACACGCCCATCACTCAACGACCAACAATCAGGACTGATACCAAATATTCATATGCTTCACCTCACTCTCACACACTTAGCATTGCTGAAAGCCACATACCCACACCTCACAGCTTGCACACACTGCTAGCTATTCAACCATGATAGGCACATCACCCAAGCAGATTGCATGACACTCACTGACACACTTCCCTCTCTCTTGCAGGACAAGGTGGTGCACAACCGGTGGCAACAGGAATTAACCAAAGGGGGACAGGTCCGCCCGAATGTCCTTACCCCCATGGAGGAGACGGTGCTCGCCATCATTGGAATGGCCATTGCTATGGCCATGGTCAGCAGTGGGGCTGAAACCATAGAAGATGACGGTATCCTCATACCTAATCATTCTTCTCACATCCCACTTCCTCTTCATCTCACATCTCTTCTGAATTACAAGCTGCAGATGGTGTAAGCATTCAGCTCTTGCTTTCCCCCTTCCCCTCACCACAATCTTACCCTTGTACCTTTCTCCTTTCAGCTACAACTGCGGCAGGGTGGAAAAGCAACAGGTAAAAGAGCAACAAGACACTGATGATGAAGAAGCACCATCACTCCATTTCCCACTTGCATCCACCAGCTCAGATACTGACACTATGCATAATTTAGAGGATAGCATAGAGGCGGGTTCAGCACATGGTGGGACACTGAGCAAGAGTGGCCTATAGCTAGGGCAGGGAGCAAGAATAACGCAGGTGCCAGCTCACCGAAGTGTGTCAGTGAATGTCATGCAATCTGCTTGGGTGATGTGCCTGTCATGGTTGAATAGCTAGCAGTGTGTGCAAGCTGTGAGGTGTGGGTATGTGGCTTTCAGCAATGCTAAGTGTGTGAGAGTGAGGTGAAGCATATGAATATTTGGTATCAGTCCTGATTGTTGGTCGTTGAGTTCAGCAGCAGAGGACTCAAATGAGCACTTCATTGGGGTAGGCTACAGAAGAAGACTGATGGGTATGCATAATGAGAGGCTTGGTGCATTCGTACGTCTGCCAGAAAGCCTGTGTGCAATGTCAAGGTGCATGGAGGAGTCCGGCACCAACTTGGCACAGAGCTTGGAGCCCATCCTTTCTAGCATGGAAGTGGTGGCTAGCCCCATTAGCATACTTGTGGACCCAAGCATGATGTGGCATCTGCTGGCCAATGTCTCAGCTTTCATTGCATCATAAGCAGCAGCCACCCAATGTCTGAGTGATGCAATGGAAGTTCAGACTGCTATCATGCAAGGTCAGATAGACAGCTGCCATAATAGCTCTGGGTTCCAGTGTTCAAAAGGGCTTGCAAGGTGTCACAGCAATCCAGCAGTCTGTTCTCCAACAGATCACTAAGATTGCTGAGGTGGTTGCCCCGGGGGAGTGGCAGTGGCTCTTTTGTACTCTCTCAGGATGAGAGCATTCTTCCTACCACTCCGCTAGTGCCCTGTCAACTAGCCAGCCCAGACTGCTGCCGCCCATGCCAAGATGATGCAGTCTGCAGCTGGGCCTTCTAAGTCCAGAACTGCTCGAGTTCATCCTCCAAGGCCATCTGAAATCTCCTCCACTGAAAGTCAGCAGCCTTCCACCAGCCACTGGGGTAGCACTGCATAGGAGCACTAGACAGGCAAAGCACATGGAAGACATTTGGTTTGCAATGTTTATTTTATGTTGGCTTTTATTTTTGCACTGTGGCCAAACTCTAATGGTCAGTGACAGAGAGAAGGTGAAGCATGGTGAATGGGGAATTGGTGAATTTACTGGTATCGCACTCGGATGAGTTCTTCACGGACAGCCCGGGCAAGAAAGGGGCTGCTTCGATTACTTCCTCACCTCTACCTCTACCTCCTCCTGCTTCCTAGCTGGTTGCTATTTAGCTAGTGGAAAGGGCTGTGCCCTCATATTGGCAAGGCTGTTCCGCATGCAGCAGACAATCACGAATTTTGACACCCACTCTGATGAGTACTGCAAAACTTCTCTAGAGCGGTTCCAGCAGTGGAAGTGTTGTTTCAGCATGTCAATGGTCTGCTCTATCAAAATTTATGTGGCAGCATGGCTTTCATTGGATGCATGCTGTCCATGTGCGTATAGGTTGCATACTAGAGTCATTAACCGTGTCGTTAGTGGATAGCCCTTGTCGCCCAGTAGCCACCGTTTGGTTTGTCGTGGTGGCTCAAATGCAGCTGCCACAGAATGAAGGCAACATGACTGCTTCCAGGAAAGCGGGCATTGACCTACATGATTCACTTCCTATGGTCGCACACCAGCTGGACGTTGAGGGAGTGGAATCCCTTTCAGTTGCGGTACATCAGAGTCGACATGCGGTGCCCGCACAGCGAAGTGTGTGCAGTCAATGGCAGCCTGCAACATGGGGAAACCTGCAATCCTAGCAAAGCCGCATGCCTGCCGATCTCTGGCAAGAGAGAATGAAAGGTAGTTAGCTATCTGTGAATATAGAGGCTCAGTGATCTCCCATATACAACAGTGGACAGCAAACTGTGGGATTTTTCTAATATTTCCTGCTCAAGCCTGGAAGGATCCCAACACATCCAAGTTCATCGCCACCATCACCTTCACAGCCATTGGCAATCCAGTCCTCGTCCTGCTCTGAAGTTGCAGTTGTGGCTGCAACAGCTAACAAATTTCAGTGAGGACGTGCTTAATGAAGCGCAGATGTCTCACACATTGCTCCTCACGGAGGTTCAGGTAGCAGAATTGCTCACTGAACACCCCGGGTGGATATGGCCTTTTCCCCTGCCTCCTCCTCCTTCATCCCCTTGCTCCTATGCCCCCCGCTCTTCAAGCAGCCTGTCCTGCTCTCCAAGTCAGGCTGTACTCCAAGGGGAACTCCTCCTAGTGCACCCATGTCTGGCTCCAAGTGGTTTTTACAGAAGCCTTCAAGTCAGGAAAAAGTACTTAAAAAGTCAAGCCTGAAGGCTCTGTGCCTCAATGCGAGGAGTATTCGTAATAAGGTGGACGAATTAACTGCACAGGCAGCAATTAATGAATATGATATAATTGGCATCACGGAGACATGGCTCCAGGGTGACCAAGGCTGGGAACTCAACATCCAGGGGTGTTCAACATTCAGGAAGAATAGACAGAAAGGAAAAGGAGGTGGGGTACCGTTGCTGGTTAAAGAGGAAATTAACGCAATAGCAAGGAAGGACATTAGCTTGGATGATGTGTAATCTGTATGGGTGGAACTGAGAAATACCAAAGGGCAGAAAACACTAGTGGAGGTTGGGGACAGCATCAAACAAGAAATTAGAGACGCGTGCAATAAAGGTCCAGCAGTTTTCATGGGTGACTTTAATCGACATATAGATTGGGCTTACCAAACTGGCAGCAATACGGTGGAGGAGGATTTCCTGGAGTGTATTAGAGATGGTTTTCTCGACCAATATGTCGAGGAACCAACTAGAAGGCTGGCCATCCTAGACTGGGTGATATGTAATGAGAAAGGACTAATTAGCAATCTTGTTGTGCGAGGCCCCTTGGGGAAGAGTGACCATAATATGGTAGAATTCTTTATTAAGATGGAGAGTGACACAGTTAATTCAAAGACTAGGATCCTGAACTTAAGGAAAGGTAACTTCGATGGTATGAGAAGTGAATTGGCTAGAATAGACTGGCAAATGATACTTAAAGGGTTGATGGTGGATAGGCAATGGCAAACATTTAAAGATCCCATGGATGAACTTCAACAATTGTACATCCCTGTCTGGTGTAAAAATAAAACGGGGAAGGTGGCTCAACCGTGGCTAACAAGGGAAATTAAGGATAGTGTTAAATCCAAGGAAGAGGCATATAAATTGGCCAGAAAAAGCAGCAAATCTGAGGGAGAAATTTATAATTCAGCAGAGGAGGACAAAGCGTTTTATTAAGAGGGGGAAAATAGAGTATGAGAAGAAGCTTGCCGGGAACATAAAAACTGACTGCAAAAGCTTCTATAGATATGTGAAGAGAAAAAGATTAGTGAAGACAAACGTAGGTCCCTTGCAGTCAGATTCAGGTGAATTTATAATGGGGAACAAAGAAATGGCAGACCAGTTGAACAAATACTTTGGTTCTGTCTTCACGAAGAAAGACACAAATAACCTTCCGGAAGTACTAGGGGACCGAGGGTTTAGTGAGAAGGAGGAACTGAAGGATATCCTTATTAGGCGGGAAATTGATGGGATTGAAGGCCGATAAATCCCCGGGGCCTGATAGTCTGCATCCCAGAGTACTTAAGGAAGTGGCCCTAGAAATAGTGGATGCATTGGTGATCATTTTCCAACAGTCTATCGACTCTGGATCAGTTCCTATGGACTGGAGGGTAGCTAATGTAACACCATTTTTTAAGAAAGGAGGGAGCAAGAAAACGGGTAATTATAGACCGGTTAGCCTGACATCAGTAGTGGGGAAAATGTTGGAATCAATTATTAAAGATGAAATAACAGCGCATTTGGAAAGCAGTAACAGGATCGGTCCAAGTCAACATGGATTTATGAAAGAGAAATCTTTCAAAAAAAAAAAATCTTCTGGAATTTTTTGAGGATGTAACTAGTAGAGGAACAAGGGAGAACCAGTGGATGTGGTGTATTTGGACTTTCAGAAGGCTTTTGACTAGGTCCCACACAAGAGATTGATGTGCAAAATTAAAGCACATGGTATCGGGGGTAATGTACTGACGTGGATAGAGAACTGGTTGGCAGACAGGAAGCAGAGAGTCGGGATAAACGGGTCCTTTTCAGAATAGCAGGCAGTGACTAGTGGGGTGCCGCAGGGCTCAGTGCTGGGACCCCAGCTATTTACAATATACATTAATGATTTAGATGAAGGAATTGAGTGTAATATCTCCAAGTTTGCAGATGACACTAAACTGGGTGGCAGTGTGAGCTGTGAGGAGGATGCTAAGAGACTGCAGGGTGACTTGGACAGGTTAGGTGAGTGGGCAAATGCATGGCAGATGCAGTATAATGTGAATAAATGTGAGGTTATCCACTTTGGGGCAAAAACAGGAAGGAAGAATATTATCTGAATGGTGACAGATTAGGAAAAGGGGAGGTGCTACGAGACCAGGGTGTCATGATACATCAGTCATTGAAAGTTGGCATGCAGATACAGCAGGTGGTGAAGAAGACAAATGGTATGTTGGCCTTCTTAGCTTGGGAGTTTTGAGTACAGGAGCAGGGAGGTCTTACTGCAGTTGTACAGGGCCTTGGTGAGGTCTCACCTGGAATATTGTATTCAGTTTTGGTCTCCTAATCTGAGGAAGGACGTTCTTGGTATTGAGGGAGTGAAGCGAAGGTTCACCAGACTGATTCCTGGGATGGCTGGACTGACATATGAGGAGAGACTGGATCGACTGGGCCTTTATTCACTGGAGTTTAAAAGGATGAGAGGGGATCTCATAGAAACATAAAATTCTGACGGGACTGGACAGTTTAGATGCAGGAAGAATGTTCCTGATGTTGGGGAAGTCCAGAACCAGGAGACACAGTCTAAGGATAAGAGGTAAGCCATTTAGGACTGAGATGAGGAGCAACTTCTTCACTCAGAGAGTTGTTAACCTGTGGAATTCCCTACCGCAGGGAGTTGTTGATGGCAGTTCATTGGATATATTCAAGAGGAAGTTAGATATGGCCCTTACAGCTAAAGGGGTATGGAGAGAAAGCAGGAAAGGAGTACTGAGGTGAAAGATCAGCCATGATCTTATTGAATGGTGGAGCAGGCTCGAAGGGCCGAATGGCCTACTCCTGCACCTATTTTCTATGTTTCTGTGTTTCTATGTTTCAGTACCTGCCACACCACTTTAACAACTTTAAACAACCTTAGAAAGCACCAAACATCAAACACGTAAAATTGTAGCAACAGCCAATAGAAATCAATCAGCAACTAACTTTGTAAGTAGGTGATGATCCCTTTAAATAGCACTGGTGGGGGGTGGGGTCCGTCCTGCTGCTGAGCGTGTGTTCAGCTGTGCGAGGTAAAGAGAGGACGTTAGCTGGAGTGTTGAACTCCAAAATGGCAGCGCTGACGTCAAATCAGCATCGCATGATGATTGACGTCATGATCTGCCTACCTTGCATATTTCTGGCGGCACTCACTGCGTGCGCGCTGACACCCTCACCCATATGACTCGCTCCAGAAGTGTGCACTATGCCGCTGATGCCATTCTGGACCTCTAAGGGCACTCATAGTGCCCAAAAAACAGGTGCTACGGATCCAATTTTTGAGCCCTTTTATTCCAGTTGATGCCTAACCAATGCAACTTCCTTATTTTTGTCCTCTATGCCTCTATTTATAAAGCCAAAGATCATGTATGCCTTTATAGCAGTCTTCTCAATTTGTCCTGCTACCTTTGAAAACTTGTGTATGTACACCCGCAGGCCTCTCTGTTCCTGCACCCCTTTTAAAAATGTATCATGTCGTTTTTATTACCTCTCCTCATTCTTCCTACCAAAATGAATCACTTCACACTTTGCATTAAATTTCAGCTGCCAGGTGTCTGCCCATTTCACCATTATGTTTGTGTCTTGTGAAGTTTGTTACTATCCTCCTCACTATTTACTACATTTCTGAGTTTCATGTCGCCTCCAAGCTTTGGAATTATGCCCAGTGTACCCAAGTCCAGGTCATTAATATTTATCAAAAAGATCAATGGTCCCAACACTGACCCCTGGGATAAAAACAGAAAATGCTGGAAATCTCAGCGTGTCAGGCAGCATCTGTGGATAGAAAACAGAGTTAATGTTTTGCGAAACACATTCTTAAGAAGCACTGAATGGGGGAGGGGAAGAAAGAACAAAAGGGAATGTCTGTGATAGGCTGGAAGACAGGAGAGATTAGAGAGGCAAAAGGGGCCAAATTGAAATGGTAATGCCAGGAGTTAGAAAAACATTAGTCAAGATAGGGTGTGAATGGCGGGATAATGACCATCTGCCATTAGAGGCAAGGAGAAAAAAAGAAACACGCTCGGGAAGGGGGAAAAGGGAGCCAAAGATTCGCAGCGATTACGCTCTGAAATTTTCAAACTCGATGTTGAGTCCAGAAGGCTGTAAAATGCCTAAACGAAAGATGAGATGCTGTTCCTCGAGCTTGCGTTGAGCTTCATTGGAACAGAGGAGGAGACCGAGGACAGAGAGGTCAGAGTGGGAATGGAGTGGAGAATTAAAGTGACAGGCGACAGGAAACTCAGGGTCACACTTGCGGACTGAACGGAGGTGCTCCGCAAAGCGGACACCCAATCTACGTTTGGTCTCCCCAATGTAGAGGAGACCACATCGTGAGCAGCGAATACAGTACACGTGCAGCATCGAGAATCCGGAGTTCTGGAATCCGGAATGTTTCGAAATCTGAACCCGACAACCCTGCCAACCTCGGGGCTCCTCCGCTGCCTGACCTCGGGCCTCGCCTCACTACCGCTCATCTCGCCCCACCACCGCTACCCTTACCTCGGGGCCTCCTCGCCGGCCTGCCCGAACACCTCCTCAGTGGGGCCCGCCTGACAACCTCCTCGGTGGGGCCCCACCCAACAACCTCCTCGGCAGGGCTGGCCCAGCAACGCCCTCCTCAGTGGGGCCCCACCCAACAACCTCCTCGGCAGGGCTGGCCCAGCAACGCCCTCCTCAGCGGGGCACGCCCGACAAACATCCTCGACGGGGCTGGCCCGGCAATGACCACCTCGGCGGAGCCCCACCTGACGACCTCCTCGACGGGCCCCGGACAGCCTGAACAGCTCCTCGGCAGGTGCCACCCCCCCGCTTTCTGATGTCTGAAATCCGGAAATAACCGAACCTGGGCTCGGGTGTTTCCAGATTCGTGAAGTCAGAAAGATGATCGAAAGCCCAGAATCTGGAATGGCTTCGGTCACGAGAGTCCTGGATATTAGGCGCTGCAC
The DNA here is from genome assembly GCF_044704955.1 of Pristiophorus japonicus. Lineage (NCBI taxonomy): Eukaryota > Metazoa > Chordata > Chondrichthyes > Pristiophoridae > Pristiophorus > Pristiophorus japonicus. The sequence goes on along the minus strand of NC_091988.1, from coordinate 101,578,764 downwards.
CTGTATACTAAATTGAATTCAGTACAAGTAAATCACTGTTTCATCTGGAAGGAGTATTTAGGACCCTGGATAGTGGGAAGGGAGGAGGTAAAAGGGCAGGTGTTGCATCTCCTACGTTTGCATGGAAAGATGCCGTGGGAAGGGGAGGGGGTGCTCGGGATTGACTGCGGAATAGACAGGGTGTCGCGGAGGGAGCAGTCCCTTTAAAATGCTGAGAGGGGAGGGGAGGGGTGGGATTACACTGGAGGTGTCTGAAATGGCGGAGGATGATCTTTGAACGTAGAAGCTTGTGGGGTGAAACTGACCCTTCTCTCTGATTTCTGTCCCCTTAGCCATTTCCGTAACCATGCAGCCATTGCCCCTTAACTCCATGGGCTTTAATTTTGCTAACAAGTCTATTATGTAGTACTTTATCATACACCTTTTGAAAGTCCATATACACAACATCAACCACATTACCCTCATAAACCTTCTCCATTGTTTCATCAAAGAACTCAGTCAAGTTAGTCAAATACAATTTGCCTTTAACAAATCCATGCTGGCTTACATTTATTAACCCATATGTTTCCAAACGCCAATTAATATTGTACCAGATCACTGTCTCTAAAAGTTTCCCACCACCAACGTTAGGCTGACTGCCCTGTAGTTTTGCTGGATTTATTCCCCCCCACCCCTCATTTTTAAACGGGGGGTAACACTTGCAGTCTTCCACTCCACTGGCACTACTCCCGTTTCTAAGGAGAATTGTGGCCAGAGGCTCTGCAATTTCCACCCTTACTTCCCTCAACATCCAGACCAGGTGATTTATGAGGGTCGTACCAGAGCTGAGAGAATAGGTTGGGGCTTTTTTCTTTAGAAAAAAGAAGACTTAGAGATGACCTGATAGAGGTTTTTAAAATAATGAATAATAAAATAAATATGGATCGAATGTTTCCAGTTATGGGAGAATCCAAAACTGGAGGCCATAAATGCAAGTAAGTTACTAATAAATCCAGTCGGGAAATAAGGAGAAATGTCTATACTCAGAGAATGGTTAGAATGTGGAACTCGCTACCAACAATAACAACTTGCATTTATATAGCACCTTTAATGTAGAAAAACACCTCAAGGCACAAGAGCGTTATCAATAAAAATGTTGACACCGAGCCACAGAAGGAGATATCAGAACAGATGACCAAAAACTTGGTCAAAGATCTAGAATTTAAGGAGCATCTTAAAGGAGGAGAAAGTGGTAGAGAGGACTTGGTGCGAGTTAAAATATGGACATCAGAATTTTGGATGAGCACAAGTTTATGTAGGGTGGAAGATAGGAGGTCATTCAGGGGAATATTGGAATAGTCAAGTCCGCGCAGCAGAGCAGGTCTCCAGTCATCCTAGTTATCCCTTGCCACTGGATAAAAGCATAGCTCTGTCAAACCCGTGTGGTGGCTGATGTGCAAAGGTCACCACACGGTAAAAAAATCCACGCACAGGCATCTTCCACCCCTTTGACTGGAGTTCAGGACTGGAATATCGGGGCCTTCATTGAAACACCTGTGAACTCACTGAACTCCGCCATCTTCGTTCGAGGGACCGCCTATGATGATGATGATGATGAGTCAAGTCTATTCAGGAAGTGGTTGAGGATGTGTTTGAGGCAATAGCTTAGATACTTTCAACATGAGTACATGAGGAAAAAGGGAATATAGAAAGATATGCTAAAAGGTCGAGACGAGGTAGATGGAATGGGAGAGGGGACTCTTGTGGAGTATAAACACCAGCACAGACAAGTTGGGCTGAAAGACTTGTTTCTGTGCTGTATATTCTATGTAATTCCATATAATGTACATCAGAATTACCGAGTGTGCACCAGAATTCCTGAAATACATTAACAAATGAGAATATTGGGCATTGTGAGGAATTATTTTGATGAGATGGTAAGACATCAAGGAGGTTAAATGGGATCTCATTTAGCGTGCTTATCAGGAGAAATAGAATAACTTTCACTCAGTGGCAATGTAAACCATGGTAGTTTATGAATTTTCTGACTTTCGCATTCTGGGCTCTCCCCTAAGATTCAGAAATCTGCCAATGTAACCCTTTCAGACTAACATTCATCTACTGTTTACAGGTCTTGCAGAAGTTGCAATAAAAATCCGATCGACGGTTGAGGATTTTAAGCCATATATCCCACTGATTCAAGCACTGCGGAATCCTGGCATGCGAAACAGACACTGGGATGTGCTATCAGAGGAGATCCAAATTAATGTCAAGCCTAAGGCAAACCTGACGTTTGCACGGTGTTTGGACATGAATCTTCAAGACCACATAGAGGCCATTGCCAAGGTAGCAGAAGTAGCTGGAAAGGAGTATGCCATAGAACAGGTGGGTATTTCAGAACTTTCAGAAAGCCTTTGATAAGGGAACTCACACTAGGTTACTTCACAAAATAGAATCTTGTGGTATCAGTAGGAATTTAATGTACTGAATTAGGAATTGGCTCCAATCTGACAGGCAAAAAGTTGTAGTTAACGAATGTGGTTCAGCCTGGAAGCATGTTACAAATGGTGTCCCCCAGGAATCGGTCCTAGGCCTGCTACTATTCACTGTCTTTATTAATGATCTGGACAGTGTTGGGAGTATGATCAGTAAGTTTGCAGATGACAATTTGTTATTTAGTACACAATGACAAATTGTTATTTAATTTGGATAAATATAGTGCTGTGCATGTTAATAGGGCCAACACAGAATATACATATAATTTGCAGATTGAAAGAGATTGAGAGAGAAAAAGATCTAGGTGTTGCTGTGCACAGATCACTGAAAGTTCATTACCAATGTTGTAGCAAAAGCTAACAAGGTATTTGGATTGTATTAATAGAACCATTCAGTATAAATCAAAGGATACCATTTTCTCACTCTATAGATTGCTGGCTAGACCGCACTTGGAGTACTGTACCAGTTTTGGTCCCCCACATAGTGGACAAGACAGTAACCTTAGAAAAGGTCCAGAGGAGAGCTACTAGAATTATTCCGAGCTTAAAGCACCTAATCTATTCAGATAGGCTTAATAACCTTGGTCTATTTACTTTAGAGCAGTTTAGACTTAGAGTGACCTGATAGAGGCCTATAAAATAATTAAAGGGCTGTATAGCATCCCTATTGATAGATTATTCCAGTTTAACAGATTGGGGAGGACCAGGGGAGATAAGTTTAAACTATGTAAGAGTAGGAATAGGCTGGATGTTAGGTAGTTCTTCTTTTCCCAGAGGGTAGAGATCCACTAAAGTGTATTGCTGGTTGGTGTGGTTGGTGCTGACTCTATGCCTTTAAGAGGGAAATGTATCAGTTCTTTACTGGGGAAGAGATCACATCATATAGAAGGTAAGTGTCTTTATAGTATTTGGTACTTGGTCTATGTGATTTCCTGGACTGGTTTGATCACCTGAGGAATTTTCCTGAGTATTTTTTCCCTTATTAGCACTGGGTTTTTTCTGCTTTTTTGCCTCTCTCAGGAAATTACATGGCAACGGGGAACGGTTGGGGCAACGGGAAGTGAGCAATTGAGAAGTATCTAGTCATGATGCTCCAGCCATCCTGGTGTATGGGGTAGGCTTGATAGACCAGCCTGTCTTTTCCAGCACATCAATTTCATTTGTTCGTATCATGTATGAAGGAATAGTTTCTCTAGCAGCTATGTACGACATGATTCACAATATAAATGTATGTAGTTTTTGGCTTATAAATATGGGGCAGCCATTCATGGTAATTGAGGGATTTCTATTGCTTCATTAACATTTTTTTAATCTTGGGGTAGGGGTGGTCATATTGGTTCTTTTTTATTAAAATGAAGATAATAACAATTTTCCTGTTGTTGCGCTTAACATGGGGTTGATGTGTCCAGTGCCAGACAGCACCAAACTCTCAAAGGAGGAGCCGCATTCTTTGGCACTAGTCAATACCAAGCAATCAGTGCCCACCAGTGCTAATGAGGACTGGCAATCCCTTAAGCAACATCGGGTATTAGCTCATCCTTCCCTGTCCTCCTCGAGGCTGTCAGGAGCTACTATTGTGGATGATGACATTGCTTCACGGAGCTCTTTGCCTTAGTTAGCATACAATCTAGAATCCTGTTAAAAGATTACTGAGCTACATTAAAAGATTTCCTTGCTAAAAAGCAAGTTTCTTAGTGGTTCGCAAAGTAGGTTGTCTTGCACTTATTTTTAGAATATTTTGTTTTTACAGCATGTAAACAGGCCATTCAGCCCAACAGTCTATGCTGATATTTATGCCCCACACAAGCCTCCTCTCACCCTATTTCATCAAACCCTATCAGCATTACCTTCTATTCCATTCTCCCTCATGTACGTATCTAGCTTCCCCTTAAATGTATCTGTGCTATTTGCCTCAACCACTCTATGTGGTGGCAAGTTCCGCATTCTAACCACTCTTTACGTAAAGAGGTTCCTCCTGAATTCCTTATTGGATTTGTTAGTGACTATCTTATATTTATGGCCCCTAGCTTTGGACTCCCCCACAAACGGAAACATCTTTTCTACGTTAATATTTTAAAGACCTCTATCGGGTCACCCTCAGCCTTCTCTTTTCTGGAGAAAAGAGCCCCAACCTGTTCAGTCTTTCTTGATAGTTACAAGCTCTCCGTTCTGGTATCATCCTTGTAAATCTTTTTGCACCTTTGCCAGTGCGTCTATATCCTTTTTTGTAATATGGAGAACAGAACTGCGCACAGCACTTGAAGTGTGGTCTAATTATAGTTCTATACAAGTTTAACATAAACTATTCAATTTTATTCCTCTAGAAATGAACCCCAATTCCCAGAGATAACGCTCACACCAAAACCTAATGCAGCCCCCCGCCCTCCTTTATCTCTCTGTAGATGCCTGGAGGTGTCTAGATGCCTAAGTTATTGGCCCTGAAATTACGGTCGGAGACTTCTTTCAAACAAATGCCTCCGACCGGAGAATTTTTACAAATTTACCTGGTGGTCCCGGAGGTGCCTGTGATTCCGTTGGGGAGGCCTTCTCTTCCCGTGCTACGAAACGTGCTCCCGTCCTCCAGGTTCCCACGCAGAAGGTGCAATCACGTGTGACTGCTCAGCCGATCAGGTACAGTATTCCACAGCTTTCCATTAATGGCAATGGGAACTCCACATCTATGAGTTCTCATTGCCATTAATGAGAAAAAACCCACATTAAACACCATAATAAAAAAACCACACCTCACATAATTAAAATTAATTGAAATTAAAGTTAATAAATGACTTAGAAAAAAAATATATTTTTCCAATTTTTAAAAAAGTTTTGTAATTAGGGTTAAAAATAAAGTTATCTTAGTGGGCAGGGTTTTTAACATTAAAATGTGTTTTTTAAATTTTATTTTTATATGTTTGTGTATGTTTTAAAACTCTTCCGCTGGTAAAATTGGCTATGCGCCTGCTTTTATCAGGCGCAAGAGTTTTCAGGACATTTGCTGGGGAAGATATGGGTAAATACCGCAATCTTGCCCATGTGAATGTCCTGGCTGTGGGAATGCGGAGGATCTGTCAAGCCAGAGCTTGTCAGATCAGAAAAGCAGTTTTTTGGCGCATGCAAATTGCACGTCGATAACCAGTTTTGCGATGCCTTCCCGGGTCCGTACACACTCTGTACGGACCCAGGGAGGCCGGGATTTCTGCCCCATTCACAACCAGGAAGGGGCCACTGACTCAACAAGAGCTACAGTACCTCATGTCAAGGGTTTCACTTATTCAATGTCTTCATTAGTTAGATCTCTACAAACATTGCAGGCCTCAGTGCCTCCTTTTTTCTAACCTTCCTTGATATTTCATTCTCCAAGTCCTAGAAGTCCAAGTTTAAAGGATTCCAAAATACATGAAATGGAAGAGATGGAGTAGAGCGCTGTAATCCCTTTGTCTAAGTCCCACAATTATTTTGCTTCGGTCTTCACAATGGAAGACATAAAAACCATGCCAAAAGTTGCTGGTCACGGGAATGTGGGAAGGGAGGACCTTGAGATAATCACTATCACTAGGTGGGTAGTGTTGGACAGGCTAATGGGACTTAAGGTAGACAAGTCTCCTGGTCCTGATGAAATGCATCCCATGGTATTAAAAGAGATGGCGGAAGTTATAGCAGATGCATTCATTATAATCTACCAAAATTCTCTGGACTCTGGGGAGGTACCAGCAGATTGGAAAGCAGCTAATGTAACACCTCTGTTTAAAAAAGGGGGCAGACAAAAGGCAGGTAACTATAGGCAGGTTAGTTTAACATCTGTAGTGGGGAAAATGCTTGAAGCTATCATTAAGGAAGAAATAGCGGGACATCTAGATAGGAATAGTGCAATCAAGCAGACGCAACATGGATTCATGAAGGGGAAATCATGTTTAACTAATTTACAGGAATTCTTTGAGGATATAACGAGCATAGTGGATAGAGGTGTACCGATGGATGTGGTGTATTTAGATTTCCAAAAGGCATTCGATAAGGTGCCACACAAAAGGTTACTGCAGAAGATAAAGGTACGCGGAGTCAGAGGAAATGTATTAGCATGGATAGAGAATTGGCTGGCTAACAGAAAGCAGAGAGTCGGGATAAATGGGTCCTTTTCGGGTTGGAAATCGGTGGTTAGTGGTGTGCCATAGGGATCGGCGCTGGACCACAACTGTTTACAATATACATAGATGACCTGGAAGAGGGGACAGAGTGTAGTGTAATAAAATTTGCAGATGACACAAAGATTAGTGGGAAAGCGGGTTGTGTAGAGGACACAAAGAGGCTGAAAAGAGATTTAGATAGGTTAAGCGAATGGGCTAAGGTTTGGCAGATGGAATACAATGTTGGAAAATGTGAGGTCATCCACCTTGGGGAAAAAAAACAGTAAAAGGGAATATTATTTGAATGGAGAGAAATTACAACATGCTGCAGTGCAGAGGGAACTGGGGGTCCTTGTGCATGAATCCCAAAAAGTTAGTTTGCAGGTGCAGCAGGTAATCAGGAAGGCGAATGGAATGTTGGCCTTTATTGCGTGAGGGATGGAGTACAAAAGCAGGGAGGTCCTGCTGCAACTGTATAAGGTATTGGTGAGGCCGCACCTGGAGTACTGTGTGCAGTTTTGGTCACCTTACTTAAGGAAGGATATACTAGCTTTGGAGGGGGTACAGAGACGATTCACTCGGCTGATACCGGAGTTGAGGCGGTTACCTTATGATGATAGATTGAGTAGATTGGGTCTTTACTCGTTGGAGTTCAGAAGGATGAGGGGGGATCTTATAGAAACATTTAAAATCATGAAAGGAATAGACAAGATAGAGGCAGAGAGGTTGTTTCCACTGGTCGGGGAGACTAGAACTAGGGGGCACAGCCTCAAAATACGGGGGAGCCAATTTAAAACCGAGTTGAGAAGGAATTTCTTCTTCCAGAGGGTTGTGAATCTGTGGAATTCTCTGCCCAAGGAAGCAGTTGAGGCTAGCTCATTGAATGTATTCAAGTCACAGATAGATAGATTTTTAACCAATAAGGGAATAAAGGGTTACTGGGAGCGGGCGGGTAAGTGGAACTGAGATCTTGTTGAATGGCAGAGCAGGCTCGAGGAGCTAGATGGCCTACTCCTGTTCCTAATTCTTATGTTCTTATACTCAAATCCCCTTGCTATGAAGGCCAACATACCATTTGCCTTCTTCACCGCCTGTTGTACCTGCATGCCAGCCTTCAGTGACTGATGAATCATGACACCCAGGTCTCGCTGCACCTCCCCTTTTTCTAATCTGCCGCCGTTCAGATAATATTCTGCCTTCGTGTTTTTGCCCCCAAAGTGGATAACCTCACATTTATCCACATTATACTGCATCTGCCATATATTTGCCCACTCGCCTAACCTGTCCAAAGCACCCTGCAGCCTCTTAGCGTCCTCCTCACAGCTCACACCACCACCCAGTTTATGTAGGGACAAATGAAGTTGGGGACTGTGCAGTGACCTAAGATGCTGTATTTTCCTTTTTGGGAGATTGCATTTTTTGGTCTTTCAGAACAGGAGTGAGACTTAAATGTGAAGGGCAAAATCTCTCAAAAGGTCTTTCATTCGCTTGCTAATAAATCTCTTTATCCATTTCCTTCATTGGTGCTGATCATGAGTATTCACAGTAAATACAGGTCCATGGATCAGTAACTATTCTCAACCAGTAAGGAGTAGGAGAATCGTTTTTCTTCGATATCCTTGAAATTAATATAATTTCAAGGATATCTCTCAACCTCACAGAATGGCCAAATTGGGCATTACGCTTTAATGAAACAATGCTTGATAGCAGTGCTTTTGAGATAAACATAACAACATAAAAGTTAGGAGCAGGAGTAGGCAATATTGTTCTCCGAGCTTGCTCTGCCATTTAATAAGATCATGGCCGATCTTCGAACTCAACTCCACTTTCCCGCCTGATCCCCATTTGCCTTGATTCCCTTAGAGTTGAAATATCTATCTACCTCAGCCTCGAGTATAGTCAACGACTCAGCAACCACAGCACTTTGGGGCAGAAAATTCCAAAGATTCACAACCCTCTGAGTGAAGAAATTTCTCCTCATCTCAGTCTTAAATGCCGACCCCTTATCCTGAGACTATGCCCCCAATTTCGAGTCTCTCCAGCCAGGGGAAACAACCTCTCAGCATCTATCCTGTCAATCCCCCTCAAAATCCTACATGTTTCAATAAGATCAGCTCTCATTCTTCGAAACTCCAGTGAATATAGGCCCAATCTACTCAATCTCTCCTCATAGGACAACCTTCTCATCCCAAGCATCAATCTAGTGAACCTTTGTTGCACCGCTTCTAAGACATGTATGTCCTTTCTCAATAAGGAGACCAAAACTGTGCATAGTATTCCAAGTGTGGTTTCACCGAAGCCCTGTACAATTTTAGTAAGACTTCCTCATTCTTGTACGCCAACCCCTTTGCAATAAAGGCCAACATGCAATTTGCTTTCCTAATTGCTTGCTGTACCTGCATACTAACTTTCTATGTTTCCTGTACGAGGACACCTAAATCTCTCTGAACACCAACATTTAATAGTTTCTCACCATTTAAAAAAATTCTGTTTTTCTACTCTTACTCCAGCTGCCACCTTATTGCCCATTCACTTAACCTGTCTATTATCCCTTTGCTGGCTCTTTGTTACGCCTGCACAACTTACTTTTCCACCTAACTTTGAATCATCAGCAAACTTGGGTATGTTGCATTCGGTCCCTTCATCTGAGTCAATAATATAGATTGTAAATAGCTGAGGCCCAAGCACAAGTCCTTGCTGACTGGAAATGACCCGTTTATTCCTACTCTCTGTTTTCTGTCTGTTAACCAATCCTCTATTCATGTTAATACAATACTCCAATCCCATGAGCTGGAACCACAACTGTTTGCAATATACATAGATGACCTGGAAGAGGGGACGGAGTGTAGTGTAACAAAATTTGCAGATGACACTAAGATTAGTGGGAAAGCGGGTTGTGTAGAGGACACAGAGAGGCTGCAAAGAGATTTGGATAGGTTAAGCGAATGGGCTAAGGTTTGGCAGATGGAATACAATGTTGGAAAGTGTGAGGTTATCCACCTTGGGGAAAAAAACAGTAAAAGGGAATATTATTTGAATGGGGAGAAATTACAACATGCTGAGGTGCAGAGGGACCTGGGGGTCCTTGTGCATGAATCTCAAAAAGTTAGTTTGCAGGTGCAGCAAGTAATCAGGAAGGCGAATGGAATGTTGGCCTTCATTGCGAGAGGGATGGAGTACAAAAGCATGGAGGTCCTGCTGCAACTGTATAGGGTATTGGTAAGGCCGCACCTGGAGTACTGCATGCAGTTTTGGTCACCTTACTTAAGGAAGGATATACTGGCTTTGGAGGGGGTACAGAGACGATTCACTTGGCTGATTCCGGAGATGAGGGGGTTACCTTATGATGATAAATTGAGTAGACTGGGTCTTTACTCGTTGGAGTTCAGAAGGATGAGGGGTGATCTTATACAAACATTTAAAATCATGAAAGGGATAGACAAGATAGAGGCAGAGAGGTTGTTTCCACTGCTCGGGGAGACTAGAACTAGGGGGCACAGCCTCAAAATATGGGGGAGCTAATTTAAAACCGAGTTGAGAAGGAATTTCTTCTCCCAGAGGGTTGTGACTCTGTGGAATTCTCTGCCCAAGGAAGCAGTTGAGGCTAGCTCATTGAATGTATTCAAGTCACAGATAGATAGATTTTTAACCAATAAGGAAATTAAGGGTTACGGGGAGAGGGCGGGTAAGTGGAGCTGAGTCCACGGCCAGATCAGCCATGATCTTATTGAATGGCGGAGCAGGCTCGAGGGGCTAGATGGCCTACTCATGTTCCTAATTCTTATGTTCTTATGTTATCTTGCGCAGAGAGTCCAGAAAATCCTCTGAACTCAAAGTTTTTACAATGCAAAATGGAAGAAGTTTTCAATGTATGATAACCAGTTTAACCATGTTAATTGAGATGTTCCTCTAGTTTTACTGTGCCTTTAGACCTTGTTGAAGCTTGGCTCTCAAGCCCAGCATTATTAGAGTCCTTGTGGTAGCTCGTTTGGCCAATCATTTATCTAGCAGTGATAGCGCTGTTGGAGAACATCCTTTGATCTTCCTATTTATGAATTGAGCCTGGAAAATTAGGCCCTTTATTTGTATCTCTCATACATGCCAACCTCATCCTACACAATTTAGCCTTTTATATGAACTTGCATTCTTCCTCTTTGAGGTCAGTGGCTTTCTGTGACATTGAATTTTTGACTTTACAAAAGAGCCAACGGTTCTTGTTCTGGCATTGGTTTGTAAATTGGGTGATCTCCAGATCTCCAACTCATCATAGTAGATTAACCCACATAGCAGAAGATCAGGCTGTCTTTGGACTTCTCGACCAGAATTTTCCTCTCCTCCCCAAGATTGTGCCTCTCGGGAAGCTATGGTGCCACATGAAGTAAACATGATTCCACTATGTTGATGAAGGTATCTGTTCAACATTCATAGAATCAAAAAGTCTTCATTTTTAGACAATTATTAGTTCCTCGTAGAAAAATAAACCAGTTACCATAAAGCATCTTGGATGTAAGTGATGATGGAATTTATTTTCCAATGTTAACAATTTTAATGTAGAAGTTCTTTCTAACTGAGACATAGTCATTTCAGAGATTAATGTGAAAAAAATGGCCTTGCAGTCAGATATAAGACTGCCTTGCCGAACAGCTCCCACTCATTTCTGAAGGGATTACAGTTTAGATCTTTCTGCAAGGGGAATATGCTTTTCGATACCTTTGTTCTAAATCCTGGACATAGCTAAATAATAGAGACGCCATTGTCTATTTTAGGCATGAATGTGCTAAAATCCATTGGTATAGAGAAGCTGAACAGATCGGGGGGAAATTTTGATTGCTACCTATGGTGGGCTCTTCCTCATTTTGGAGCATATTTTATCTTCCCCCCAAGTCCCAGACCCTCCCATTTCTTTCTCCAATTTGGAATGCTTAGAAAATTGCTAGAAGTAAATATCTGGTGCATTTTTCAATCTCTGGAAAATACTACTGACCCTTCATTGCTGCTCCTTTGGTTAAAATAGAACTGGAGTAAGTTACGTAATTATCGGAAGAAACAGAATCATGTGGTGTGAGCAAGATCACTATCTTCGAAGTTGTAAAGGCACTACAGCACTAGTATCCATTAATATGTGAAGGGTAATATACATTCAAAACATTAAAAAGACTGTACTGTAGATAAGCTAACTCTTTAATGCAGACATTCTACAGTTCTCAAAAGGTCTCTGATACATAATAATTACATTTTACAGCAAAAAATAAGTCTTCAAATGTTAAATTGAAATGTTTTAGTCAAAGAGATTTACCAGTACTAATGTTGGATAGCTTCTTATTTATAGGCCCTGGATAAGATGGAGGGCGAGTGGGAAAATATTTTTTTTGATGTGATACCATACAAAGAGACAGGAACATTTATCTTGAAAAGTCTGGATGAAGCTTCTCAGTTACTGGATGATCATATTGTCATGACACAGAGCATGTCCTTCTCGCCCTTCAAGAAGGCATATGAGTTGAGGATCAACAATTGGGAAAGCAAGCTACGCATGACCCAGGTGAGACTCATATGGATATGTAATTCAGCAAGGATTTCTGGGCGTGCATGCAATCTATGCAGATTTATAGGTTGATTTGTCAGTAACCCAATAAAGCACAATCAATAGAAAAAGGAAAGAAGTTAAAACTGGTCTTCCATATCTTATATGAAAGTTATTAGATTCAACCTAGCCTTTCCATGAAGACCTGGTCAAAATTAGAAACATGCACTTGATTGAATTGAGCAATTGTAATCGTAGCTGCACTGGTAAAGATTACATTGACCTTGAAATTGCGGAGTCTGCGACAACATACTCTGAGTATGCCGTCGTATTCCCTTTGAAAGGCCCGAAAATTCCGGATTTCAATATACGCGAAATCTGGAACTTGCGATCTGTTAAGGTACACCTTGACAGATCATCTGAACTGCCTGAAAAATGAGTATTGCTGGCGCAGAGTTGGGCTATTTGCCCAACAACTGCTTAGCAATTACCCACACCACTCTTATGGCTGGTAAAACCAGGCATAGGGCCTGCTTGCATCAGCGTAAGGGTATATATAAGGCTTAAATAAAATATTTTAAAATCCCAAATTGTGCATATACAATTTAAATGAGTTTATGCAAATATTGGCCCGGATTGAGGTGTTTAAAATTATTTATCAAAAATTTTAATTTTTATTGAGGTTGGTGCAGTGAAGCCACTTATGAATGAAATTGCAATTCAGTACATTGTATAATTATAGTATTAGAATTCTGTACATTGTATAATTATTTGAGGATTCCATTGTATATCATTAGGGGATTCCCTTCATTAATGATTGCAATGGAATCCTCCTTTTGTCATTGGAGGACTGGGCCCACGTGATCCCAGGGATGCTTCCGAACCGCCTGGGATCCGTGGGCCTTTACGCTGCCATACGCCTAGAGGCCCGAGACCTCAACTCTACGCAGCCTGGAGGTGCTTTTGAATTGTATACCCCGGAGGTATGCCACTGACCGCAATTTCTAGGCCATTATATTTGTTTTCCGTGTTGTTTCAGGATGTCCTTGAGGAATGGCTGATGTGTCAGAGGTCCTGGCTTTACCTGGAACCTATCTTCAGTTCTGAGGACATCAACAGGCAGCTGCCAGTGGAAAGTAAACGATACCATACCATGGAGCGGTTGTGGATAAATATTATGAAAAATGCAAATGAAAACAGACAGGTATATTTGCTATTGTGCTTTTGTTGTTGACAAACTGTTCTTAATGATTTTGTTGCACTCAATTCTTTCTTGGCCTACCCCACCATCCCTAGTTGAGTAGCTATTCATGTAACCTGCTCCAAGGCCTTTGCCAATACTTGCTATGAAACCAGCTGCTTGAGGTTAGTGGGAGTGATCTGGGGTGACTCTCTTATGGAGAAATGTCTTGCTTCCATTTAATGCTTCCGCATGGGAGTAAGTTACTGCTCCTCCTTCTGTTGGCTGCCATGGATTCTAATTGGAATGAGTGTGGAACAAAAGGAACACATGGTGGACTGAGATGACTTATTAGCCTGGACATTACTGTGAGTGGATATCATACGAATGCTCAACACGCTGTTGCCTAGTCAACTGTTAATCATATTGAATGGTGGTGCAGGCTCGAAGGGCCAAATGGCCTACTCCTGCACCTATTTTCTATGTTTCTCTGCTTTTTAAAGGAGGCGTTACAGGTGACCTCCAACTTTGCCACAATCTTTCTGCCCCATGGTCGATTCTGCACATCACCTGGTTCTTCATTCCCATGGAAACACCTCCAGCAGTGCATCCTCCGATAATCCACTCTTCTGGTTCACTTGCCCTCAACACCTTTCTCCAAACATGGACTTCAGTTCGTTGATGTGTCAAGCTGACTCCACCCTACCTACGTAAACTTTATCCCAGCATGGGACATCTGATTTTAACTCTAGGCTCCCTCCTATTGTCTCCTCTCTATTCCCCATTTACTACCAGGATATATGTATCCTAATCTTGCAACGTAACCAGGCCTATGTAACTTGAGTTTCCCTACGCCCATTAGCGTACGCGTTTTAACAGCTGCTCCGGACCCGAGCCTATCACTTCTATTTCCACTGTTTTCTCTCCCTTTGCTTTCTTCTTTTCTCTTTACTCATCCTAGATCCCTCTCTCCTGTCATTGTGCCTCCTTTCATTTCTTCCCTCTCGGGTACTCTGCCCTCCCGAATCCTTACCCCAACCCTTCCGCACCACTCTCCTGCTGCCATTTCATGCTTGACTCCTTCTTAGATAAGCCTATAGCTTCCCTCTGTGCATCTTTCAGCATCCTCCAAAGGACCCATCAAGGCATCAAAGCCTCCTTACCTCAACTGCCCCATCCTACTCTCTCGCAGACCTTCCTACCGACTGGGGGATAATCTTCCCTATCTCCTGACCCTGTGAACTCTGCTAGTGGATCAGCTATTGCCATCCCTCTCGCATCTACCTCTAGAAGGTCCGTTCACTTGTAAACAAGGCCCTTCCCATCCGTGAGCTTATTCTGGGTGATTGCATCAACATCATGGCCTTGACGGAAACCTGACCGAGGGGTGATGACACCTTCTCCCTAAATGAAGCCTCCCCACCTAGCTATACCTTCCACCAGTCATCCCGCCCAAACCACCGTGGTGGCAGTGTGGCTCTTATCACCAAATCACACCTTGGCCTGTCCCCCTACTTCTCTGGCACTTTCTCCTCCTTTGAACACTTCACCTTGTTCCACTCCTCTCGCCTGTTATTTAAAACCCTCATTCTCCACTGCTCACCCAAACACAACACTAAATTTCTCACTGAGATATTTTCATTGCCTTCCTCCCTCAGCTTCTGCACTGAGCTGCTTCTCATCCTCGGTAATTTTAACCTCAATCCCGCTCATTATGCTCTCTATTTTTTCAGTTCACTGCCTTCCTATCCTTCCTTAATCTCTCCCTCCATGCAAACTCCCCAACCCATATTCACAGCCACCATCTTGACCTTGCCATCACACGTGGCCTCGCTGCTCTCATTCGTGTCAATCACAGATAAGGCCATCTCTGATCACTTCCTTGTATCGCTTTCCACCCACATCTCTCAACCCTACATCCTACTGTGTAACCCCTGGAAAAAACTCTTTCCAAATTCATTTACAACAGCACTTTCAAAAACCCAACAGGCCTTTGGCCTTCCATTCACCAAGACATTTCTGCAGCTACCGATCTGCTCAACCACAGCCTCACCTCCACCTTTGGTGCCCTAGTCCCTCATCTCCTTTCCCTTAAGTTCAAGGGACGCAGACTTAAACGTTTATGGTGAACAACTAGTTTAGCTATTCATCAGCAGATCTAGCTGGACCACATAAAACAGCATTGGGTCCTGCTCTCCTCTGCCAAAACTGCTCACTATTCCAGGATCATCCTGGAATGCAAAGATAACCCCAGGCTTCTTTTCTCTACTACAAACCGTCTTCTTAAACCCTTCTCCCCTGCCCCTTCAACCTCATCTCCAACAACAAATGCGACGAGCTTATGGACTTCTTTGTCACTAAGATTGACACCATCCATTCATCTGTATCTGCCGCTTCCCTTCATTCCCCTAGCCCACCGGGTCAAACTTCCTCTAGGGTTCAGCCCCAGCCCTGAACTCACATCTTTCTCTAGTTTCTCTCCTATCTTCCCTCATGCCCTCTCCGAGCTTATCTTGTCAATGAGAGATATCTCCTGTTCCCTTGACCCTATTCCCACTAAACTGCTGACCATCTAACGTCCCTTCCTGGCTCTTATGTTAACTGATATTGTTAATAGACACAAGGAGTTACTATGGATAGCTTATAATTGACGCAGACAAAATGAAACAGTTCAGGTTGGTCAAAGATCGATTCCTTTTATTACACTCACAAAATGACAACCCCGACTCCTCTCGCTTATGGCTTAAAGAGTAGCTTAATACCTTAGACTAAATACCCACCCTGTTGGTTACGTCGAATCAAACCCCTTCCCAGAATCTAAGCCTAGACAATGGAAACCCTTCCAACTAAACCCCTCTCCCGGTTTGGTCAGAACCTACACTTGGAAGCCTTCTCAGACACACATATGTTAGCCTGCGTCTTAGACACTTGCAGTTCCTCAGCAGCTAAACACACTGGCGGTCTTGGGGATTTCCAGAAGTGTATGCTGGATGTAATTACCAGCCCTTGTCATTGATTCACGCAGTCCCAGGTCCATTCGGCTCTGAAGACAAAACCATGCCGAACAGAGCCATGCGAGGAGGCCGAGAGAGTTACATTCAGGCGGTACAGTGAGGCACTCTCTTCGGGCGTTCCTGGAGAGTTGACGGATGAGTAGCCATGCGGGGAACCCCGTTCCAGATGGTAGAGAAAAGTAAGCCACTGAATCCCCCAAAGTTCAGCATCTTTATACCCTGTATAATACACAAAACTGGCTGGGCGATTCCTGGTTACCATGGTCGCAGAGATGCCAGTTGGTCTTCCTGGTGACGCCTCTGTCCTGGATTGGTCAACTTGATGAACACAATGGTAGGCCATTTCTGTAAATGAGCAGTTCTCGAAGTGCTAACTGTTTGTTGAGTTCTTGAATGCTCCTTCATTGAAAGAGTCCAGAGTTGTCGCATTTGGCCTGCAAACCTCATTATCCATCCAAGCATCCCGGCCCCATGGACAAAAGATGTTTTTCCACAAATCACACAAAGTTTGAAATGAAAAGGCCTTTGCCTTTCATGACATCAACGTTGAGACTATTCCCATGGCAACTCAAAAGACATACAGCTCCTGCTATCAGTCCTTGTTAAAGTCCAAATGTTCGACCTCCATTTTGAAATGCAGCCCATGTGCGTCTGCATTTTAAAAGGGTACAGATCCATTTTAAAAGTCCAAAAATCCTTCCGGCCCATACAAGCACTGATGTTGGCACCGGCCAAATCCTACAGCACCCAGTTCTACCTCACCACCACCTCTCTCGACCCCTCCACTGTCTCTAAATTGTCTGACTACTTGTCCGACATTGAGTACTGGGGGAGAAGAAATTTCCTCCACATAAATATTGGGAAGCCATTGTTTTCTGTCCCCGCCACAAACTCCGTTCTCTAACCACTGACTCCATCCCTCTCCCTGGCAATAGTCTGGGGCTCAACCAGACTGTTTGCAACCTTGGTATCATATTTGACCATGGGATGAGCTTCCGACCACATATCCATGCCATAGAAACATAGAAACATAGAAACTAGGTGCAGGAGTAGGCCATTCGGCCCTTCGAGCCTGCACCACCATTCAATAAGATCATGGCTGATCATTCCTTCAGTATCCCGTTCCTGCTTTCTCTCCATATCCCTTGATCCATTTAGCCGCAAGGGCCATATCTAACTCCCTCTTGAATATATCCAATGAAATGGCATCAACAAACTCTCTACGGTAGAGAATTCTATAGGTTAACAACTCTCTGAGTGAAGAAGTTCCTCCTCATCTCTGTCATGTATGTAACCAGCATGCAATGGTAATCTTCATGTAACTGTAACCTTCATGCAACTCCTGTACACTGTACTTATAACCTAGAAATGCACACCCTGACCACAGGGGGTGAACTTGTGGGAGACACTCCTCACCTGGGCTTCCAGGTATAAAAGGGGAGGTCCCACCCAGGGTCAGCACTCCTTGGTCCTGAAAATAAAGGTTAAGGTCACGTAGTGACTGTGTCTGCAGTACATGCCTCGCATGAGTTTGTAGTACGGTGCAGGGACACCACATTTGGTGACGAGAAACGGGAATGGCCACCGGTAGCACAGAGGAACGTAACTGTGTGGGTGAGGACTGGGACGACTTCATGGAAAGAATCCAGCAGAGCTTTGTCACGAAGGACTGGCTGAGAGCGACAGCGGCTGACAAGCGGAGGGCGCATCTACTGACCAGCTGCGGACCACAGACGTATGCGTTGATGAAAGACCTGCTCGCACCCCAAAAGCCAGCAGACAAGTCCTTTGAAGAGCTCAGCCAGCTGAATAGTGAGCATCTCAAGCCGGCGAGTAGCGTATACATGGCCCGGCACCGGTTCTACACACACCGGCGTTGGGAGGGACAATGCATCTTAGACTTCGTTGCAGACCTGCGGCGCTTGGCCAGTCTCTAAGTTCACAGACGCCTGCAGGGGGGCGATATTAAGGGACTTTTTCATTGAGGGCATTAATCATGCTGGGATTTTCAGGAAGCTCATAGAGGCCAAGGATTTGACTTTAGAAGGGGTGGCGTTGATAGCTCAGACCTTCATGGCAGGAGAAGAGGAGACCAAGCTAATTTACGCGCACAGCCCTGGTCCCAACGTGGCGATGGACCAGAGAAGTTAACACTGTGAACGCGGCCAGGGACCCCTCGGGCAGGCAAGGGCATTTCGAAACCGCCCAGGCAGCAACAGACACTAGGGTGGGCCCGCAACAGGGACAATGGTAAGGGGATCGGCAATTCACGCCATCTCGAGGAACAATGCGTTCCGCGATGGGACCATTAACACCTATCATCAGAGTGCTTAGAAACAACCAAATGGGCAATCAGAGAGGAATGTCGCGTAACAGTCCCTTTGTTAGCAGCAATCCCAGCTCATGCTGGAGATGCGGGGGCAGACATACTGTGAAAAGCTGCAGGTTCCAGCAATATACCTGTTGGAATTGTAACGTCAGTGGACACTTGGCCAGGATGTGCAAAAAGGCTGTGGCGAGGTTAATCTGTGAGACAGAGGAACCAGATGAGGGGTCTGCAATGCAGGATGATGCCTGGGGAAAAGCCATGGATGCTGAGGTTCAGCCGGTTCACGTGGCTGACGTCCACAGCTCATACACTAAAACGCCACCCATGATGATGAAAGTTTTATTGAATGGCATCCCAGTGCGCATGGAGCTGGATACGGGAGCTAGCCAGTCACTTATGAGCGCCCAACAATTTGAGAGACCATGGCCACACAAAGCTAGCAGGCCCAAACTGGAACGCATTGACACGCAGCTAAGGACATACACCAAAGAGATCATCCCAGTGCTAGGCAGTGCAAACTTGGTGGTAACACATAATGGATCACAGAACCGGCTGCCACTCTGGATCGTCCCGGGGAATGGCCCCGCGCTCTTGGTGAGGAGTTGGCTAGCCGAGATGAATTGGAAATGGGGGGATGTGCATGCCATTTCATCTATGGAGCGAAGTTCATGCTCACAGGTTCTACAAAAATTTGGGTCACTGTTTCAACCCGGTGTCGGAACGTTCAAGGGCACTAAAGTAGTGATACGCATCACTCCGGACGCCAGACCAGTGCACCACAAAGCCAGAGCCATGCCGTATGTGATGCGTGATGCGTGAGAAAATTGAAAATGAATTGGCCAGGCTGCTCAGAGAGGGCATAATTTCGGCTGTTGACTTCAGCGACTGGGCAAGTCCCATCGTTCCTGCCCTTAAAGCAGATGGCTCGGTCAGGATTTGTGGCGACTACAAAGCCACCATCAACCAAATGTCGCTGCAAGACCAATACCCGCTCCCGAGAGCAGAGGACCTTTTTGCCACGCTGGCAGGTGGCAAGCTGTTCATGAAGCTGGACCTCACTTCGGCCTACATGACTCAGGAACTGGCTGAAGAATCCAAGCTTCTGACCACCACAAGGGATTATTTATCTACAACAGGTGTCCATTTGGTATTCGTTCGGTGGCAACTATCTTTCAGCAGAACATGGAAAGCTTGCTCAAATCCATTCCTGGAACAATCGTATTCCAAGACGACATCTTTATAACGGGTCGAGACACTGAGGAACACCTCCACAACCTGGAGGAGGTGCTATGCTGACTGGACCGGGTAAGCTTGCGACTGAAAAAGGCCAAGTGTGTGTTTTTGGCCCCAGAGGTCGAGTTTTTGGGCATGAGGGTTGCCGCAGACAGGATCCGGACCACTGAATCAAAAACGGAGGCGATCCGCCGGGCGCCCACGCCCGGCAACACGTCGGAGTTGCGATCATTCCTGGGACTTTTGAACAATTTCGGGAACTTTCTGCCGAACTTAAGCACATTGTTGGAGCCGTTACACATGCTCCTGCACAAAGGTTGTGAATGGCTTTGGGGGGACTGTCAAGAACGGGCTTTCAATAAGGCGAGGAACCTGCTGTGCTCTAACAAACTGTTGACTTTGTATGACCTCTGTAAAAAAACTGGTTTTAACGTGCGATGCATCGTCCTACGGGGTTGGGTGTGTGTTGCAGCAGGTTAATGACGACGGCCGACTCTAACCGGTGGCTTATGCCTCCAGGTCACTCTCCCAGGCAGAGCGTGGATACGGCATGGTCAAAAAAGAAGCACTCGCTTGTGTTTACAGTGTGAAAAAGATGCACCAGTACCTTTTCGGTAGACGGTTCGAGCTAGAGACGGACCACAAGCTGTTACCATCCCTGTTGTCCGACAGCAAGGCTGTCAATGCCAATGCGTCAGCTCGCATACAGCGATCAGCTCTCACGCTGGCTGTGTATGACTATATCATACGGCACCGGCCACGCACCGAAAATTACGCCGACGCGCTCAGCAGGCTCCCACTGGCCAACATCGAGGAGGCAGCGGAGTAAAGCGCTGAGATGGTCATGGCCGTTGAGGCTTTTGACACCGCAGGCTCCCCCATCACAGCCCGCCAGATCAAACTCTGGACCAACAGAAACCCCATCCTATCCATGATAAAGAAATGTGTCCTGACTGGGGATTGGGCGCCCGCACACAGGGCATGCCCCGATGAGGTCAGACTGTTTCAGAGACGGATGGATGAGCTCCCCATCCAAGCCGACTGCCTGCTATGGGGCAACCGGGTAGTCATGCCCCAGAAAGGCAGGGAAGCATTCATCAGGGAACTCCACAGCGAGCACCCTGGCATCATGTTAATGAAGGCCATTGCCCGGTCACATGTATGGTGGCCGGAGATTGACTCAGGCCTGGAACACTGGGTTCGCGTGTGCCCAGCTGGGCAATGCCCCCAGGGAGGCCCCAATCAGCCCGTGACCCTGGCCCACCAGGCCATGGTCACGCATTCACGTAGACTACACGGAGCTGTTCTTGGGAAAAATTTTCCTGATCGTTGTCGATGCATATTCGAAATGGATCGAGTCCATCATATTAAACTCGTGCACGACATCCATCACCGTGGCGAGTCTGCGTACGGTTTTCGCGACCCACGGCTTGCCAGATATTCTGGTCAGCGACAATGGCCCATGTTTCACCAGCCATGAATTCCAGGAGTTTATGTCGGGCAATGGTATCAAACACGTCTGGACAGCGCCGTTCAAGCTGGCTTCCAAACGCCAGCGGAACTCCTAATGAAATGCACGCTTAAAGCACGACTGTCCCTCATTCACTCAGCCCTGGCAGACATTGTCGAGGGCAAGCGCCAGTCCCAAAATGAGTTTCACAATCGAAACTCAAGGGGGAGGTGTATAGAAATGGATGACCCGGTATTTGTTCTTAACCATGCTTTGGGACTCAAGTGGCTTGAGGGCACAGTAATTGGCAAAGAAGGGAATAGGGTCATAGTGGTCAGACTAAACAATAGGCAGATATGTCACAAACACTTGGACCAAGTAAAGGAAAGGTTCAGCATAGGCACGGAGGAACCTGAAGAAGAGCATGAGATGTCACACCACTGCCAGTGGACGAGCAACAAAGACAGCCCTCAGCATGCACAGTCCCTGCGGCCAGCCCGGACAGGCCGGAATCACCTCAGGTGACAGGGACGCATGCCGAGGCTCAGCCACCAGAGCCACAACTGCGGCACTCCACGAGAAAGCGTCGACCACCTGAAAGACTTAACCTTTGACACAAAAAGACGTAAGGGGGGAGGCGATGTCATGTATGTAACCATCATGCAGTGGTAATCTTCATGTAACTGTAATCTTCATGCAACTCCTGTACACTGTATTTTTACCCTAGAAATACACACCCTGACCACAGGGGGTGAACTTGTGGGAGACACTCCTCACCTGGGCTTCCAGGTATAAAAGGGGAGGTCACACCCAGGGTCAGCACTTCTTGGTCCTGGGAATAAAGGTTAAGGTCACGTAGTGACTGTGTCTGCAGTACATGCCTTGTGTGAGTTTGTAGTACGATGCAGGGTCACCACAATCTCAGTGCTAAATGGCTTACCCCTTATCCTAAGACTATGTCCCCTGGTTCTGGACTTCCCCAACATTGGGAACATTCTTCCTGCATCTAACCTGTCCACTCCCGTCAGAATTTTATATGTTTCTATGAGATCCCCTCTCATCCTTCTAAATTCCAGTGAATACAGGCCCCGGTCGATCCAGTCTCTCCTCATATGTCAGTCCTGCCATCCCAGTAATCAATCTGGTGAACCTTCGCTGCACTCCCTCAATAGCAAGAACGTCCTTCCTCAGATTAGGAGACCAAAACTGAACACAATATTCCAGGTGGGGCCTCACCAAGGCCCTGTACAACTGCAGTAAGATTTCTCTGCTCCGATACTCAAATCCCCTTGCTATGAAGGCCAATTTACCATTTGCCTTCTTCACCGCCTGCTGTACCTGCATGCCAACCTTCAATGACTGATGAATCATGACACCCAGGTCTCGCTGCACCTCCTTTTCCTAATCTGCCGCCATTCAGATAATATTCTGCCTTCGTGTTTTTGCCCCCAAAATGGATAACCTCACATTTATCCACATTATACTGCATCTGCCATGTATTTTCCCACTCGCCTAACCTGTCCAAATCACCCTGCAGCCTCTTAGCGTCCTCCTCACAGCTCACACCGCCACCCAGTTTAGTGTCATCTGCAAACTTGGAGATATTACACTCAATTCCATCATCCAAATCATTAATATATATTGGAAAGAGCTGGGGTCCCAGCACTGAGCCCTGCGGCACTCCACTAGTCACTGCCTGTCATTCTGAAAAGGACCCGTTAATCCCGACTCTCTGCTTCCTGTCTGCCAACCAGTTCTCTATCCACGTCAGTACATTACCCTCAATACCATGTGCTTTGATTTTGTACACCAAGCTCTCGTGTGGGACCTTGTCAAAAGCCTTTTGAAAGTCCAAATACACCACATCCACTGGTTCTCCCCTGTCCACTCTACTAGTTACATCCTCAAAAATTTCCAGAAGATTTGTCAAGCATGATTTCCCCTTCATAAATACATGCTGACTTGGCCCAATCCTATCACTGCTTTCCAAATGTGCTGCTATTTCATCCTTAATGATTGATTCCAACATTTTCCCCACTACTGATGTCAGGCTAACTGATCTATAATTACCCATTTTTTCTCTCCCTCCTTTTTTAAAAAGTAGTGTTACATTAGCAACCCTCCAGTCCATAAGAACTGATCCAGAGTCGATAGACTGTTGGACAATTATCACCAATGCATCCACTATTTCTAGGGCTACTTCCTTAAGTACTCTGGGATGTAGACTATCAGGCCCTGGGGATTTATCGGCCTTCAATCCCGTCAATTTCCCTAACACAATTTCCCGCCTAATAAGGATATCCTTCAGTTCCTCCTTCTCACTAGACCCACTGTCCCCAGTACATTCGGAAGGTTATTTGTATCTTCCTTTGTGAAGACAGAACTGAAGTATTGGTTCAATTGGTCTGCCACTTCTTTGTTCCCCATTATAAATTCACCTGAATCCGACTGCAAGGCACCTACGTTTGTCTTTACTAATATTTTTCTCTTCACATATTTATTGAAGCTTTTGCAGTCAGTTTTTATGGTCCCTGCAAGCTTCCTCTCGTACTCTATTTTCCCCGTCTTAATTAAACCCTGAGTCCTCCTCTGTTGAATTCTAAACTTCTCCCAGTCCTCAGGTTTGCTGCTTTTTCTAGCCAATTTATATGCCTCTTCCTTGGTTTTAACACTATCCTTAATTTCCCTTGTTAGCTATGGTTGAGCCACCTTCCCAGTTTTATTTTTACTCCAGACAGGGATGTACAATTGTTGAAGTTCATCCATGTGATCTTTAAATGTTTGCCATTGCTTATCCACCGTCAACCCTTTAAGTATCCTCTGAGAGTTGGGATAAACGGGTCCTTTTCAGAATGGCAGGCAGTTACTAGTGGGGTGCCGCAGGGCTCAGTGCTGGGACCCCAGCTCTTTACAATATACATTAACGATTTGGATGAAGGAATAGAGTGTAATATCTCCAAGTTTGCAGATGACACTAAGCTGGGTGGCGGTGTGAGCTGTGAGGAGGACGCTAAGAGGCTGCAGGATGACTTAGACCGATTAGGTGAGTGGGCAAATACATGGCAGATGCAGTATAATGTGGATAAATGTGAGGTTATCCATTTTGGGGGCAAAAACACGAAGTCAGAATATTATCTGAATGGTGGCAGACTAGAAAAAGGGGAGGTGCAACGAGACCTGGGTATCATGGTTCATCAGTCACTGAAAGTGGGTACGCAAGTATAGCAGCCGGTAAAGAAGGCAAATGGTATGTCGGCCTTCATAGCTAGGGGATTTGAATATAGGAGCAGGGAGGTCTTACTGCAGTTGTACAGGGCCTTAGTGAGGCCTCACCTGGAATATTGTGTTCAGTTTTGGTCTCCTAGTCTGAGGAAGAACATTCTTGCTATTGAGGGAGTGCAGTGAAGGTTCACCAGATTGATTCCAGGGATGGCCGGGCTGTCATATGAGGAGAGACTGGATCAACTGGGCCTTTATTCACTGGCGTTTAGAAGGATGAGAGGGGATCTCATCGAAACATATAAGATTCTGACGGGACTGGACAGGTTAGGTGCGGGAAGAATGTTCTCAAGGTTGGGGAAGTCCAGAACCAGGGGACATAGTCTTAGGATAAGGCGTAGGCCATTTAGGATTGAGATGAGGAGAAACTTCTTCACTCAGAGAGTTGTTGACCTGTGAAATTCACTGCCGCAGAGAGTTGTTGATGCCAGTTCATTGGATATATTCAAGAGGGAGTTAGATATGGCCCTTACGGTTAAGGGGATCAAGGGGTATGGAGAGAAAGCAGGAAAGGGGTACTGAAAGAATGATCAGCCATGATCTTATTGAATGGTAGTGCAGGCTCGAAGGGCCGAATGGTCTACTCCTGCACCTATTTTCTATTTTCTATGTTTCTATGATTACTACTGTACCTTTACTGCACACATCCCTTATTTCTTGTTTGATGCTGTCTTCTATTTGGTGGCCTGTACACAATTCCCACTAGCGTTTTCTGCCCTTTGGTATTCCGTAGCTCCACCCATACCGATTCCACATCATCCAAGCTAATGTCCTTCCTTACAATTGCATTAATTTGCTCTTTAACCAGCATCGCCACCCCGCCTCCTTTTCCTTTCTGTCTATCCTTCCTAAATGCTGAATACCCCTGAATGTTGAGTTCCCAGCCTTGGTCACTCTGAAGCCATGTCTCCGTGATGCCAATCACATCATACCCATTAACTGCTATCTGCGCAGTTAATTCGTCCACTTTATTCTGAATAATCCTCGCATTGAGGCACAGAGCCTTTAGGCTTGTCTTTTTAACACACTATGACCGTTTAGAATTCTGCTGTAAAGTGGCCCTTTTTGTTTTTTGCCTTGGCTTTCTCTGCCCTCCACTTTTACTATTCTCCTTTCTATCTTTTGCTTCCGTCTCCATTTTATTCCCCTCTATCTCCCTGCATAGGTTCCCATCCCCCTGCCATATTAGTTAACTCCTCCCAAACAGCACTAGCAAACACTCCCCCTAGGACATTGGTTCCGGTCCTGCCTAGGTGCAGACCATCTGGTTTGTACTGGTCCCACCTCCCCCAGAACTGGTTCCAATGCCCCAGGAATTTGAATCCCTTCCTGCTGCACCACTGCTCAAGCCATATATTCATCTGAGCTATCCTGCGATTCCTACTCTGACTAGCACGTGGCACTGGTAGCAATCCTGAGATTACTACTTTTGAGGTCCTACTGTTTAATTTAACTCCTAGCTCCCTAAATGCGTCTCGTAAGACCTCATCCCGTTTTTTACCTATAGCGTTGGTGCCTATATGCATCACGACAACTGGCTGTTCATCCTCCCTTTTCCGAATGTCCCGCACCTGCTCCGAGACATCCTTGACCCTTGCATCAGGGAGGCAACATATCATCCTGCAATCTCGGTTGCGGCCGCAGAAACACCTAGCTATTCCCCTTACAATTGAATCCCCTATCACTATTGATCTCCCACTCTTTTTCCTGCACTCCTGTGCAGCAGAGCCAGCCACGGTGCCGTGAACCTGGCTGCTGCTGCTCTTCCCTGATGAGTCATCCCCCTCAACAGTACCCAAAGCGGTGTATATGTTTTGCAGGGGGATGACCGCAGGGGAGCCCTGCACTACCTTTCTTGCACTGCTCTTCCTGTTGATCTTCCATTCCCTATCTGGCTGTGGACCCTTTACCTGTGGTAAGACCAACTCACTAAATGTGCTATTCACATCATTCTCAGCATCGTGCATGCTCCAGTCTGAATCCACCCGCAGCTCCAGTTCCACAACTGCGGTCTGTCAGGAGCTGGAGGCGGATACACTTCCCCCACACGTAGTCGTCAGGGACACTGGAGGCGTTTCTGATTTCCCACATGGTACAGGAGGAGCATAACACGTGTCCGAGCTGTCCTGCCATGACTTAACCCCTAGATTAACTTAATTTGGCAACAACAATGCTAAATGTTACTTACTGAAATAGAAAAGAAAAAGAAAAGCCACTTACCAATCACCAGCCAATCACTTACCCCCTTGGTTGTGACGTCACCTTTCGATTTCTTCCACTTTTTTGTCTTTTGTCCCCGCTGTAGCTGCACAAGCACGCCTTTATAGACCTCTCGCTCTCTGCCACCGGAACTCCCACCTCTCCGATTCCCCGAGCTCCTGGTCTCACTGGCCTTTATAGGCCTCTCAACTCTCTGCCGCAGGAACTCTCGCCTCTCCGACTCCCCGAGCTCCTGGTCTCACTGGCCTTTCTAGGCCATCACTACTTCCATCTGCATAACATCAACCAACTCCACCCCTGTCTCAGCACAGCTGCTGCTGAAAATCTCATCCATGCTTTTGTTACCTCTAGACTTGACTATTCCAACGCACTTGTGGCCAACCTCCCATTTTCTACCCTCCATAAACTTGAGATCATTCAAAACTCTGCTGCCTGTGTCCTAACTTGCACCAAGTCCCATTTGCCCATCACCCCTGTGCTCGCTGACCTACATTGACTCTCGCTTGAGCAATGCCTCAATTTTAAAATTCTCATCTTTGTTTTCAAATTCCTCCATTACATTGCCCCTCCATATCTCTGTAACCTCCTCAGGCCCCACAGCTAATGTTCCCGCTAAGCTGAACAGTGGTCTGGAGGTCCTGCTTACATGGAAGAAACAATGCATGCGTGAAAATTTGAATGGGCTGTGCTGCCAGTTAAAGGGATAGTGCATGAAAAACAAGATTTTCGGTAAAAACCCTCCACGATATCTGCACTCCTCCAATTCTAGCCTCTAGCGCACCCCCGATTTTAATTGCTCCATCATTGACAGCCGTTCCTTCAGCTACTGAGATCCTATGCTCTGGAATTTCATTCCTAAACCTTTCCGCCTCTCTACCTCTCTTTCCTCCTTTAAGACGCTCCTTATAATCTTTGACCAAACTTTTGGCCATCTGCCCTCACATCTCCTTCTGTGGCTCAGTGTCAAATTTTGCTTGAAAATGCTCCTGTGCTACTTTAAAGGCGCTATATAAATGCAAATTGTTGTTGTGGAGTGTGGACTCGTGAATTGAGTTCTTGGGAAAGAGAGCAGAACAGGCATCAAAGCCCATTCAATACTTGAATTTTAAAAAGCTGAGTGTGGATCACAGGTCACTGGATAGCTGCCATCAAACAAAATACTTGCATCAAGCTACCTGTGGAAATGGCCTGGACCAAGACTGTGCATCTAAGGTACCAAGGGCTCAGCAATGACCTCTGCATATACATCAGATGAAAATTCTTCAGTTTGAACTTGAGAAAGCAGGAGTAATGGAATACAGTGGACTCGTTAAAAACAACCCATTCAGTATAAGCCAGGGCCAATGTGACTTCAATATGAACAAAGACAAAGGCATATCAAATCCTATCCTACAAAATTGACTGTTACTGCCATTGACCCCTGTGACCATGGGCCTAGGAGGGGATATTCAGCCAGAGTTTCTGCTCCTGATCCCTATCCCGTGGTCTCTGCATAATTATACATGTGGATGTAAAATGAAGCCAGGAATGAGCTGGAATCAGGACCACCCTCCTCCCACTGCCATTGACGAGTTCTGATAAAGGCCGCGCCCAAAACATTAACTCATTCTTCTTCTTTGTGTCAGCTGTAGCTCAGTGGGTCGCACACTTGACTCTGAGTCAGAAGGTTGTGGGTTCAAGTCCCATTCTAGGGACTTGAATGCAAAAATCTAGGCTGACACTCCAGTGCAGTGCTGAGGGAGTGCTGCACTCTTGGAAGAGACGTTAAACTAAGCCCCTGTCTGCTCTCTCAGGTGGATGTAAAAGATCCCATGGCACTATTTTGAAGAAGAGCAGGGGAGTTATCCCCGGTGTCCTGGCCAATATTTATCCCTCAATCAACATAACAAAAACAGATGATCTGGTCATTATCACATTGCTGTTTGTGGGAGCTTGCTTTGGGCAAATTGGCTGCCATGTTTCCCACATTACAACAGTGACTACACTCCAAAAGTACTTCATTGGCTGCAAAGCGCTTTGAGATGTCCAGCGGTTGTGAAAGGCGCTATATAAATGTAAGTCTTTCTTTTTTCCAGAAACTGACTAATTTGCTGTGTATTTCCATTTTATGTTTTTATTTATATGATAATGGGGTGGAAATCTTTATTTTGTTTTTCATGTTATCTTTTAAACATGTTACTTATACATATTCACACACTTAATTGGTTACCTTCACAGTTATAATCACATCAAAAGTTATCAAATAAATGATAAATGTAATTGGCTAGTGCATCATATCTTACATAATGTTTAATCCTTTTGATTTAATAAATTCAAGGGTAGAAATGAGTCTTTGTGATGTCATCGTACAAACGCTTAACACATTGTTTCAAATACTTCTCCCATTCGTGTACCATTTGTACAATAACATCACCAACCGTAGTCTCGAAGGCTTAGATTTATACTTGCTATTACAATGCTTCACTTGGGAAAAAACTATTACAGTGTAAATAAAATGACCTAATATTTACCTGAGAATTGTGATTGCTTGTTGATTGATTGACATTTTAGCCTCTTTCCACAGATTATTGAGTTATGTCCCGATGCAAGGCTGTTGGAGAACTTGCGGGAATGTAACAAACAGCTGGAACTTGTGCAGAAAGGTCTCAGTGAATATCTGGAGACAAAGAGAGCTGCTTTCCCAAGGTAAAGGGTTTACTTTCCTTTCAATGCCAAGGGACTGTGAGAAAGAGTATGTTCATTTTCTGGAGTAGATGACAAGAGAGGTTGTAGAGTAGAACTCATGTTTGGTTTCTGAGTAAAAATGAAAACAAACTCACAGAATTGAACTTGTTTTATTAGAGAAAGAAGTGGGTGCAAAGAAGATAGAAGGCCTGCTTAAAATGTTTAGCAACATTTGATTAACCATGAAACTCCACAGATCAAAATGAAGTGTAACCTTGAAGTTCACCTGTAAGACAATCACTTGGAACAGTCATAACACTCTCAACAAAGATGAATAGTTGGATTATAAACAGAGCTCTAATTTGGCATACCAGTCCTGGATACTGATCAAAGGTTTCAATCTCCTCTCAGAGCACAACTGTGCCAGTATTTGTTAGTATATGTTAGCTGTAGCTCAGTGGCAGCAATCTGAGTCAAAAGGTTGTGGATTCAAGCCCCACTCCAGAGACGAGCATAAAATGTAGCTTGACATTCCAGTGCTGAACTGTTGGAGGTGCTGTCATTCAGGTAAGATGTTAAACTGAGGCCCTCTCTGCCCATGGCGGAAGTAAAAGATCCCATGGCACTATTTTGAAGAAGTACTGGAGAGTTCTCCCTGGTGTCCTGGCCAATATTTATCCCTCAACCAACATCACTAAAAAAGATTATCTGGTCATTTATCTAATTGCTGTTTGTAGGACCTGGCTGTGTACAAATTAGCTACCAAGTTTCCTATATTACAACAGTGAGTACACTTCAGTAGTACTTCTTTGGCTGTAAAGTGCTTTGGAATGTCCTGAAAGGCCTTATATAAATGTAAGTTTTTATTTTCTCTTTTATGTGGAGGATGAGGAACAGAGTTAGATTGATACCCTTGGTATGGCCTTCATTGTTTGAATGGAGATTACTGATCTCCTTAGCCATAAAAACATTTAAAACAATTAGGAACAAGAAAAGGCATCAGGTACAACAAGCCTATCCTTTTCTTTATAAAGCTGTCCAATCTACCCATTTTCTCATGCACTAAGTTGTCTCTTGAATCCATTTATATCATCCACTTCACTAACTTATTCCACAACTCTATTACCTGTTGGGTGAAAACATTTTGCTGACTTCCCTTCCTGCTCTCAACTTTTTAGTTTTTAACTTGTGTCCCCTAGTATTTGAACCCTTCATTAAACTGATCAATTTTAGGAATATAGAAACATAGTGGATTGGAAAAGATCATTGCAGTCTCAAAATTAATAAATACCATACTGTATTTCAGTCTCAGACCTCTCAGTCATTTCTTTCACCATAAAACTACCCAGCTCCCTCTTGAACTTGCAAACCATATCCGCTTCCACTGTATCCCTGGATAGTCTTTTCCAAACATTCATCAATCTCTGTGTGAAGTAGTTAAATCTATATTGTATGTTAACCTTCCCTTTTCTAAGCCTAAGATCTTGCTTTCCCTACTTCTATCAGGCACTATGCTGATGGTTTCAACAAGCTAACCACCAGTACCGTCAGATTCCTCTCCTGTGCTGTCCTCTTAGTCTATTACCATTCATCTTATATTCACACTGCTTTTTACACTTCCCAAGTCTCATTACATTGCATTTATCCACATTAAACAGCATCTATCACTCACAATCCCAATTTTCCCAATCGATCAAGATCCCTCTAGATTTGGTCCATTTGTTCATGTTGTTTACAGCCCTACTGTGGGCAGCAATACCACAGAGGAACCTACTTTGAAAATGGAATTGGGAGATTAGGGAATAAATATAAAACAGTTCCACCTTGGAGACTCAAGTAAGTAAAATGATTAGGTAAGTTTAATTGTGACAGTTTAATTATAAAAACACATGAAGAACAGAACTTGTAATTGTGTTTGTTCTGTGTTGAACTTTAATCTATTCTTTGTGTTTCAGATTCTACTTCCTATCAGATGATGAACTGCTTGAGATCTTGTCTCAAACTAAAGATCCCACTGCTGTTCAGCCTCACTTGCGCAAGTGTTTTGAAAATATTGCTCGAGTAAGTCAAAAAGGAAGAGAAATAAAAAGAGAGAGCTAAGGCACAGTGGGTAAAGCACTGATCTTCCACTTCTGGGATTCTTTGTCTGTGGCTATAAGGATCCTCTGTGAATGAGTTTGGGTAGTCATCATCCAGTTTCTAGTGGGCATGGGAGCACAGAACAAAACACATGGTAATCCAGCCTCTGTTGGCACTAATTTGACAATCTTGCTCAGGCAGCAGAGGATGTCCAATGTAGTGTTTTTTTTTAAATGCCACACTGTGACACAACTCCCAATGCTCCACCTACCTTCTAATTTAGATAGATTGGCCACTGTCAGGAACTCGTCCAGCTCCCTTATAAAGCTTTCAGTGAATCTGTACTCATTGTATTTCCTAGTAATTTATTCCAGAGGTCGACTGCTGCTGAAAAGTAATTAATTCCTTGCATCAAGCCTAGTTTATACTTCGGAACTTACACTTGTGTCTCCTGCTGCTCTCTAACCTATCTTGCCCAAATTGCCCAGCAACTTCGACCAAGTCTAATCTTTTCATTACTTTAGAGACCCCTGTAATGTATTTGCTTCATGAGTTCTTTGCTTAAGAATTCATAGCAACACATTGCTATTAAGAACTAACTGACCCCAACTGACTGGGGTTTTATTGAGTCTTGTGAACATCACGTGACTGGCTAAGCCACTTACAATGCAACAGCTCTACAAACCTGAGAGCATACTCACATTACAACCCCAATTATATCTCCTCAAAGTTTACACTTTTCCAAGTAAAAAGGCCCAGCTCCCATAGTGTGTCCTGGCAATGGAGGGACAGTAAACTAGGCATCTATCTAGTGGCCCTCCTCTGAACCTCTTCCATGCCTCTACATATCCCACCCTGTGAGGGCACCAAAATCGTTCACAATTTCTAATTTGGCCTGATAAAAGCCATATTCAATAAAGTATAATATTTCTTACTTTATATTTAATTATCCTGGCGGTATATCCTCACACACTATTCACTTTCACAATAATCTTGCAGCAATGGTCATAAAGAAAGCCTTGCATTTATATAGCACCTTTCACAAGCTCAGGACGTCCCAAAACACTTTACAACCAATGAAGTACTTTTGAAGTGTACTCACTGTTGTAATGTAGGAAATGCGGCAGCCAATTTGCGCACAGCAATGTGATAATGACCAAATAATCGCTTTTTGTGGCATTGATTGAGGGATAAATATTAGCCGGGGAGAACTCACCTGCTTTTCTTCGAAATAGTGCCATGAGATCTTTTACGTCCACTTGAGAGAGCAGATAGGACCTCGGTTTAACGTCTCATCCAAAAGACACCACCTCTGACAGTGAGCTCAGTACTGGAGTGTCAGCCTAGATTTTTGTGCTCATGTCTCTGGAGTGGGACTTGAACCCACAACTTTCTGACTCAGAGGCAAGAGTGCCACCCACTGAGCCACTGCTAACTCCAGGTCACGTTACTGAATTATGCACTATGACCCTCAGGCCCTTCTCCCATTCAGTGCTCTTGAGCCTGCATGGTCTACGCATGCGTGGAGATGCTCTTACCCAAGTACATTTTAAAAGTCATCTGTCATATACATATGGAGATAGACTTTCTACTTTTGTGCAGATCGCCCAAAAGTGGGCGTAATTTCCAGCTTTGGAGATAAAGATGGGTTTTGAGATCGCTGGATTATCGATCATTTTCAAAACCCCAACTTCCATTTTAGAAAATGGGCGTTACCGCGAGTGATCTGAAATGGGCGTTAGCGTAAAATTTTTTTGACCTTCTGCCATAAAGTGTCGGCATCCATAGCAACAGCATGGTAACGGTCGTTTCCCGCGTTTCAGGAGGTCAGGGGTCATCAATACATGAGCAGAAGAGGAGTGAGAGAGAGGGAGCAGTGAGGAACTGAAAGCGTGTGGAGGTGTATTGTGTGCTTGTTTGGCTGTTTTGGGAGGCAGGAGGGAGATTTACCAGCAGCAAAAGGTCTGCTGAGCACAAAAAACGTTGTTGCCACCGAGTTTCTGTCAAAAAAAAAATATTTAAAATGGAAGGGATGGAGGAGGTGACACAGCACGCTGTGGAGACTGACGCTGGCGAAAGCAGTGAGGTGGGAGAGGAACAATTGGGAGGACGCAAACAAGCGAGGAGATTCTCCGACGAGGCAAATGCCTCCCTCCTGCAGGAGGTGGAGTCACCCTGAAGCCAATTGACCCAGGGTGGACTTGGGAACCCCACCTCAAAGGTCTGCCAGACGATATGGGCCGACATAGCTGAGGTGGTCTTGTCGGCAGCCAACGAGGTGCATGAGGGCAACCAATGCCGCAAGCGCTGGAACGACCTTGTCGGTTCCGCCAGAGTAAGTATTACATTTATTTACATGTACTTATATATTTATATAATTTGAATTGTAAGTGTAATGATTGATTAAAATCAGAAGTGATGTCTTGCACTTATACCGGGAATGTTTTACTCAAAGCCTGCGTTACATCTTTAGGGAAGAAATGATAATGATCATAATAATCATGATTACATCTGACGGTTATGTGTTGTATCAGTATCTGTGGCAGTACCTAGCAATGATCTCACGCAATGATCTCATGCCATGTCGTGCTGGTGTTACCTTTTACAGAAGAAGCTTTTGAGGAATAGGGCCGAGAAGAGGCGAACAGGTGGCAGGTCACCAGTCATCGACCTCACTGACATCGAGGAGTGGGTGCTGGCACTAGTGGGGAGCCACCCCCGGTCAGCCACGCATGCAGCTGCAGAACCTGATGTGATGCCATGTGAGTAAAGTATACACCATTGCGTGATGTAAAGTCAATAGATACCACACCCATTCATAGCCGACTAATAATATGATACATGATTGATAAAAGTGTTCTCTAAATAATGCTGGCCTCATGAGAATTATTGCAATGCAGAATTTGGTCATGGTCATAGATGTGTAGTGTAGTGTTTGAATCACCTTGTGACCCTAGCATCCCATTTTCCTCTAATAACCTCATTTATGTTTTGTAGCTCAGCCAGAAGCGGCACCATGCAACACCACCGAGTCCAGAAGCTGGGGTGCAAGAACGGAGTCGCTGTACGATCATGCATCTGGTGCTGAGGAGCCCCGATTCTCGCCCATGGAGCGTGCCTTCTCCACGGATGAGAGTGTGGACTTCGAGGAGCCTCCATCGCCAAGCTCCGTAATGCAGTCAACACCTATGACATCTAATGCTCCTGCGGCCATTCCCTCCTCCACCGTGGAGGTACCGGGCCCAAGCAACATGCTGCAGGGCACCCGAGGTGTTTCCAGGACAGCGCCGACTACGCGGAGGTTGGTTTGAAGCAGCAGGTCTGCTGCACGAGCGGCAGATCTGAGCTGCGACATGGTACACTTGTCCAGGAGGAGTGTTGACATAGGTCAGCAGATCCTACAGACAATGGGGGGCATATCCTAACAGATGACCAGCATGTCCGCCACCATGAGCGAGTACATGCCGCGGATTGCGGAGGCCCTGAAGGTGATAGCCAGGAACACTGGTGGCAGAGGCCTCCCAGTGGTCCCGGAGCGCTGCACTGGACCCCGAGGTGCCGCACCCCCATTGCCAACTACACACGAGAGCCAAGAGGAAGATCTTGCTTCTGGCTCGGATCACGTTCCCACCTTAGGACCGTCCTCTCCCGTATCCGTCCAAGCAGCGGTTCTGCTGTCATCTCCCCCCCCAGTGAAGCAGTGCCTGAGGAGCTCCTTGTCCAGACGGCTTGGTGTCAGGAGGGGAAGGGGTAGAGGTGGGGGGTGGTGGTGGGGTGGGAGAAGGAAAGTGGGGTGCATGGCCGTAGGTGTTGTCTTGGTCACAGTATTTTAATATTGTTGCTGCTATTTTGTTGGGAGGTTTGGGCGGAGAGGGGCACCTTGTTTTTTTGCATTTGTGTTCTATGTTTGCAGCTATGTAGCCACCACGGGCCCTTTCCTGCGGTCTAGAGGGGGGCGGGGGCATGGTTTCATTGTCAGCCTGATTATCTGGCCCGAGGTCAGCTTCCACCTCCTCGTCCTCCTCTTCCTGAGGTGGACTGGCAGTCCCTTCTGGCAATTCTTGTCCCCTCCTGATAGCCAAGTTGCGCAGCATGCAGCACACCACCATGAATTGAGCTACCTGCTCAGGGTGGTATTGTAGCTCACCAGAGTGGTCCAGGCTTCGAAAGCACTGCTTAACCACTCCAATGGTATTCTTGATGATATTGCATATGGCTCTCGTTGTATCTTGTCTCAGCTTCTGTCTGGGTTTTACGCAAGGGGTCATCAGCCAGATGGCGAGGCCATATCCTTTGTCACCAAGCATCCAGCATTGACCGTGTGGCTGACTGGTAAACATGTCAGATACAGCGTTCTCATGCAGGATGTGAGCATCATGGATGCTGCCCGGAAACTTTGCATTTACTGCCATTCTAATTTTCTGGTGCACATTCAGGGAGTGGAATCCTTTTCGATTCCGTAAAATCTCTGCACCCTGAAAAAGTGCCCGCATGCTGATGTGCGTATAGTCTATTGCTCCCTGTACCTTGGGGAAATTTGCAATTCTGGAGAATCCTAGAGCCCTCTCAGTCTATGCCTCCCTGGTCATAAGGAAGCTGATAAAGTCCATCTTGCGTGCATAAAGGGCTTCAGTGACCTGTCGAATGCAGCAATGTGTGGCATGCTGAGATATAGCGCAAATGTCACCAGCTGAGGCCTGAAAGGAACCCGATGCGTAGAAGGCAAGTGTCGCAGTGACCTTGACCTTGACGGACAATACGGTCTTGGTGGTGTTGATAGGCTGCACATCTCCCCTGTTGAACTGGCATATCTCATTGATAACCTCTTTGCGGAAGTGCACTCTCCTAAGGCACGTGTTATCGGACAAGTTCGGGTAAGACCGCTTCTCCCTGTAAGTGCGTAGGGTATAAGGTCTTGTCCTCCTCAGCAGTCTGGCACATCTTTGATTGGGCACATTATGCTGTTGAATATACCTTCTGCCATCATGTGCGTGGTCATCAAGACAGGCTGTGAAATTACAGGCCCCATTCCAAAACTCTCAGTATTATACCAATTGTTCACAAACAATAAATTCACCTACTAAGACATCTAAAATAACTTCAAATCGTCCTCAGTATGATAAGATGTTTGTACAGATGTTCAAATCACCTTAAAAGACCTCCAGAGTACATCCAAGCGCCCCAGAAGTTGAAGCAGCCTTTTATATGAACTGACCTCCGATTTACAAAATGGCGTCCATACCACTGGGTTTAGTTCAGGTGAGAGTAACTTTTTCTCAGCGGGTTTTTCGGTGAGCGACATTTTCAGCGTTATGTGGCCGAGGTGCCGAAAGTAACGCTAGCCGATATAATGGGCATTAGTTTCGGCCATTCTGATCCTTACGGCAAAAAAAAGTGGATGGGCGGTATTATTTCTCGGCGTTAATTACATGCTGAAAGTAACGCTGGGCGATAAGTGGGCGTTAGTTTCCATTTTGTGTCTAAATGGGCGATATCTGGCCGTAATACCTCTTCTCAGCGTTAAAATGGACGTTAAGTGGGCGGTATCGATGCAAAAAAAGTGGGAAGTCTAGCCCATGGCATCTAAAACTGCATGCACATACCTTGTCTCATTTGAAAACATGCAGATAGTTCCCTTAATGCCTTCATCCAGATCATCGATAGAGCTGGTAAATCCATATTGGGCTTCACAAGTGACTGGTTTCAACACAGAGCCTCTACCATTAATAACTACTTTCTGTTTATGGCTTCTAATATTCAGCAACTTTGTAACTTCC
This sequence comes from Pristiophorus japonicus, assembly GCF_044704955.1. Lineage (NCBI taxonomy): Eukaryota > Metazoa > Chordata > Chondrichthyes > Pristiophoridae > Pristiophorus > Pristiophorus japonicus. The sequence continues at coordinate 101,541,420 of NC_091988.1, read as the reverse complement.
TCAAAAATTTCAATTAACTTGCAAGACCTTCTTTCAGAAGCCATGATGACATTCCCTAATAACCCTTCTCTTTTAAGATGGTCGAACAGTGCATCTCTAATGATCCTTTCGAGCAACTTGCCTACAACTAAAGTCAAACAAATGGGCCATTATTTTCCTGATTCAGACTTAGTACCTTTTTACAATATTGGACACCCAACGTCAACATCAAGCGCTCCCAGGTTAGCATAAACACAATTAGATGCAGAGCAAACCTCCCTTTACACTACCCTAACAGGGTATCTCCACCCAAAAGCGCTTCTTACTGCACTAGAGTGACATTTCACATTTCCCACCTGAGCCATTTTGTTTCATTACTCATTAGCAGAGTCGTCATCTTCTACATTGGTATGGTAGTAACAAAGCAAATCAAATGTCAATATCTAAGATATCCAGGCCAAAGCTTCCGGTGAATATCTTGTAGGCTGCCTGCGAATTTCCTCTGAGGCCAGTACTCAATGAAGTGCTCCAGGGTCTGATTAGGAGCTCCACAGTCACATATATGAACGACTTGGAAGAAGGGAATAAGTGTAACGTAGCCAAGTTTGCTGACGATACAAAGATGGGAGGAAAAGCAACGTGTGAGGAGGACACAAAAAATCTGCAAAAAGACATAGACAGACTAAGTGAGTGGGCAAAAATTTGGCAGATGGAGTATAATGTTGGAAAGTGTGAGGTCATGCACTTTGGCAGAAAAAATCAAAGAGCAAGTTATTATTTAAATGGAGAAAGATTGCAAAGTGCCGCAGTAACCTGGGGGTACTTGTGCATGAAACACAAAAGGATAGTATGCAGTACAGCAAGTGAAGCAATGGTATCTTGGCCTTTATTGCAAAGGGGATGGAGTATAAAAGCAGGGAAGTCTTGCTACAGTTATACAGGGTATTGGTGAGGCCACACCTGGAATACTGCGTGCAGTTTTGGTTTCCATATTTACGAAATGATATACTAGCTTTGGAGGCAGTTCAGAGAAGGTTCACAAAGTTGATTCCGGAGATGAGGGGGTTGACTTAAGAGGAAAGATTGAGTAGGTTGGGCCTCTACTCATTGGAGTTCTGAAGAATGAGAGGTGATCTTAGCGAAACGTATAAGATTATGAGGGGGCTTGACAAGGTGGATGCAGAGAGGATGTTTCCACTGATGGGGGAGACTAGAACTAGAGGACATGATCTTAGAATAAGGGGCCGCCCATTTAAAACGGAGATGAGAAGAAATTTCTTCTCTCAGAGGGTTGTAAATCTGTGGAATTCGCTGCCTGAGAGAACTGTGGAAGCTGGGACATTGAATAAATTTAAGACAGAAATAGACAATTTCTTAAATGATAAGGGGCTAAGTGGTTATGGGGAACGGGCGGGGAAGTGGAGCTGAGTCCATGATCAGATCAGCCATGATCTTATTAAATAGCAGAGTAGGCTCGAGGGGCCGTATGGCCTACTCCTGCTTCTATTTCTTATGTTCTCATGTTCTTATGATGGGGATACTTTAATTTTCCATCTATGGAAAAGGTGGCAGCTTCTACCATGACCGGTTCTGAGACAGTTGATGGTTGTCCACTGTTTGTGAGGAATGTTTCCTCATCCAGATTGTACTTTGGGGTCCTTTATAAGGAATTCATTCCATATGTCAGAGTTCTTCCAAGCATTCTTCCAAGCTATTTAAAAAAGGAGGCAGACAAAAAGCAGAAAACGATAGACCAGTTAGCCTAACATCTGTCATTGGGAAAATACTGGAGTCCATTATTAAGGAAGCAGTAGCGGGATATTTGGAAAAGCATGATTCAATCAAGCAGAGTCAGTATGGTTTTATGAAACGAAAATCATGTTGGACAAATTTGCTGGAGTTCTTTGAGGATGTAACGAGCAGGGTGGATAAGAGGGAACCAGTGGATGTGGTGTATTTGGATTTCCTGAAGGCATTCGATAAGGTGCCACATAAGAGGTTACTGCCCAAAATAAAAGCTCATGGGATTGGGGGTAATATATTAGCACGGATAGAGGATTGGCTAACTAACAGAAAACAGAGAGTCGGGATAAACCGGTCATTTTTCGATCGGCAAACAGTGACTAGTGGGGTGTCGCAGGGATCGGTGCTGGGTCCTCAACTATTTACAATCTATATTAATGACTTGGATGAAGGGACCAAATGTAATGTAGCCAAGTTTGCTGATGATACAAAGTTGGGTAGGAAAGCAAATTGTGAGGAGGACACAAAAAATCTGCAAAGGGATATAAACAGGCTATGTGAGTGGGCAAAAATTTGGCAGATTGAGTATAATGTGGGAAAATGTGAGCTTATCCACTTCGGCAGAAATAATAGAAAAGCAAATTATAATTTAAATGGAGAAAAATTGCAAAGTGCTGCAGTACAGAGAGACCTGGGGGTCCTTGTGCATGAAACACAAAAAGTTAGTATGCTGATGATACAAAGATAGGTGGGAAAGCAATTTGTGAGGAGGGCAAATGGAATGTTGGCCTTTATTGCAAGGGGGATAGAGTACAAAAGCAGAGAAGTTCTGCTACAACTGTACAGGGTATTAATGAAGCCACATCTGGAGTACTACGTGCAGTTTTGGTCTCCGTATTTACAGGATATAATTGCATTGGAGGCTGTTCAGAGAAGGTTCACTAGGTTGATTCCGGAGATAAGGGGGGTTGACTTATGAAGATCGGTTGAGTAGTTTGGGCCTATACTCATTGGAGTTCAGAAGAATGAGCGGTGATCTTATTGAAACTTACAAGATTATGAGGGAGCTCGACAATGTGGATGCAGAGGATATTTCCACTCATAGGGGAAACTAAAACTAGGGGATGTTAAGTCCTGACTCTAATGTACTGACTTACACGAGACACATGCTGAAGTCAAGGTCAATCAGGACCTTTAATTCCAGCTCTCCAGTGCTGCACTTGCCTGAGACCTCCCTTTATATACCTCAGTTGGACAGGTATGGAGTGTCTTCTGCAAGTGCACCCCTGGTGGTAAGGTATGCTTATTGTTACAGGTCATATCCAGTTACAGTCATGTATAGCATAGTAAGATACAGTTATATATAGTAATGTGAGATACGTGACAGGGGACATAGTCTCAGAATAAGGGGCCACCCATTTAAAACTGAGATGAAGAGAAATTTCTTCTCTCAGAGGGTTGTAAATCTGTGGAATTCTCTGCCCGAGAGAGCTGTGGAGGCTAGGTCATTGAATATATTTAAGATAGATTTTTGAGCGATAAGGGAGTAAAGGGTTATGGGGAGCGGGCAGGGAAGTTGGAGCTGAGTCCATGATCAGATCAGCCATGATCTTATTGAATGGCGGAAAAGGCTCGAGGGGCCAAATGGTCTACTCATGCTCTTATTTCTTGTGTTCTTATGTTTTGCCATCGGTCATCAAGGCTGAGGGGAGATCGCTGAAGAGCTTCGGCGACGATCCAAAATTAGCGGAGTGAGATCCAATCTTGACAAGGCCTTGTGCTGGGCAGTACATTGTCCCTACAGGTTCTTAGGGAAGCAGAAAAGTCTGAGGCCTCTCTAGTTATTGATTGGTCTGAGGCAGGTCTGTTTAAAACTGGTCTCACTTAACATTTCTTTACATGGAGCACCATCCAGACTTGGAAATATATCCCCATCCCTTCATTATCACTTGGTCAAAGTTCTGGAACTCCCTAACAGCACTGTGGGAGCACCTTCACCACAAGGACTGCAGCGGTCCAAGAAGGCGGATCACCATCACCTTCTCAAAGGCAATTAGGGACGGGCAACAAATGCTGGCCTTGCGAATAAAAAAATTGAGATTCTGTTTTTCATTTTGTTACTTTAAAATAAGGGTTTAATAACATTGTTTCTGTTTTTTTTTTACAGTTACAGTTCCAGGAGGACCTGCGCATCACACATATGTACTCAGCAGAAGGAGAGGTGATTGAACTATTCAGAAAAATCTACCCCACAGGAAATGTGGAGGACTGGCTGCTGGAGGTAGAAAAGGTTATGAAAGCGAGCGTGAAGGATAACATCGCACGATCATTGAAAATATATCCAGATGTAAGAATCTTGGCCCAGAAATCCCGCTTTCTCCTTTCCGCAGGCGTTCGATAGATTTTAGAAAAAAAATGCGCACCTACCCGAAGCCGCTGCGTCGGCTCGAGATTCCGGTCCACAGGCCTCCTCTCCTTGCACATCGTAGCGCGTGCTCGTACGGACATCCGTAAGCTGGAGTCACATAGCTCTGGGCAGCCAATCAAGGTACAGTATTTTCTCATTCATAAATGGGAACTCTGTAAGTTGGAGTTCCCATTATTATGAATGAGAAACCCCCCCCAACACACAAAACACTACTAAAAAATAGAAAATATACACTACATATTTAAGATTCATTTAAATTAGTTATTAATGTAATTAAAAAATTCCCAATTTTTAAAAAAGTTTTTAAAATTATGTCTTAAAATAAACTTACCGTAGTGGGGAGGGTTTTTAACAGTAAAATATGTTTTCATAACTTTATTTTAATATGTTTTTGTGTGTTTTAAACCACTTCCGCCTGTAAAAGTAGGCTATGCGCCTGCTTTTATCAGACACAAGATTTTTGAGGACATTTGCTGGGCAAGATATGCTTAAATACCGCAATCTTGCCCAAGCAAATGTCCTCGCTCCGGATCTGGCTACGATCTGTCGCGCCCCAGCTTTAAGCAGTGCAGGCTAGCTTTAACTGATGCTAGCAAGTAATGATTTTGAGTAATTAATTTAATTTAGCCCCCATTATCGCTTGCTAACATTAATGGGCTGAAATTGATGAAGGCCAAGGCCCGTCCAAGTGCCACCCAAAGGATCGCTGATGGCCGCCGAGACACCAGGTGGTACGTTGCCTGGAAGATTCCTTGAAAAGAGATGGCATTACCGCCTGGCAGCCAAACAATGGCTTATGTGGTCAATCTGGGCGGCAGCGGGCAAGAACTCTCAATCTCGGCGGCAAAGGCTTTTGACAACCAAGTACCGCCAAGGATGGAGACTGACCCAGGGAGGGTGGAAGACCTGAAAATAAAAATCATAGGAAACAAAAAAGAAAAAACACCAGATCACCTTCAAGGAACCCCATCCAGGTAAGTCTCTGTAAAAAAAAAAACTTCTAAATATTTTCACTAACCTTTTTTTCCCCTTCTTTGTACCTTGCACTCTTAAACCTCCAAAATGGTGGACAGGAAGTGCACACACATTATGAGCTGGAAATGCGCCATCCGCTATGTACCAATATACAAAACATTGGCATCCAGCTCCCTGGACTGCAACAGTTGTTCGGCCCTTTCCATTCTGCTATTTGGGACTGTCTGATTATTATTATCAAATAATGAATCCTACATATACACTAACACAATGCTGTTTTATGTAGACCCTTCGTGCAGAGTGGGTCCTGATCTGGCCTGGTCAGGTAGTTATTGCGGGCTGCCAGACCTTCTGGACCATGGAGGTATCTGAATCACTACAGGTTGGAGATCTGGAGAGCACTCTCTACCCAAAGTTTACCAGTCAGGTTAGTATGGCATCGACTGTTAGTCAAAATGCAGAACACTGCTAGATGTAATAGAAGGACTGATGTGTATATATATATATATATAGGATGTATATAAAATATACAGGATTGTGATATTTCTTGTATTGTTATTGTTACATTTAGAATAACTCCACAAGACTGTATATCTTAAGCTCAAACTGTTGTGAAGGAGGAGGTAGACTGCCTTTTATACCTGCTGGCCCAGGTCTCCCACCTGGTGGCAAGTCTTACACATTGGTAATGTTTACATACATAACATCATTCCATCATTTCCCCGCCCCCCCCCCCCCCCCCCGCCAAAGTCTTATGTACAGGTTATTTACAAGTTGAGGTGATCCGGGGCTCTGCGTTCCCGGGTTGATCACTTGAGTTGAACTCCTGGCATGGGTGAGTTGGTCGGATCATTGCTGCACTGTGGTGTGGCTGGTCTGATCGGACTGTCTGGCATGGTGGGTTCATCCTCCTGGTTGACTGCGAGGTCGATTGCTGGTTGGGTGTGTGTGGGTGGATCAATGATGGTAATGTCCTCTTCAAACTGTTCTTGGTTGTCAGTGAACCACAGTTTGGTTTGATCCAAGTGTTTTCTGCACGTTTGTCCATTCAGAAGTTTGACAACAAACACTCTATTCCCCTTCTTGGAAAACACAATGCCAGCAACCCATTTGGGACCATGACCATAATTAAGAAACACAGGTTCATTAACTTCAATGTCGCGTAATACAGCTGCGCGATTGTGGTACATGTTATGCCGGTGACACTGGATTTCTACATGATCATTGAGATCCGGGTGGACTAAGGAGAGCCTGGTTTTGAGTGCTCTCTTCATTAGCAATTCTGTAGGGGGAACCCCGGTAAGCGAGTGGGGTCGCGTGCGGTAGCTGAGCAGAATTCGAGATAACCGGGTCTGCAGGGAACCGTCCGTCACGCATTTCAAGCTCTGCTTGATGGTTTGGACTGCCCGTTCCGCTTGACCATTGGATGCGGGCTTAAATGGCGCAGACCTGACATGCTTGCAGGTCATGAACTCGTTAAATTTCGAGCTGGTGAAGCATGGTCCATTGTCGGGCAAACCATGGGTAGCAAACATGGCCCGGAAGCTTTCAATGGTGGCAGTGGACGTACATGATGACATCATTATACATTCAATCCATTTAGAGTAAGCGTCCACTGCTACTAGGAACATCTTTCCTGGAAAGGGGCCAGTGAAATCTACGTGGACTCTTGACCATGGTTTGGAGGGCCATGACCACAGACTAAGTGGGGCCTCCCTTGGTGCATTGTTCAACTGTGAGCAAGTGTTACATTGGTGTACGCATGACTCCAATTCCGAGTCAATGCCGGGCCACCAAACGTGCAACCTGGCAATAGCCTTCATCATGACTATGCCCCTGGGTGGGTACTGTGATGGTCGCGTATAAACGTTTCCTTGCCTTTTTATGGCAAAATTACACGATTCCCCCATAGGAGGCAATCTGAATGGATGGACATTTCGTCCTTGCGTCGGTGGAACGGCTTAATTTCATCTTGCATTTCGCCTGGGACCGCCGATCAGCTCCCATTGAGGACACAGCTTTTTACTAGTGATAGCACAGGGTCCGGGCTGGTCCAGGTCCTGATCTGGCGAGCCGTGATGGGTGACCCCTCGCTCTCAAAAGCATCCATTACAAGGAACAAGTCTGCGGATTGCACCATTTCCACCCTGTGGTGGACAATGGTAGCCGACTGAGGGCATCACAACAGTTTTTAGTGCCTGGTCTGTGGCGGATTACATAATCATACGCAGATAACGTTAGTGCCCATCTTTGGATGCAGGACGAAGCATTGGTGTTAATACCTTTGCTTTCTGAGAACAGGGTCGTCCAGAATCCGTAAAATGTTCCGGAATCCGGACACCCTGTCAAACCGTTTCCACCTCCAGCCGGGCCTAGTGAAAAGTCAAAAAATTAAATCCAACTACTGTACAGTTAATAATATTACAAGAATAAAAACGCCAATCTTACCTGTTCCAGGCCAGATCTTCACAGTCACCGCACCGCTGCTCCTGGGTCCGTGGCAACTTTGCAAAGCACACAAGTCCCTGGCCAGAATCAACTCTGCACAGCACACAGACTCTTCGGCCAGTTTCAATTCTGCACAGCACACAGATCCTTCGGCCAGAATCAATTCTGCACAGCACACAGCCCCTACAGTCAGAATCAACCAAGCTCCCACGCGCAAGTTTCCTCCCGCACGCAAGTTCCCTCCCGCACGCAAGTTCCCTCCCGCGCACAAGTTTCCTCCCACACGCAAGTCCACTCCTGCACGCCGCAAGTTCCCTCCCGCACGCAAGTCCCCGGCCAGAACCAACTGCACAGCACACTGCAGCTCCCCAAAGCAGCAACCGCGTGATCGGATCACCACGCCCCATGACTCTGAGCGAAGCTGACCCGACCTCGCCCGAGCTGACCCGACCTCACCCGAGCTTACCCGACCTCACCGCGATTTTAATAAAAAATACTACCTGCACCTGTACTGTACATGCACTTTTAATTTCAGCATTTAAAAAAAAATTAGTGGCATTAAACATTATAGGGCTACCTCAGCTGACCCACCTACACCCCATGATCAGACCCCACCCCACCTGACACCATTGCTGTGGTGTTTTTCCCGATTTAAAGATCTGCACAGGTAAAGATTGTGAATTTGTGTTGTCATTGCAAACATGTCAAAATGGCCAACAGATACTCGTACCTGTACTCCAATGGGGTCAGATGAAGTTAAGAGGAAGCATAGTTCACTTTCGATTGCCAAGAAAGTTGAGTTACTTCAGAGATTAGATAGAGGTGCTTCAGTGAGAAGATTGAGTGAGGAGTATGGTGTTGGACTCTCCACCATCTATGATATTAGAAAACAGAAAGACAGCTCATGAAGTTTGATGCGGAAAGTGATGTTCATAAGGAAATGAGTAAGAGAAAAAGTATGCATAAGCCGAAATGTGATTTAGATCGAGCAGTGATGGAGTGGTGATGACAGAAACGAAGTGAAAAGGTTACTTTATCTGGCCCAATGGTGGTGCAACAAGCTAAAATATTCCATGCACAACTGGGGATTGAAGCTCCATGTGAGTACTCTTATGGTTGGCTAGCCCAATTTAAAAGGCGTCATGGTATAAGGCAACTGAAAGTATGTGGTGAGAAAGCCTCAGCAGATCATGAGGCAGCTGAAAATTATATTGATGAGTTGCTGCTGAAAACATTTTACCTGAGCCAATGTACAATGCTGGCGAGACAGCACTGTTTTGGCGCTACGTACCGCGAAAGACATTAGCAGCAGCAGAAGAAACTTAGCTAGCAGGCGTAAAAGATGCCAAGGATAGGTTGACTGTGCTTGCTGCTGCAAATGCGGCTGGGACACATAAGTGTAAACTTATGGTCATTGGGAGAAACCACGTCCAAAATGTTTCAAGGGTTTGAGAGTATAACAGTGCATTATTATGCCAATAAAAAAGCATGGGTAACCAGGGTAATCTTTCTGAACTGGTTTGAGAAGAATTTTGTCCATTAGGCGCATGCTCATTGCACGGAAGCTGGTCTTGAGGAAAACTGCAAAATATACTTGTTGCTGGACAATTGCTCAGCACATGATGCTGAGCTTCTGGTAAAGGATAATGTCCATGGAATCTACTTACCTCCAAATGTTACATCACTGATACAGCCAATGGACCAAGGAATTTTGAGATCGATGAAGTGTCTCTATAAAAACGTATTTACGAAGTGTTTGCTTAATGCTGTGAACACAGACATGGGAATAAAAGCTTTCTCAAAAACCTTCTCTATCAAGGACGCCATATGGGCAGCTGCAGATGCATGGAACTTGGTAACTGCAGACACCTTGGTCAATGCTTGGCATAACATCTGGCCATCAACTATGTTTGCTGACAATGATGATGCTGATGATGCTCCTCAGGACTTTCAAGACTTTCATGTGTCCAGGGAGAAAGCAATGATTGCTCAACTTTTAGATTATGCAAGAGGGCTGACTTGCGAAGCTGCGCAGGAATTGAATGAGGACGATGTCGCAGAAGTCATGGATATAGACAACGATGCTTCCATTGTGCATACAGTGACAGATGAAGAAATCATGCAGAAGGTTTTGCATCCAGAAGAAAAGGATGAAAGCAGTGAGGATGATGATGCCTGTGATAGTCGAAAAAGTGCCGATTGACAAAGCAATCAATCTTTGCCAAGAATTAATTTACGCCTTAGAGCAACGAAGTTTCATAAGTGAAGAAGAAATACTGCAGGTCTACAAAATTCGGGAAAGATTAGTGAAAGAAAAGCCCAAATTATTTAAACAATCAACAATTTTAAATATCTTTCAAAAGAGGTCGCAACAGAAGGCCCAAGACCTACAGCATGCAACTACACCAGTAATTTCCACATTTGATAATCCTATTGCTGGCCCATCATTAGCCCCACACATCATAGCTGAGCCCTGTACCTCAAGCACAACCTCCAGCCAATTGTAACTGTGCCTGTTTATTTTCACTCTGTTTAACAAATAAAAGCCTTAATTTACTGTTTTATACTGTGTTTCATAACTTAACTGTTTTATAAATAAAATCCGTTATTATATTTCATGCTTTGAGTACTGTACATTCTTTTTCAAATTTAAAGATGGTAGCAAAAGATACAGTCCGGGAAGCTCACATTAAGTACAGTTACAGAGTACAGGCCTACTGCGTTGCAAAAACAAGAGAGGGAGTTGTGAAGAAGCGAGGACTACAAGGCCTGCGAAGAGAAGAACTACGAGATGACGTCCAAAAACCGGAAATATCACAACCTGGGCCCAGGCTTTTCTGGACTCGGGACGCGCTTCTGACATTCCGAAATCCGGAAATACCCGAACCTGGGTCGGGCGTTTCCAGACTTCGGAACATCAGAAACACGTTCCAAAGTCCGGAAAAACCCAAAAACCAGCTTGGCCTCAGTCCCGAGGTTGCCAGATTCGGGAGGTCGAACCTGTATATTCACTTTTTTAAGGCTGAATTAAATCAAATTGTTACAAAATAATGGAGTACCTTCATTATGCTGCCAAATATGTTGCCTACGCAACATATTTTCTTTTACTATAATACTCTCAAAAACATTTATATTTCCATAAATTATTTCATTGAATGCTAGACACCATTAAATGCCAAAAATACACTGCTCCAATGCCTCCTAAATGATGCTAGTCTCTGCCTCAATGGGCACTTGTAATAAAACATTCCCATGTTTTAATAAACCTCTGTTTTAAAAAAAAATTCTACTGACTTAAGATGGAAGTCCATGGAATTAAGGGGAAAGTGGCTCAGTGACAGGAAGCAAAGCATGGTGGTTTTTCAGACTGGGAGGTGGTTTGCAGTGGCGTTCCTCAAAGGTCAGTTTTGGGTCCATTACCCTTTTCAGTTTTTATAAACAACCTAGACTCAGGTGTAGAGAGCAGCATTATAAAATTTGCTGATGATACAAAACTTGGCAAAGAATTAGATAGTGATGAGGATAGTTGTAGGCTTCAGGATGACATAGCCAGGATAGTAAAATGGGTAGAACCATGGCGTTCAATGAGGAGAAGTGTGAAGTGGACTAATATAGAAAGACAGTATATTATAATTGGCACAATTTTGTAAAGTGTAAATGAGCAGAGATGGTGTCCATATACACAAGTCTTTAAAGGTGCCACGGCAAGTTGAAAAGGTGGTTAAGAAAGCATATGAGTTACTTGGGTTTATAAATAGAGGAATAGAATCATATCATCATCATAGGCAGTCCCTCGGAATCGAGGAAAATTTGCTTCCACTCTTAACATAAGTTCTTAGGTGACTGAACAGTCCAATACGAGAACTACAGTCCCTATCACAGGTGGGACAAACAGTTGTTGAGGGAAAGGGTGGATGGGACTGGTTTGCCGCACGCAATAGAATACAAAGAGATCATGCTAGAACTTTGTAAATCACTGATTAGGCCTCAGCTGGCGTACTGTGGACCATTTTGGGCTCCACACTTAATGCAAGATGTAAAGCCTTAGAAAAGGTACAGAGGAGGTTTACCAGGATGTTACCAGGGATGAAGGACTTGTGTTATGAGGAGAGGTTGGAAAAGTTAGGACTGATCTCCTTGGAACAGAGAAGGTTAAAAGATGACTTAATAGAGATTTTCAGGATGATGAGAAGTTTTGATAGAGTAGATAGAGAAAAAACTATTCCCTCTGGCAAGTGGGTCAATAACCAGAGGTCCTAGATTTAAAATCATTGTCAAAAGATCTATGTCATGTTTGTAACCTTCACATAACTGTAACCTTTATGTAACAACACGCTACACTGTATAGACCTGAGTAATGCACACCTTGACCACAGGGGGTGAACTTGTGGGAGACACTCCTCACCTGGTCATCCAGGTATATAAGGGGAGGTCCCACAGGGTCAGCACTTCTTGGTCCTGGGAATAAAGGTTCAGGTCACGTAGTGACCTTATTTGCAGTACATGCCTCGTGTGATTCTATAGTAAGGTGTAAGGACACGACATTTGGCGACGAGAAACGGGAATCAATGACCCATGAGGATAGCCACCGGTAGCACAGAGGGACGATACTGTGTTGGTGAGGACTGGGACGATTTCGTTGAGAGGCTCCAGCAGAGCTTTGTCACGAAGGACTGGCTGGGAGAGGAAGCGGCTGGCAAATGGAGGGCGCATCTACTGACCAGCTGTGTATCCAAGACGTACGCGCTGATGAAAGACCTGCTCGCACCCGAGAAGCCGGCAGACAAGTCCTTTGAAGAGCTCAGCACTCTGATCGGTGAGGACCTCAAACCGGCGAGCAGTATACATGGCCCGGCACCGGTTCTAGACACATCGGCGTCGGGAGGGACAAAGCATATCGGACTTCGTTGCAGACTTTCGGCATTTGGCCAACCTATGTAAGTTCACAGACACCTGCAGGGGGGAGATGTTAATGGATTTCTTCATTGAGGGCATTGGTCATACTGGGATTTTCAGGAAGCTTATTGAGACCAAGGACTTGACTTTGGAAAGGGCAACGCTGATAGCTCAGACCTTCATGGCAGGGGAAGAGGAGCCCAAGATAATTTCCGCACGCAGCCCTGGTTCCAACGTGGACCAGGAGTTAATATTGTAAACGAGACACAGAACCCCGCAGGCAGGCAAGGGCAATTCAACACTGCCCAGGAAGCAACAGGCTCTAGGGTGGGCCAGCAACAGAGACAATGGCAGGGGGATCGGCAATTCACGCCATCACAATGAACAATGCGTCCCGGGATGAGACCATTGACACTCAGCAACAGAGTGCTCAGGAATAATCAAAGAGACAATCAGAGAGGAATGCCTGTTAACAGTTCCTTTGTTCACAACAATCTCAGCTCATGCTGGAGATGCGGTGGCAGACATGCTGCGAAAACCTGTAGGTTTCAACAATTTATCTGTAGAAACTGTAACTTCAGTGGACATCTGGCCAGAATGTGCAGAAAGCCCGTAGCGAGGCTAGTTTACGAGGCAGAGGAAACAGACGAGGGGTCTGCAAGGCAGGGTGATGCTTGGGGCAAAGCTATGGACGCTGAAGTCCAGCGGGTTCGTGTGGCAGACGTCCACAGCTCGTACACCAAGACGCCACCTATGATGATGAAAGTTCTACTAAATGGCATCCTGGTACATATGGAGCTGGACACAGGAGCCAGCCAGTCACTTATGAATGCCCAACAATTTAAAAAACTATGGCCACTCAAAGCTAACAGGCCCAAACTGGAACGCATTGACACGCAGCTACGGACGTACACCAGAGCGATCATCCCAGTATTAGGCAGTGCAAACTTGGTGGTCACACACAATGGATCGGAGAACCGGCTGCCACTCTGGATTGTCCCGGGGAATGGCTCCACGCTCTTGGGGAGGAGCTGGCTAGCTGAGATGAACTGGAAATGGGGGGATGTGCATGCCATTTCATCTGGAGCGAAGTTCATGCTCACAGGTCCTACAGAAATTCGAGCCACTTTTTCAACCAGATGTCGGGACCTTTAAGGGCACCAAAGTAGTGATACGCATCACCCCGGACGCCAGATCAGTGCACCACAAAGCCAGAGCCGTGCCGTATGTGATGCGTGAGAGAATTGAGAGTGAGTTGGACAGGCTGTTAAGAGAGGGCATAATTTCGCCTGTTGAATTCCCATCGTTCCTGTCCTTAAAGCGGATGGCTCGGTCAGGATTTGTGGCGACTACAAGGCCACCATCAACCGAGTGTCACTACAGGACCAATACCTGCTTTCGAAAGTGGAGGATCTTTTTGCTACGCTGGCAGGTGGCAAGCTGTTCACCAAGTTGGACCTCACTTCGGCCTACATGACTCAGGAACTGGCTGAAGAATCCAAGCTTCTGACCACCATCACTACGCACAAGGGGCTATTCGTTTACAACAGGTGTCCATTTGGCATTTAGTCAGCTGCCGCTATCTTCCAGAGGATCATGGAAAGCTTGCTTAAATCCATCCCTGGAACAATCGTATTCCAAGGTGACATCCTTATCACGGGTCGAGACACCGAGGAACACCTCCACAACCTGGAGGAGGTGCTACACCGACTGGACCAGGTAGGCTTGCGACTAAAGAAGTCCAAGTGTGTGTTTTTGGCCCCAGAGGTCGAGTTTTTGGGCAGGAGGGTTGCCGCAGACGGGATCCGGCCTACCGAATCCAAAACGGAGGCGATCCATCGTGCGCCCAGGCCCGGCAACACATCGGAGTTGCGGTCATTTCTGGGACTATTGAACTACTTCGGGAACTTTCTGCCAAACATAAGCACATTGTTGGAGCTGTTGCACATGCTCCTGCGTAAGGGTTGTGAATGGTTTTGGAGGGACTGTTAAGAATAGGCTTTCAATCGGGCGCGGAATCTGCTTTGTTCTAACAAGCTGTTGACCTTATACAACTCCTGTAAGAAACTGATTTTAACGTGTGATGCATCATCCTATGGGGTTGGGTGCATGTTGCAGCAGAGTAATGATGAGGCCAACTCCAACCTGTGGTTTATGCCTCCAGGTCGTTCTCCCAGGCAGAACGGGGATATGGGATGGTTGAAAAGGAAGCACTTGCATGTGTCTACGGGATGAAAAAGATGCACCAGTACCTTTTCGGCAGAAGGTTCGAGTTAGAAATGGACCACAAGCCGTTAACATCCCTGTTGTCCGACAGCAAGGCTGTCAATGCCAATGCGTCAGCTCGCATACAGTGGTGGGCCCTCAAGCTGGCTGCGTATGACTACACCATACGGCACCGATCAGCAACCGAAAATTGCGCTGATGCGCTCAGCAGGCTCCCTCTGGCGACCACCGAGGGGGCGTCGGAACAAAGCGTGGAGATGGTTGAGGCTTTCGACACCGCAGGCTCCCCCATCACAGCCCGCCAGATCAAAATCTGGACCAACAGAGATCCCCTCCTATCCCTGATAAAGAAATGTGTCCTGATTGGGGATTGGGCGCCTGCACACGGAGCGTGTCCCGAGGAGGTCAGGCCGTTTCACGGATGGATGGATGAGCTCTCCATCCAAGCCGACTGCCTGCTATGGGGCAGCTGGGTAGTCATGCCCCAGAAAGGAAGGGAAGCATTCACCAGGGAACTCCACAGCGGAGCACCCAGGCATCGTGCAAATGAAGGCCATTGCCAGGTCACATGTATGGTGGCCAGGAATTGACTCAGACCTGGAACACTGGGTTCGCAGGTGCACGACGTGTTCTCAGCTGGGAAATGCCCCCAGGGAGGCCCCACTCAGCCTGTGGCCTTGGCCCACCAGGCCATGGTCACGTATTCATGTAGACTACGCAGGCCCGTTCATGGGAAAAATGTTCCTGATTCTTGTCGATGCATACTCGAAATGGATCAAGTGCATCATATTGAATTTGTGCACGACATTCACCACTGCGGAGAGTCTGCGTATGATCTTTGCAACCCACGGCTTGCCGGACATTCTGGTTAGCGATAATGGCCCGTGTTTCACTAGTTATGAATTCCAGGAGTTTATGTCGGGTAATGTTATCAAACACGCCTGGACAGCACCTTTCAAGCCGGCTTCCAATGGCCAGGCGGAACGTGCGGTTCAAATCATAAAACAGGGCATGCTCCGGATTCAAGGACCCTCCCTTCAGTACCGCCTATCGCACCTCCTGCTGGCCTATAGGTCCCGCCCGCATTCGCTCACGAGAGACCCGCCCGTAGAACTACTCATGAAACACACGCTTAAAACGCGGCTGTTCCTCATTCACCCAGACCTGTCAGGCATTGTTGAGGGCAAGCGCCAGTCCCAAATCGAGTGCCATGATCGCAACTCAGTGGGGAGATGCATAGAAATTGATGACCCTGTATTTGTTCTCAATCATGCTTTGGGACCCAAGTGGCTTGAGGGTACTATAGTTGGCAAAGAGGAGAATAGGGTCATAGTGGTCAGACTTAACAATGGGCAAATATGCCGCAAACATCTGGACCAAGTAAAGAAAAGGTTCAGCATGGACACTGAGGAACCTGAGGAAGATCATGAGTTGTCACCCACACCACACTGCCAGTGAACGAGCAACAAGGACATTCACCAGCATGCACAGCCCCTGCGGCCAGCCCGGACAGGCCGGAATCACCTCAGGCAAAAAGGCCCAACCACCAGAGCCCCAACTGCGGCGCTCCACGAGAGAGCGTCGACCGCCCGAAAGACTCAATCTTTGACCCAAAGACGTTGAGGGGAGGTGATGTCATGTTTGTAACCTTCACATAACTGTAACCTTTATGTAACAACACTGTACACTGTATAGACCTGAGTAATGCACACCTTGAGCACAGGGGGTGAACTTGTGGGAGACACTCCTCACCTGGTCATCCAGGTATATAAAGGGAGGTCCCATGCAGGGTCAGCACTTCTTGGTCCTGGGAATAAAGGTTCAGGTCACGTAGTGACCTTGTCTGCAGTACATGCCTCGTGTGATTCTATAGTAAGGTGTAATGACACTACAATCTAGAGGGGAGATGAGAAGAAGTGATTTCACTCAGAGCGTTGTTGCTATCTGGAACATTCTACCTGAAAAGGTGGTGGATGCTGATACCATAAATAACTTTAAAAGGGAGTTGGACAGATACTTGAGGATGAGGAAATTCCAGGTTTCTAGACAAAAAGCGGAGGTCTGGGACTTAGCACGACTGCTCTTTCAAAGAGCCAGCACAGGCATGATGGACCGAATGGCTACTTTCTGTGCTGTAACTTTCTATAATTCTATTCTATGATTCTATGACTTACCTCAACTTGTGATAACCCTGTCCCCTCGTTACTGATTTGCTAACAAGTGGAAACAATCTTTCACAAGTTACCCTTAAAACTTTCATGATTTTTAAAACCTCTGTTTGATCCTTCCCCCTTCCCCCCATTAATCTTCATTTTGAGTTTTAATGTATGCACCTATGAGTATGGTCACAGGTTTGTAGAGGGGAAGAGGCTGAGCCACTCACAATGCAACAGCACTACAACTATTTTTCACTAAAATAGTTGTAGAGCTGTTGCATTGTGAGTGGCTCAGCCTCTTCCTGTCCTGCGGCGACTGGGCCCTTCTACCCCATCGACGACCTGGCCTCTTCTCCAGCACGCAGTGAGCACAATGGCTGTGACCACTCTGACCTCTCCTTCTTCCACTCTGAACACCCTGACCTCCACCCCACAAAGTGGACCTCTGACCTTCCCAATGTTTGCCCCCAGCCAAACCTCAGATCACCTACCATCTCACCGAAGGGCGCTACTCAGCGCCAAGCTTACGGCCCGCATCTCGCCATAAGCAACTAGGCTCATATAGCAGTGCCTGGTCTCTAGTTGTCTCGGACCCCCTTGCCACTGGATCAAGACCTTGCTCAGTTAAGCCTGTGTGGTAGCCGGTGTGCAACGACCACCCCACGTTAAAAGAACTCACACACAGGCATCTTCCACTCCTCTAACATGAAGTTCGGGACCTGGAAAGTCAGGACCCTCATGGACAACTCCAACAACGACAGGCCGGAACGCCGCACCGCCATAGTTGCCTGGGAACTTAGACGCTCCGATGTAGACATCGCCGCCCTTAGCGAGACCCGGCGAGAAGGGGAAGGCCAGCTCAAGGAACAAGGTGGAGGTTACGCCTTCTTCTGGAAAGGCATACCAGAGGAAGAACGCCGCCTGCACGGAGTCGGTTTCGCTATCAAGAACGAGCTGGTCGATCGCCTCAGAGACTCTCCCTGTGGGATTAACAAACGTCTCATGACTCTCTGACTCACCCTATCCCGGAACCAATGCGCCACAGTCATCAGTGCTCGATGCAACAGCTGAGCCTAAAGAGGGTTTTTACTCCAACCTTGAAAAATCCCTATATCGCGTCCCTATGGACGATAAACTGATCCTCCTCAGCGACTTCTACGCCAGGGTCGGCAAAGACATAGCCCTCTGGGGAGGCGTGATCGGCAGAGAGGGGGTAGGGAAAACCAATTCCAGCAGTACCTTGCTCCTGACAAAATGCCTGGAGCACGACCTTGTCATCACCAACACCTTGTTCCGCCAGAGGGACAAGTACAAGGCATCATGGCAACACCCTCGCTCCAAACACTGGCACCTGCTCGACTATATCATCATCCGAGCCAGGGATCACAAGGATGTGTGCATCACCTGCGCCATGACAGGAGCTGACGACTGCTGGACGGACCACCGCCTAATCCGTTCCATCATCTACATCAACATAGCCCCAAAGCGGCGATGGCAGCAGAAGCAGTGCCGCAATAAAGTCAATGCCGGGGCACTCAAAGACCCAGCTAAGGGAGCCCTATACAGTCAGCGCCTCACAGCTAACCTGGCGACCCTTGATGACCCAGAGATGCAGAATGCCCACAGCGCTTGGTCTGCCCTTCAGGCCTCCATAACCAATGCTTGCAAAGAGACGCTCGGTCATTCAACCAGAAAACACCAGAACTGGTTTGATGAGAATGACCAGGAGATCCAAGTGCTAATGAATCACATTTCTGAGCCTAAAACAACCCAACTCGGGAGCAGCAAAACAGCTTAAGGCCGAGGTTCAACAAAAGACCCGCGACCTAAAGAACATATGATGGGTGGAGAAAGCACAGGCGATTCAGCAGCTGGCCGACAGCCATGATGTTCAAGGTTTCTTCACTGCAGTCAAGGCCACCCACGGCCCAAATACCCAAGGCCCCACCCCACTGCTGGCCAAGAACAGGGAGACACTCATCAAGGACACCGAGGCAGTCAGGTCTCGCTGGAAGGAGCACTTCGAAGATCTCCTCAACCGAGACTCTGTCTTTGACTCAAGTGTCCTCAACTCCATCCCGCAGCATGCTACCCGCCACCATCTCAGCAAAACCCCAGCCCGACTCAAGATAGAAAAGGCCATCCGCCAGCTTAAGAACAACAAGGCAACGGGAGCGGATGGAATTCCCACTGAAGCGCTAAAGGATGGCGGCGAGGCACTATTGGCACAAATGCATGACCCCTCGCTCATCGGGAAGAAAAAGAGTATGCTGGGAGATCTCAGAGATGCAGTAATCGTGACCATCTTTAAAAAAGGGGACAAGTCCGACTGCGGCAACTACAGAGGAATCTCCCTGTTATCAGCCACTGGGAAAGTCGTCGCTAGAATCCTCCTCAAACGTGTTCTGCCTGTGGCTGAGGAGCTCCTCCGAGAGTCGCAGTGCGGATTTCGTCCTCTATGGGGTACAACGGACATGATTTTTACAGTGCGACAGCTGCAAGAAAAATGCAGGGATCAGCACCAACCCTTGTACGTGACCTTTTTTGACCTTACGAAGGCCTTTGACACTGAACGGCGAGGGACTATGGAGCATCCTCCTCCGCTTCAGCTGCCCCCAAAAGTTCATTACCATCCTTCGCCTGCTCCACGATGACATGCAAGCTGTGATCCTGACCAACGGATCCATTACAGACCCAATCCACCTCCGGAGCAGGGTCAAGCAGGGCTGCATCATCGCACCAACCCTCTTCTCAACCTTCCTCGCTGCAATGCTCCACCTCACACTCAACAAGCTTCCCGCTGGAGTGGAACTAAACTACAGAACTAGTGGGAACCTGTTCAACCTTCATCGCCTCCAGGCCAGATCCAAGACCGTCCCAACCTCTGTCGTCGAGCTACAGTACGCAGATGACGCATGCGTCTGCGCACATTCAGAGACTGAACTCCAAGTCATAGTCAGCATCTTCACTGAGGCGCAAAAACTTACCGCCCAGCCCTCTAGTTTCACTGAGACCATGACGTCAATCATCGTGCAACGCTCCACTAGTGACCCAGATGCAAAATTACGCCAATAAAACACTTCATTATGCACCCACCCCAGGAAACGCCTGAAAAACCAGGCATTCTCAGGGTGCAGCAGGCGATATTGGCGGCATATTTAAATGGGGGGAGAAGGATCCTACATCGCAGGTCGCATTGACTGCAACAGTTGCGCACAGCACGCTGAGTCACACTTGGACTTGAAAGTGGCAGTTTTATCTGCCATTACAGTCTCCTTGCTACTTCAGTGAGAGAATTTAATGGGGGCATTACTGGTTTGACTGCGTATCATGATCCATGCTATTGCCAAGCGGCGTCAAGCTAGAAGAAGGACTCTTGGCCATGTCGGCCCATGGATGAGGCAAGGCCAAAGACGTCTGGGGAGGAGGGCTTACCCCCCCACGAGTTTACAGGTACCAGCGCTCATACCTCCAGCTCTCTGAGGAGCAGTGTGTGAGAAAGCTGCACTTCTGAAAGAATATGCTGACAGAGATATGCCATCTCCTACAGGCAGACCGATGCCTGGACCATCTGGAGAGGAGGACTTACCCCCCACGGGTTTACAGGCACCGCTCAATAGGTATCCTAATTCATTGTGGTGTGCTGCATGTTACACAGCTAGACCACCATGAAGGCCAGGCATTGCCAGTGGGGATTGCATGCCCACCTCAGGAGGAGGAGGATGATGAAGAGGAACCTGGCGAGGCCCCCATTTGATAGCCACCCCATCCACGGGGGAGGCAGCGTGGAGATGCTGCCGGGTCAAGCGTCGCACATCGCCAGCTCGTAATGGACCATCTCTCCTAAATGGAGGAAACTGAGGGATGGAGCTAATACTGGACATGCTATGTGCCCCCATAAAGGCACTTCTCCGGTGAACGTAGGAATGATGCACAAGACACCAATGGCAAAGAATCAAACAGACACTTTACCGCAACAAAGTAACAAAAACTCCCCCACTAAAAGAAAGCCAACAATAGACAAAGTTATGTTGCAGGGCACTGACCAACAATGAAGTGCGTTAAATCAAAGAAACTATTTACAAGCGTATTCAACAAAAATTGGGGCATTTGCACAACCTTGTCCTGCACATTATTCTGACTTATTTAACTTATTTAACAAAAACCTCCTTGTGTAATGCCTGATTTTGCGCCCCCGATCATGGAACCTCCTTCTTTGCCAAAATTATCAGACGAATGCACAAACTTTTTCCAGGACCACTCCGCCACCATTATAACAACAACTTGTATTTATATAGTGCCTTTAATGTAATAAAACATCCCAAGGTGTGTTATAAGACAAAACCAATAAATTTGACACCGAGCCACATACGAAGAAATTATGGCAGATGAAAGGTGGTAGGTTTTAACGAGCGTCTTAAAGGAGGAAAGAGAGGTAGAGAGGCGGAGAGGTTTAGGAATGGAGTGCCAGAGCTTAGGGCCCAGGCAGCTGAAGGTGTGCCACCAATGATTGTGCAGTTATATTTAGAGATGCTCAAGAGGGCAGAGTTGGAGGAGAGCAGATATCTGGTAGGGTTGTGAGGCTGAAAGAGTACAGAGATAGGGAGGGGGTGAGGCCATGGAGGGATTTGTAAACAAGGATGAGAATTTTGAAATCGAGGCATTGCTTAACCGGGAGCCAATATCGGTCAGCAAGTGCAGGGGTGATGTGTGAGCAGGACTTGGTGCGAGTTAGGACACGGCTGCCGAGTTTTGGATGATCTCAAGTTTACGTAGGGTAGAATATGGGAGGCCAGCTAGGAGTGCATTGGAGTAGTCAAGTCTAGAGGTAACAAAGGCATGGATGAGGGTTTCAGCAGCAGATGAGCTGAGACAAGGGCAGAGGGGGGGCAATGTTACGGAGGTGGAAATAGGAGGTTTAATTATGCCGCGGATATGTGGCAGTAAACTCATTTCAGGGTCAAATATGACACCTAGTTTGCGAACAGCCTGGTTCTGCCTCAAACAAACACTGGAGAGAGGGATGGAGTCGGTAGCTAGGGAACGCAGTTTGTGGTGGAAACCAAAGACGATGGCTTCGTTCTTCCCAATATTTAATTGCCGCCCCAAAATCACAAAAGCCGAAAATTCAGCTTAAAATCTATCTCTGGCATTTTTATCCAGAGTCCCTATATCTTTGTAACAAGTCTTTTATATGGCACCTTATCAAATACCTTCTGAAAATTCATTTGCAACATTCACTCCATTCCCTTTATCTATTCATTGTAATTTTCTCACAATTCAGTTAAATTAATCAAATTCATGCTATCTCTCTGATTTGTTGTTCACTAATTTCTTCTAAAAGTTTGCCCATAATTAAGGTAAAGCTAACAAACCTATTTTTCCTGACTTATCTCTTTTCCCTTCCTTGAACAAATGTGTAACTCACTGTAGTCCTTCGACACAATACCTGCTTCTAAAGAGTTTCATGAAATGATGGTTGTGCCTCCACCATCTCTTTCCCAACTTCCTTCAGCATTCTGGGATACATACCATCAGGGTCTGGTGACCTTTCTACTATTAGTCCCGTTAACATTTTAAATGACATTTCCTTTTGAATATTTATCTCGAGTAATGGTTCTTCCCGACACTTCCCTCAAGTTTCTTTCCAATGACATTTTCTTTTTTTAAATAGCTGCATGATTTGGTGGCTCTTGTGAGAGGGAAGCTGACAAGGATGCAGAGAACAATATTATCAGCACTGATTGTGATTGAAGTACATGCCAAGGACGTAGTGGCTAACCTGCTGGAGGAAAATGTTCAAAGCGTGAATGACTTTGAGTGGATCAGTCAGCTCAGGTAAAAGCCTCTTTTACATTAGAAACATTTAGATGATATACCACAGAGATCAGTAGTTTACCACCATGGCCTTATTAACATCAAGGTGCCAGAAAGCAAATGGTGATTTTTTTCACCTACTTTCCCAAATTGGTGCAATTACAAATGCAATGGTAGAAGCCTTTTGGTAAAGAAATGCAGTTGATAGTCTTTGTAAAGTAAGTAATATTAGGCGACCGCTAGTTTTCTGAAATGGTAGATAGTCAGCCAGGTTGCAGGATTCATCATAGGCAGTCCCTCGAAACGAGGATGACTTGCTTCCATGCCAAAAAAAGGATCACAGGTGTTCCAATGCAGGACCTAAAATTCCAGGTCCTGAACTGCAGCCTGAAGGGTGCAAGATGCCTATGCATGGATTTTTTTAACATGTGGTGGCCGTTGCACACCAGCCATCACACGGGCTTGACAGAGCTAGGTCTTAGTCCAGTGGCAAGGATTACCCAAGACAACTGGAGACCAGCTCTGCTGCACGGACCTAGTGCACACAAATATCGCAGTGTGGGTTGGCCCGTGCTGTCCCTGGGCCCCTGGCCCCGAACTCACGCCTCCTCTGGACCCCAATCACGTCCCTCCACAGTTTCTCGCCGCTCCTGCTGTATCTGCCCATGCTCCAATCACCGACTTGGACCTTGATGACGTCACTCTTCGCTGCCGTCGCAGCTCGTGCTGCTCCCCGGAGAAGTATGCCTCCACATTGCTCCCAGGTCGCTGCTCGCCACTCCTTTTATGGCTCCGACCTGCCGCTGGCATTCTCTTGTGGGTCGGGGCCTCCACACTGCTCATTAGGATTAGGCACCACATGGATAGCAAAAAGCCGCCTATCTATATTTTATCCAGACTCCCAGGACATTCTATCTGTATAATTACTTTATTATTCTGTATGCCAGTTCCCATATTGAATTAATATTTCTCCTATAGATCAGTATTACCTTTAATCATTTTGTGGACCAGCCCACTGTGAGGAAGGGAAGTGCCATGCACAATGTATGTTCCCAGGCTGTTTCTTAACAGTTTTAAGATATAATATCATTTTCACATTTGATTCTTCCTTGTCCTTTTCCATAACTACTCTAAACCTAATGATATTGTGATCACTGTTTCCCAAATGCTCCCCCGCTGAAACATGCTTCACTTGTCCCACTTCATTGCCCGGAACTAGATCCAGCACAGCTTCCTTCCCTGTTGGACTGGAAACATACTGATCAAGAAAGTTCTCTTGTACACTCTTCAGAAATTCCTCCCTCTCTTTGCCCTTCACACTGTTATTTTCACAATCTATATTAGGATCATTGAAGTCCCCCATTATCACTACTCTAAAGTTCTTGCATGTTTCTGCATTTGCCTGAAAAATTGTCCCTCTATCTCCTTCCCACTATTTGGTGACCTATAGTATACACCCAGCTAATAGCGCTTCTATTATTCCATAATTCTAACCAAATAGATTCTGTCTTTGAACCCTCAATCACATCATCCTTTTCTAGTGTTGTAACAGTATCTTTGATAAATATTGCCACCCCTTCTGTTTTTTGTTCCCTATCTTTTCAGAATACATTGTAGCCAGGAATATTAAGTGCCCATTTCTCCCCCTTGTTTCAGCCAGTTCTTCGATATTGCCACAATATGTGGCAATTGGTGCCTGCAGCTCACCAACCTTATTTACCACGCTCCATGCATTTATGCACATGCATTCCAAACCCATCTTTGTCTGCCTCGTATTTCCCCCCTGTCTGACTCCTCCTATTTCTGAATTACTCTTTATTCTATTGCTGTTTGTCTCCTTCACTCCCCTGTGCACCTTGTATCTTATCTCTAATGCATCATCCTGGTGCTGCACCCCGTGCCAAATTAGGGCAGAGTGTGTGACACCACCATCCCCCACAACACTAGCTAACCTCCCTGCACAGACCTTGGTACTGTTGAGGTGCAACCCGTCCATCTTGTATAGGTCCCTCCAGCTCATAACTGGTCCCAAGGAATCTGAAGCCCTCCCTCCTGCATCCAGTTCTCTATGCATATCATGGTAAATAAGAGTTTTAAAACTAAGAATTTAGTGGCCCTTCTTTGAACCTTTTCCAGGACCTTTATATTTCCCACCATGTCAGGGGCCCAATTAAATGGCGAGCCTGCACCTGGAGTCTATCTGCCCAATACCAAATGTGGGCACCTGATTCCTGAGAGGAAAATCTTCACTATGTTATTTGATAATTCAGTGGGATACATTCTTTCATCAGGAGTGGAGTGGTTTGTGTGGGGAGGGAAGCACCAAAACACAGTGCTTGTACTCACATCATCATAGGCAGTCCCTCAGAATCGAGGAAGACTTGCTTCCACTCTAATAATGAGTCCTTAGGTGACTGAACAGTCCAATACGAGAACCACAGTCCCTGTCACAGGTGGGACAGATAGTTGTTGGGACAGGTTTGCCGCATGCTCTTTCTGCTGCCTGCGCTTGATTTCTGCATGCTCTCGGTGATGAGCCTCGAGGTGCTCAGCGCCCTCCCGGATGCACTTCCTCCACTTAGGGCGGCCTTTGGCCAGGGACTCCCAAGTGTCAGTGGGAATGTTGCACTTCAGCAGGGAGGCTTTGAGGGTGTCCTTGTAACGTTTCCTCTCCCGACCTTTGGCTCGTTTGCCGTGAAGGAGTTCTGAGTAGAGCGCTTGCTTTGGGAGGGACACCTCAGCCGGCTAATAAAGCTGGGTTGAATCAGTGAATGGATTATGTTATGGGTGCCTTTGCGACATTGGTGTTGAAGTATGGAAAATTACCTTTCAGGTACTATTGGTCACGGGATGATCTCCGTGTGTGTGCAGTGAATGCTGAATTCCTGTATGGGTATGAATATTTGGGGAATACCGGTCGCCTGGTCATCACCCCACTCACAGACAGGTAAAATGGTATTTGGTATTTTTAGTACTTTTATATTATAGAATTTTTCTTTATGATGGAATATCTCAGCATTTCAACATTTTACCTATTCGAGAAGAGGCTGCAGTTATTTCTATAAATTATTAAAGCAACAAATTCTGATTGTTGAACTGTGGGTTAATACCTATGGAACAAAGGAGCAGGCACGCTTGCAGTAAACATGCGTTGTGTTTAGATATGAAGTTCACCGATTAAATGCCAATCTTTTAGAATCTTTGGGGGTGAAATTGCCCCTTTTTATAGCCCTGTTAGCACCTCCGGGGGGCGATAAAAATGGGGCACAATGGCGTTTTCATCCGGGGGAGGGGAGGGTGATACTGCCTCCTGGGAAATTGCTCTGGAGGTTTGAGGGGTGTAGTCCCGGCAGCGCCGCACTCCAATGGTAGTGACCCAGACCGATGCGCATCTGCCGATGACGTAATCACCGTGCACGCTGACCCCTCACTGCCCCACGCGACCCTTTAACGCCCCACAGGGGAAATCGCCCCACTGGCATGGGCAGATCTCAATGCCAGCTGCGTGAGACACAAAGCTGGCGGACATCCGCCACCGGGGTACCCTTTAAAGCGGAGGCCTTTAGCGCCTCTGGCCGCCACCTTTATTTGTCGCCTGACTCTTGGGTCGGCCCGACAATGACGGCCTTCGCGTTGACGAGTGCTGGGCTGCAGGCCCAGTCGATTGCATCCCTGCTGGCCCAGTGGTGGCCACCAAAGGGCCTGCAGTGTGCGCAGCGCCCCTCCCCTTTAATTGGGAGGGAAGGGGCATTGTAGCGCGTCAGCACTATGCAGCGTTGGCCTGCTCCTGCCCAGGGAGTGCTCCTGAAAGGAAGTGGAGCGCCGGAAACAGCGCTCCGCTTCCTTCGAGGGGCTTACGGCCCAATTCCGCATCAGGGGCAATTTCTAGCCCTATGTGTTTTCAAATGGGTCACTCCAAAGGGGGAATGAGTGAGTGACCTGTTTCTCTCACTGCTGTAACACCCAGCCATTAGGCTGCTTGTAGTAACTCATTGTTATCTCAATTTCGGAGAAAGCAATCACTGCTTGAGCAGCAATGAACCTGAAGTATACATGCTTACAATAGTGTTTACTGGAAGCAGAGGGCATGGCTGAGGTACTGACCCCGCCTCCCTGTAAATATTGGGGCCAAAGAGTACAAAAGCAAGGAAGTTATTCTAAACCTTATTAAACAGTGGTTAGGCCTCAGCTAAACTATGGTGTCCGATTCTGGACACTAGATTTTAGAAGCATAGAAACATAGAAATCTACAGCGCAGAAGGAGGCCATTTCAGCCCATCGTGTCCACGCCGGCTGACAAACACACACACGGCCCTCGGTCAGCAGCCCTGAAGGTTACATATAAACCTATGAACAATGAACAATGGCGGAAAGGTAAAGAGCACCCAGCCCAACCAGTTCGCCCCACACAACTGCGACACCCCTTACACCCCAATATTCTACACTCCACCCCAACCGGAGCCATGTGATCTCATGGGAGAGGCAAAAAAACAGATAAAACCTAGGCCAATTGGGGAAAAAATCTGGGCAAATTCCTCTCCGACCCATCCAGGCGATCGAAACTAGTCCAGGAGATCACCCTGGCTGTATTCGATTCCCTGCAATACTTACCATCGTATCTGCACCAGCCAACAAGAGGTTACCCAGTCTAATCCCAATTACCAGCTCTAGGTCCGTAATCCTGCAGGTTATGGTACTTCAAGTGCCCATCCAAGCACCTTTTAAAAGTGGTGCGGGTTTCTGCATCCACCACCCTTCCAGGCAGTGAGTTCCAGACCCCCAAAACCCTCTGCATGAAGAAGCTTCCCCTCAAATCCCCTCTGAACCTTCCACCCACCACCTTAAAACTATGCCCCCTCATAATTGATCCCTCCACCAAGGGAAATAGGCCCTTGCTATCCACTATATCCAGGCCCCTCAAAATTTTATACACCTCAATGAGGTCTCCTCTCAGCCTCCTCTGTTCCAATGAGAACAAGTCCAGCCTATCCAATCTGTCCTCATAGCTAAGATTCTCCATTCCAGGCAGCAATCTAGTAAATCTCCTCTGCACCCTCTCTAGTGCAATCACGTCCTTCCTATAATACAGCGACCAGAACTGCATGCAGTATTCCAGCTGTGGCTTAACCAGAGTCGTGGTCCCCCGATCTGCGAGAGAACAGCTCCGCAGGTCGGCAAGTAAAAGAGCTGGACCCTTTCAACCTCCAGCGCGAGCTGCTCCAAGGATTTTGAGATGGGCGACTGGGTGACGTCATCAAAACTCTGGTCGCCGTTTTGGAGCGTGGCCAGGTACAGAGGAGTGGGAAGGTAGGGGCGGAGGAGCGGCAAGTGTTTGTGGCGGAGGTGCGACAGATGAGGCTACGGAGCCCAGAAGAGCCGAGGGCCCAGGGGCAGCATGGGCCAGCTCACACTGCGATATGTGTGCGCACTAGGTCCGTGTAGCAGAGCAGGTCTCCAGTCGTCTTGGTTAACCCTTGCCACAGGTCCAAGACCTAGCTCTGTCAAGCCCGTGTGGTGGCTGATGTACAACGGTCACCACACACTAAAAAATCCATCTCCTCAATTGGAGTTCAGGACTGGAACAGTGGGTCCTTCATCGAAACACCTGTGAACTCGTGGAAGCAAGTCATCCTCGTTCGAGGGACCGCCAATGATGATGAACCAGAGTATTATACAATTTAAGCATAACCTCCCTGTTCTTGTATTCTATGCCTCAGCCAATAAAGGCAAGCATTCTGTATGCCTTCTTAACCACCTTATCCTCCTGGCCTGCTACTTTCAGGGATCTGTGGACAAGCACTCCAAGGTCTCTTTGTTCATCTATACTTCTAAATGGCCTACTAAATCTAGATCATTGTTGGATGCCACAAAAAGCAAGCGACCCACTACTGAGCCCTGCGGAACCCCACTGAAAACATCCTTCCAGTCACAAGAACACCCTTTGTTTCCTACCTCTAAGCCAATTTTGTATCCAACTTGCCACTTTGCCTGGATCCCATGTGCTTTAACCTTCGTGACCAGTCTATGGGACCTTATCAAAAGTTTTGCTAAAGTCCATATAAACTGCATCGTATGCACTACCCTCATCGACCCTCCTGGTTACCTCCTTGAAAAATTCAATCAGATTAGTGAAACACGATCTTTCCTAAACAAATCCGTGCTGACTGTCCCTGATTAATCCTTGCCTTTCTAAATGTAGATTGATCCTGTCGTTCAGGATTTTTTCCAATAATTTTCCCACCACTGGCGTTAGGCTGACAGGCCTGTAATTACTTGGCCTATCCCTTTCCTCCTTCTCTTAAACGAGGATACCACATTAGCGGTCCTCCAGTCCTCCGGCACCATGCTCAAATCCAAAGAAGACTGGAAAATGATGGTCAAGGCCTCTGCTATTTCCTCGTTTACTTTGTTCAACAGCCTGGGATGCATTTCATCCGGGCCTGGGGACTTATCTACTTTCAAAGATGCTAAACCCCTTAATACCACCTCTCTCACTATGTTTATTTCATCTAGAATTTCACACTCCTCCTTGATAGCAGTATCTGCATTGTCCCTTTCCTTTGTGAAAACATATGCAAAGTATTCAATAACAACCCTACCAACATCTTTTGCCTCCACACAGACATTATCCTCATGGTCTCTAACAGGCCCTACCCTTTCTTTAGTTATCCTCTTGCTCTTAATATATTTATAGAACATCTTAGGGTTTTCCTTAATTTTACTCGCCAAGAATTTTTCATGCTCTCCCTCAGCATTCCTAATATCCTTTTTAATTTTACCTCTGAACTTTCTATATTCCTCCAAAGATTCTACAGTATTTGGCTGTCGGTATATAAAATAAGTTTCCCTTTCTTTCTTTATCCTCCCCTGTAAGTCCCTAGACATCGAGGGGGCTCTAGAATTGTTACCCCCACCCTTTTTCTTTCAGGGCACATGTTTGGCTTGAGCCCTCCGGATCTCCTCCTTGAATGCCTCCCACTGTTCCGACACTGATTTACCTACAAGTAGCTGTTTCCAGTCCACTGTGGCCAAATCACTTCTCAACTTAGCAAAGTTAGCTTTTCCCCAATTTGGGACTGTTATTCCTGGTCTATCCTTGTCCTTATTCATAACTACCTTGAATCTGACTGAATTATGGTCACTGGCACCCAAGTGCTCTCCCATTAACACCCCTTCCAGCTGCCCAGCTTCATTCCCCAAAACAAAATCCAAAACCGCCCCCTCTCGTGTTGGGCTTGTTACATACTGTTGTGTATGCAATAACTGTTAGACTGAGTACTGTTTAACTCCAAGAGGTATAACCTTGGCTCTGCTTTATTAAGGCCTAAAGTGACTAATAAACAAAATGGCTGGCCTTTTATACTTGGGCTGCACACACATATAGCCCAAGTGTGTGCTCCACTTGGGCTATACGTGGAGCCCAACAGTGCTCCAACAGTGGGGCACTCCAACAGTGACGCCATCTAGTGGCTAGTGATCCCAAAAGTACATACATGACAATACCCTCTCTGAGATATTAACGCAGTCTTTTACAAATTGAGATGGTCCAGTGTTTTACGTTCCCAGGTTGACCGTCTCAGTTCAACTCCAACCTTGGGTGAGTGTTCAGTCTGTTGTGACTGGTGGCTAGGTGGCTGACCTGGTGGGAGTGGCAATGGCCATGTCAGGGATTGAAAATCCATTTTCATTGAACATGTCAGTGATTGAAAGTTCCGATTCACTGATGACCACTGAGTCCTCTGAAGACTGAGGGTAGGTTGGTTCATCGTCGATTGTCTCTTTCTCCGACTGTTCCGGTTCGTCTGTGTGCCGCAGCTTTGTCTGATCCATATGTTTCCTGCATGTTTGCCCATTTTTGAGCTTGACAATAAATACTCTGTTGCCCTCCTTGGCCATGACAGTACCAGCGATCCACTTGGGACCCTGACCATAATTCAGAATATATACAGGATCATTTACAGAAATATTGCGTTACACAGCTGCACGATCGTGATACCCTTGCTGACTTTGTCTTCTATATTCAAGTCAGGGTGTACAAGAGATAACTTGGTCTTAAGAACTCTCTTCATCATTAGTTCGGCAGCCAAGACCTCAGTAAGCATGTGTGGTCTTGTCCTGTAACTAAGCAGTATGCATGTCAGGCGGATCTGCAGTGACCCTTGGGTTACTCACTTCATACTCTGCTTTATGATTTGGACAGCACATTCTGTTTGCCTGTTGGATGCAGGTTTGAATGGTGCTGACTGACTGCCATCACTTTTCAGCACAGGAACAATGGAGCTGGCCCATTCATTAAATTCAACCAGTGATATGATCCCCTCACGTTGGAGTCTGTCCAGTTCGATTTCGACCTTCTCCCTCATCATATACGGAATTGCCCGAGCTTTATGATGGATGGGTCTTGCATCCGAGTCCACGTGGATCTGCACCTTGGATCCTGTGAAGTTGCCGATGCCTGGTTCGAACAGCGAGGGGAACTTGCTCAGTACTTGGGCACATGTATCTTCCTCCGATGACAATGCCTTGATGTCGTTCCAGTCGCATCTGTTTTTTTCAAGCCAGTTCCTGCTGTACAGCGTTGGGCCATTGCCTGGGACAATCCACAGCGGTAACTCGTGAACCGACATACGACACTTTAATTGTGGCACTGCCAATCACCGTTATGAGTTCTTTGGTGTACGTGCGCAACTTGGCATTGGCTGGACTCAGCCTGGGCCTCATAGCCTCAGTATCCCACAGCTTGTCGAATGCCTTCTGGCTCATTATCGATTGACTCACCCCCGTGTCCAGTTCCATCGATACCGGCACCCCATTAAATTTCACGTTGATCGTTATTGGTTTGCTCTTAGTTAGGAATAAGTACAGTCCATACACTTTCTCCTCTGGTATCTCGGATTGCATATCTGGATCCGCGCTAGTCGGACCATCGTCCTCCACATGGTGTGTCGCAACACGCTTGCTCATCTGCGGATACTTGTGCTGGAGATGCCCCACTCTCAGACAGCCTTTGCAACTATATTGCTTAAATCGGCACTGCTGGTGCCAATGATTTTCCCCACAACGCCAACACGGAGAAATCAGATGCATTCCCGCTGGCGGACTTTGGGCAGCCACAGATTTCGCGTACGCAGTTGAGTAGGTCCTGCCATGTGCCGCTCTGTCAAACTTCGAATCAATGACATTTACAGTACTTGCCGAGTTTTGATTTTTCACTGATATCTGCTTTAGACTTCTATGACTGAGCGATCGTGATGGCCCTGGTCAAGTCCAATGTCTCCACCGCCAGTAATTTATGCAGGATGACCTCGTGGTTGATGCCGATTACAAAGAAGTCCCGCAGCATGTCTGCCAACACAGCCCCAAACTTACACGGTCCCGCTTGACGCCTCAGGTCGGCAACGAAATCCGCCGCATTCTGGCCCTCTGAGCGAATGTGCGTATAAAATCTGTATCTCGAGATGATGACGCCTTCGTCTGGCTTAAGTTGGTCCTGTACCAGTGTACACAATTCTTCATACGTCTTCTCTGTTGGAGTCACAGGCAGGAGTAGATTCTTTGTCAGACCATAAATTTTTGGACCGCAAACTGTGAGGATCACCGCCCGGCGCTGATCTGCGTCGCCGACCTCCTCCATTTTGTTGGCCACGAAGAACTGGCTCAAACGGCTCACAAAGTCTGCCCAATCTTCTCCTTCCACAAATAGCTCCAACAATCCAATTGTGCTCATTTTTGCAAGCAAAGGTTCTTGTTGTCTCGTCGCCAAATATTGTGTATGCAATAACTGTTAGACTGAGTACTGTTTAACTCCAAGAGGTAGAACCTTGGCTCTGCTTTATTAAAGCCCAAAGTGACTAATCTATAAAATGGCTGGCCTTTTCTACTAGGGCTGCACACACGTGCGTGCAGCCCAATGGCCTCCAACAGTGACGCCATCTAGTGGCCAGTGATCCCAAAAGTACATACATGACACATACTGACTAAAAAAGTTCTCTTGAATACGTTTTAAGAATTCTGCACCCTCTATACCCTTCACACTATATTTGCCCGAATCAATATTAGGATAGTTAAAATTCCCTGCTATTATTGCGCTATGGTTTCTGGACTTCACAGAAATTTGCCTACATATTTGCTTTTCAATCTCCCTCCCACTGTTTTGGGGTCGATAATACATGCCCAGCAGTGTGATCACCCCTTTTTTATTTTTCAATTCGACCCATATGGTCTCATTTGACGATCCCTCTAACATATCATCCCTCTTCACAGCTGTAATAGTTTCTTTAATCAATACCGCAACCCCCCCCACCTTCTGTTTACCCCCCTCTCTGTCCTGTCTAAAACTCCTGTAACCAGGAATATTGAGCTGCCAAACCAGCTCCTCTTTCAGCCATGTCTCTGTAATGGCTATAATGTCATACTCCTAAGTTTCATACCTGTGTTCTTAGCTCATCCACCTTATTCGCTATACTACTTGCATTAAAGAAAAAACCATTTAGCCCAGGAAGACCTCTTTGATTACTACTTACTAACCTTTGTTTCCTCTGTCTTACAGAGTCACTTTCTACATTCTTGCTATGCAATGTCAGCTTTACTTCCTTCCCTATTGAATTTGTTCTCAGGTTCCCATCCCCCTACCAAGCTAGTTTAAACTCTCCCCAACAGCACTAGCAAAACTCCCCTCGAGGATATTGTTCCCGGCGCTGTTGAGATGCAACCCGTCTGGTTTGTACAGTTCCCATCTCCCCCAGAAGCAGTCCCAATGCCTCAGGAATGTACAGCCCTCCCTCCTATACCAACTCTACAGCCACGTGTTCATCCTCTCTATTTTCTATTCTTGTACTCATTAGCACGTGGCACCGGTAATAACCCGGAGATTACCACCTTTGAGGTCCTACCCTTTAACTTTCCTCCTAGCTCCATAAATTCTGCCTGCAGGGCCTCATCCCTCTTTCTACCTATGTCATTGGTCCCAATATGGACCACGACCTCGAGCTGTTTACTCTCCCCCCGGAAAAATCGATCGGTCGCTGCGTTCTGGTTGTCATGTGTGTATGCTTGGGGTTACTAGCCACCAGGGGGCACCACTGTCAGAGGTTATTGGGCTGCACGCACATGTGTGTGGGCCAGGTATATAAAGGAAGCCACCATGTAATGTGGGCACTTTTGGGCCCAAATAAAGTTGAGCCAGGTTTGCACCTGAGTGAGTGTATAGTATTCAGTCTATCGAGTTATTACATACATAACATTTGGCGACGAGGTAACTCCAGAACCTTCGCATGCAAAATGGGCAACATTGGAATTCTGGAGCAATTCGTGGAGGGAGAGGACTGGTTGGATTTTATTGATCGCCTGGACCTGTACTTCGTGACCAACAAAATGGAGGAAGCTACTGACTCAATTAGGCGCAGGGCAGTTTTCCTCACTGTTTGCTGTCCGAAAATCTATGGCCTCATAAAGAATCTTCTCTCGCCTGCACGTCCAACGGACAAGGACTAAGGAATTGTGTGCTCTGGTACGTGACCATCTTAAACCAAAAGAAGGCATCATCATCTCACGCTATCGATTCTACACGCATGTTCGTTCTGAGGGCCAGGATAGAAACATAGAAACATAGAAAATAGGTGCAGGAGTAGGCCATTCGGCCCTTTGAGCCTGCACCACCATTCAATAAGATCATGGCTGATCATTCTCTCAGTACCACTTTCCTGCTATGTCTCCATACCCCTTGACCCCCTTAGACATAAGGGCCATATCTAACTCCCTCTTGAATATATCCAATGAACTGGCATCAACAACTCTCTGCGGCAATGAATTCCACAGGTTAACAACTCTCTGAGTGAAGAAGTTTCTCCTCATCTCAGTCCTAAATGGCCTACCCCTTATCCTAAGACTCTGTCCCCTGGTTCTGGACTTCCCCAACACCGGGAACAATCTACCCGCATCTAAGCTGTCCCATCCCGTCAGAATCTTATATGTTTCTATGAGCTCCCCTCTCATCCTTGTTGGAATTCGTCGGCGACCTAAGGCGTCTTGCTGGGCCATGTAAGTTCGCAGACGCGTTGGGCGACATGCTGCGAGATTTCTTCGTAATAGGAATCAACCACGAGGTGATCCTCCGGAAGTTACGGAATGACTGCGGAGACGCTGGATTTGAGCAAGGCCATCGTGATTGCCCAGGCATGCATGACAATAGATGATAATTTAAGGCAGATATCATCGAAGAGTCGGAGCTCCACAGCAAGTACTGTAAACAAGATTGTGTCGTCGTATGGCAGAGCTACTTATGGCAGGACCTACGCGACTGCGTATGCGAAACCTGTAGTTGCTCAAAGTCCGCCAACGGGTACGAATCCAATTTCACTCTGTTGGCATTGTGGGGGCAATCATCAGCATCATCGGTGTCATTTTAAACAGTACATCTGTAAAGGCTGTTCGAAAGTGGGACATCTTCAGCGAATGTGTCTACAACTGAGCAAGCGTGCTGCGACTCACCACGTGGATGATGACGACCAGTCCAGCACAGACCTGGATATGCAACTCGAGATACCCAAGGAGGAAGTGTATGGACTGTATTCGTTCCTGACAAAGAGCCAACCAATAATGGTTAATGTGAAACTAAATGGCGTGTCGGTATCGATGGAATTGGACACGGGTGCGAGTCAGTCGATAATGAGCCAAAGGACATTTGACAAGCTGTGGGACAGTAAGGCTGTGAAGCCTAAGTTGAGTTCAGTCAATGCCAAATTGCGTACTTACACCAAATAACTCATACGGTGATTGGCAGTGCAGTAGTCAAGATGTCGTATGATGGTGTGGTTCATGATCTACCATTATGGATCATTCCAGGAAATGGTCCAATGCCGTTCGGCAGGAATTGGCTCGAAAAAATCAAATGGCATTGGAATGATATCAAAGCTTTGTCATCGGTAGATAACACTTCATGTGCTCAATGACTGAGTAAGTTTCCCTTGCTGTTTGAACCGGGCATCGGCAATTTCACGGAAGCCAAGGTACAGATTCACCTGGACTCGGGTGCAAGACCCGTCCATCACAAAGCTCGGGCTGTTGTGTACATGCTGAGGGAGAAGGTCGAAATTGAGCTGGACAGACTCCAACGTGAAGGGGTCATATCACCGGTCGAATTTAACGAATGGACCAGTCCCATTGTTCCTGTGTTGAAGAGTGATAGCACTGTCAGGATTTGTGGAGACTACAAGGTTACAATCAACCGATTTTCGAAACAGGATCAGTGCCCGTTACTGAAGGCTGAAGACCTGTTTGCAACACTATCCGGTGGGAAGTCATTCACTAAACTGGATTTGACATCGGCCTATATGACACAGGAGCTCGTCGACACGTCGAAGAAACTTACGTGCATCAACTTACTCATAAAGGACTGTTTATCTACAACAGGTGTCCTTTTGGAATTCGCTCGGCTGCAGCCATAATCCAGAGGAACATGGAAAGTCTACTGAAGTCCGTCCCTAAAACCATCGTGTTTCATGATGACATTCTGGTCACAGGCCTTGACACTGCCGAACACCTGAACAACCTTGAAGAGGTTCTGCATCGTTTGGACAAAGTGGGACTCATGCTGAAACGTTCGAAGTGCGTCTTCATGGAACCGGAAGTCGAATTTCTGGGGAGGAAGATTGCTGCTGACTCAAAACCACGGCCATCAAAAATGCACCCAGGCCTCAGAATGTGACGGAGCTGCGTTCGTTCCTTGGTCTACTCAACTACTTCAGTAATTTTCTACCTAGATTGAGCACCTTATTAGAGCCACTGCACATGCTGCTCAGAAAAGGTGACAACTGAATTTGGGGTGTGTCTCAAGATAGAGCTTTCGAGAAAGCTACAAATTTGCTTTGCCCTAAAAAGTTGCTGGTACATTATGATCCATGTAAGCATCTAGTATTGGCCTGTAATGCTTCGTCATATGGGGTTGGCTGTGTGCTCCAACAAGCTAAAGAGTCGGGTAAACTTTAACATGTTGCGTATGCTTCGAAAAGATTGTCAAAGGCAGAAAGAGCCTACAGCATGATAGAAAAAGAAGCATTAGCCTGTATGTATGGGGTTAAAAAGATGCATCAGTACCTGTTTGGTCTTCATTTTGAACTCGAAACGGATCACAACACATTCATTTCATTGTTTTCGGAAAACAAAGGTATCAATACCAATGCATCGACCCGCATCCAGAGGTGGGCGCTGACTTTATCTGCCTATGATTATGTCATTCGCCATAGACCTGGCACCGAGAATTGTGCCGATGCACTGAGCCGTCTGCCGTTGCCCACACCGAAGGTGGCGATGCCACAACCTGCAGATCTACTGTTAGTTATGTATGCTTTTGAGAGTGAAGGAATCCCTGTCACTGCTCAACAAGTTAGGACCTGGACCAGACAGGACCCGATTTTATTGGTTGTAAAATGTTGTGTCCTTAGTAGTGATTGGTCTGCGATACCTATGGAAATGTGTGATGAGACCACACCTTACAACCGTCACAAAGACGAACTATCCATTTAGTCAGATTGTTTACTGTGGGGTAATCGTGTTGTTATGCCTAAGAAAGGCAGAGAGAAATTTGTACGTGATCTACACAGCACTCATCCCGGTATTGTCATGATGAAAGCCATCGCCAGGTCTCATGTATGGTGGCCTGGAATTGATTCTGATCTGGAATCATGTGTGCATCAGTGCAACACTTGCATGCAGCTAAGCAAAGTACCAGAGGAATCTCCGCTGATTCTGTGGTCGTGGTCATCCAAATCATGGTCGCGGGTCCTTTCCTGGGTAAGATGTTTTTTGTCGTGGTGGATGCATATTCCAAGTGGATAGAGTGTATAATCATGTCATCTAGTACATCCACAGCTACCGTTGAGAGCCTTCGTGTCATGTTTGCAAATCATGGTCTGCCTGACATCATTGTGAGCGACAACGGATCTTGCTTCATTCACAAGTCTGGAGTTTCAAGAGTTCATGAAACTCAATGGTATTAAACATGTGAGGTCAGCACCATTCAAACCTGCTTCTTATGGTCAAGCAGAGTGTTGTGTATGAATAAAGAGCCTGACTGGCTACTGTGAGCTCAAAGCAAAGTGTGACCTTAGTCTTTTATTGCAGGTCTCCAGAGTGCCTCTCCAGCCTGTGAGGCCTCCTTAAGTATCTGTTCTCCCAAGGGATTGTGGGATCTCTTGGGACTCCAGGCGATGAGCCCTCTGGTGGCTACACAAGGTATATACAGTTTACATATATAACAACACTCCCCCCCCCCCCCCCCAAAAGTCAACAGTGTAACTATTTACAAGGTGAGTCGATCTGGGGCCTTTCTTTCCCTGGTTGATCGTCTTGGTGCAAATGCTGGTTTTGGTGAATCGTTTGTTGGGCCCTCGCTGGGCTGCTGTCCAGTTGGCCTTGCTGGGTGAGTCCTGCTGGGTTGCTGCGAGTGATGGGTTCTGCTTCGTGGCCAACCGTGGTGTCGGTTGCCACTGGTGTGTATGTTGGGGGGGTCAAAGAAGGTAGGGTCCAAAGTTGGTTGCTCAGGATAGTTCGTGAATCTGAGTTTGATTTGGTCCAAATATTTCCATTTGAAAGTTTGACCCGAAACACCCCGCTCCCCTCTTTGGCCACAATAGTGCCGGGAAGCCACTTGGGACCTTGTCCATAGTTCAACACAAATACAGGATCATTGATTTCAATTTCGCGTGATACATATCCGCTATCATACTTTGTTGAAGCTGCCTGCTCTCTACTTGTTCATGTAGATCTGGGTGAACTAATGAGAGCCTTGTCTTAAGTGCCCTTTTCATGAGCAGTTCAGCAGGTGGAATCCCAGTGAACGAGTGGGGTCTCGTGCGGTAGCTAAGCAGGACTCAGTATAGGCGAGTCTGCAGTGAGCCTTCACGTCACCTTCTTCAAGCCCTGCTTGATAGTTTGCATTGCTCTCTCTGCATGACCATTGGATGCTGGTTTGAACGAGGCAGATGTAACATGTTTGATTCCATTACGGGTCATGAACTCTTTGAACTCGGCACTGGTGAAACATGGCCTGTTGCCGCTCACAAGGACATCAGGCAGTCCGTGCGTGGCAAAGATGGCCCACAAGATTTCAGTGGTGGCAGCGGATGTGCTTGCCAACATTATCTCACATTCAAACCATTTGGAGTATGCATCTACAACCACAAGGGACATTTTACCCAAAAATGAGCCTGCATAGTCGACATGGACCCTGGACCACGGTTTGGAGGGCCAAGACCATAAACTTAGTGGCGCCTCCCTGGGTGCATTGCTTAACTGCGAGCATGTGTTACATTTGTACACGCAGGACTCTTAAGTCCGCATCAATACCGGGACACCACACGTGGGATCTGGCTATCGCTTTCATCATTACAATGCCTGGGTGAGTACTGTGGAGGTCACTGATGAAAGTGTCCCTGCCCTTCTTGGGGATCACTACCCGATTACCCCACAGAAGGCAGTCTGCCTGTATAGACATTTCATCTTTGTGCCACTGGTACGGCTTTATCTCTTCCTACATTTCCACTGGGACACTGGACCAGCTCCCGTGAAGCACACAATTTTTTACTCGGGACAGCAAGGGGTCCTGGCTCGTCCAGGTTCTAATCTGTCGGGTTGTGACGAGTGATCGCTCATTCTCGAATGTTTCCATAACCATGACTAAATCTGTGGGCTGTGCATTCTCCACCCCCATGGTAGGCAATGGCAGCCTAATGAGAGCATCGGCACAGTTCTCTGTGCCTGGCCTGTAGCGGATGGCGTAATTGTATGCGGTCAATGTGAGTGCCTATCTCTGGATGCGGGCCGATGCATTAGTATTTATCCCCTTACTTTCGGAAAAAAGGGATATCAGTGGCTTATGGTCAGTTTCCAGTTCAAATTTGAGCCCAAACAGATATTGATGCATTTTCTTTATCCCATAAACACACACTAACGCTTCTTTTTCTATCATGCTGTAGGCTCTCTCAGCCTTAGACAGACTTCTGGATGCATAAGCAACCAGTTGCAATTTCCCAGCTTCATTAGCTTGTTGCAATACACTAGTACCAAACACTTACATGGATCATACAGCACAAGCAATTTGTTTAAGCATAACAATTTTCTAGCTTTTACAAAGGCAACAGCTAGAGAGGCAGCGGGCAAGGGAGGCAGCAGCCATGGCTGCCTAACAGAGAGAAGGGCCTGCAGATGTGCACAGACCTGCAGCTAGAGAGGGTTGCCAGGATGGTGATGGTGTCAGGAGGAGGGTGAGGTATGCTGACACCTCCCCCCCCTCCCCCCCCCCACCAAATACTGGGCCCGGAGCATTGCCAGCAACAGCCTCCAGAGGTGCCCGACAATCAGGAGGACCAGGGGGATAAGCATTATCCAGCTGCCAGGGGAAGTGGCCAACGCGGAGCTGGGGGAAGGAAGCCCTACCCTCAAAGGGTCTACAGACCTCAGTTCTCCTTTCTCCAGCTCAGTGATGAGCAATGCCTGCAAAGGCTAAGATTTAGGAAAGACATACTCGGGGAGCTCTGCATTGTCCTGCACAAAGATCTCCAGCCTCACACAATGCTGAAGACTGCCCTGACCACAGAGACCAAGATCACCATTGCATTGAATTTTTATTCCACAGGGTCTTTCAGGTCTGCCACTGCAGACATCGGCAACATCTCGCAATTCTCCGCACATCGGTGGATCCGGCAGGTGACCGATGCTCTCTACAGGAGAAGAGTCGAGTCCATCTCCTTCCCCATACAAGGGACAAACAGGTGGAGCGGCAGACCGGATTTGCCCGAATTGCAGGCTTCCCGAGGGTGCAGGGTGCCATGGACTGCACACACGTTGGGCTGAGGGCACCACAACATCACCCCGAGATCTTTGTGAACCGCAAGGGGTTCCACTCGCTGAATGTGCAGCTTGTGTGTGACCACCAGCATCGGATCATAAGAACACAAGAACATAAGAAATAGGAGCAGGAGTAGGCCACCTGGCCCTCGAGCCTGCTCCGCCATTCAATAAGATCATGGATGATCTGATCATGGACTCAGCTCCGCTTCCCTGCCCGCTCCCCATAACCCTTTATCCCCTTATCGCTCAAAAATCTGTCTATCTCCGCCTTAAATATATTCAATGGCCCAGCTTCCAAAGCTCTCTGGGGCAGAGAATTCCATGGATTTACAACCCTCAGAGAGAAGAAATTCCTCCTCATCTCAGTTTTAAATGGGCGGCCCCTTATTCTGCGACTATGCCCCTAGTTTTAGTTTTCCTTTATGAGTGGAGATATCCTCTGCATTCACCTTGTCGAACCCCCTCATTATTTTACATGTTTCGATAAGATCACCTCTCATTCTTCTGAACTCCAATATGTATGGACCCAATCTTCTCAACCTATCCTCATAAGTCAACCCCCTCATCTCCGGAATCAACCTAGTGAATCTTCTCTGAACAGCCTCCAATGCAAGTATCCTTCCTTAAATACGGAGACCAAAACTATACGCAGAATTCTAGGTGTGGCCTCACCAATACCCTGCACAGTTGTAGCAGGACTTCTCTGCTTTTATACTCTATCCCCCTTGCAATAAAAGCCAACATTCCATTTGCCTTCCTGATTACTTGCTATACCTGCATGCTAACTTTTTGTGTTTCATTCACAAGGACCCCCAGGTCCCTCTGTACTGCAGCACTTTGCAATGTTTCTCCATTTAAATTATAATTTGCTTTTCTATTATTTCTGCCAAAGTGGATAACCTCACATTTTGTCACATTATACTCCATCTGCCAAATTTTTGCCCACTCACTTAACCTGTCTATATCCCTTTGCAGATTTTTTGTGTCTTCCTCACAATTTGCTTTCCCACCCATCTTTGTATCATCAGCAAACTTGGTTACATTACACTCGGTCCGTTCATCCAAGTCATTAATATAGATTGTAAATAGTTGGGGTCCCAGCACTGATCCCTGCAACACCCCACTAGTCACTGTTTGCCAACCGGAAAATGACCCATTTATCCCAACTCTCTGTTTACTGTTAGTTAGCCAATCCTCTATCCATGCTAATATATTACCCCCAACCCCATGAACTTTTATCTTGTGCAGTAACCTTTTATGTGGCACCTTATAGAATGCCTTCTGGAAATCCAAATACACCAGACCCACTGGTTCCCCCTTATCCACCTTACTCATTACATAAGAACATAAGAAGTAGGAGCAGGATTAGGCCATTCGGCCCATTGAGCCTGCTCCGCCATTCGATAAGATCATGGCTAATCTGATCATGGACTCAGTTCCACTTCCCTGCCCGCTCCCCATAACCCTTTTCTCCCTTATCGCTCAAAAATCTGTCTATCTCCGCCTTAAATATATTCAAAGGCCCAGCCTCCTCAGCTCTCTATTGCAGAGAATTTCATAGATTTACAACCCTCTGAAAGAAGAAATTCCTCCTCATCTCAGTTTTAAATGGGCTGCCCCTTAT
Source organism: Pristiophorus japonicus (assembly GCF_044704955.1). NCBI lineage: Eukaryota > Metazoa > Chordata > Chondrichthyes > Pristiophoridae > Pristiophorus > Pristiophorus japonicus. The sequence continues at coordinate 101,499,281 of NC_091988.1, read as the reverse complement.
TTTGAGACTAAGTCCCCTCAAAGAACTCCAAAAATCCCTTCTCTTACAGTCTTTCCTTCTCATTGGGATATATTTTTGTTGCGAGTTATGAAATATCTCCTTAAATGTCTGCCACTGCTCATCAACCGTCCCATACTTTAATCTTTTTTCACAGTCCACTTTAGCCAACTCTGCTTTCATACCTTTGTAGTCTCCTTTATTTAAGCTTAGAACACTGGTTAGAGTACCAACTTTCTCATCCTCTAATTGAATTTGAAATTCAACCATGACTCATTCCTGGAGGATCTTTACTACAAAATCATTTATTAATCCTGTCTCATTACACAGTACCAAATCTAAGATAGCCTGCTCTCTGGTTGGTTCCTAGCAGTTGATGCGAGGTACCCAGGAAGCAGCCAAGATTCCTTCATTCTGCGCCAGAGCAGTGTGCCTGCTCTCTTCACCGGCCCAAATCAGGATTGTGGTTGGCTGCTTGGGGACAAGGGATATCCCCTGTCCACTTGGCTGCTCACTCCACTGCGGAACCCCAGGTCAGCACCAGAGCATGCCCACAATGACGCTCGTTCTGGCACCAAGTGCATCATCGAGCACTGCATTGGCATCCTTAAGCAGAGGTTCCGTGGCGCCCTGCAGTACTCTCCTCAACGTGTCCCTCTGTGGTCTGCTGCATGCTGCACAACCTGGCTATCATGAGGGGACAGCCACTGGAGGTCGAGCCAGCAGTACCACCTGAGGAGGAGGAGGAGGAGGAGCAGGAAGAGGAGGAGGAGGATCCCCATCGCCATTGAGCTAGGAGGCGTCTTCACCATCGCAACCCTGGAAGGAAGGTGCAGCTGCGTCTCATAGCTGCTCACTTCAGATAATGCCATCCACACATGACCTTTCAGCTCGACTTTCAATGGCCGTCGTAATGAGTGCCTTCACACACAATTACCCACTTTCAAATGAAGCACTGGCCAGATGTAAGTGCCAAAAATAAAGATTTATTAAAATATTCAATTCAGTGCAAAAACACAACATAACCAAAAAGACTACCATCAACTAACACCAATAATCATGTCTTACCCCTGTACACGTCCTTATAACACCTCTTACGCGTGCCTACCCTACCACTACGCCTAAGTGTCTCCCCTGTGGCTGCATCATGGGTCTGGGAAGGCTACTGTGGTTGTTGTGTGGGAGCTACAGCTGTCCTTCCAGGACGCCCTCGAACACCTTTGGGCCTGAAAGGGCCGAGTGCAGTCTGGCCAGCACCAGTCTGGCTTGGCTCGGTTGGAACCATGCGTGGAGGCACTGGCAGAGTGGGAGGTCTGGGGCCAGGAATGTTGTGATCCTGAGAGAGCACATCATCAGGATCCTGGTCCAAGGAGCCTGCGTCGTTCCCCTGGGGGGGCTCCTTACCACCACACCAAGCTGAGGGAGCTCAGGTCGGTGATGTGGCGCGACACTGGAAGATCCACCGTGTCCCGTGGTGGACCCAGCTGCAAATGCAACACTGAGGTGTCTGGTGGCATCGAGCTGAGACTGCATGAGAGCAACCAGAGTCTCAAATCCATCAGAGATCGCAGCAGTTTGACGCTCCATGGCAGCACTAAGACGCACCGTAGCCTATTGCCCAGAGAGCATAAGAGCATTCTGAGCTTCCAGGGCCGCGACCATCCTCTCCAATGAACGATGTAATCACTCGCGCCTTTGCCGAAATGGCAGCTGCCACATCACTTGCAGGTTGTGGCATCACAGGTGGATCTGCATGGACACTCTGGGAGTCCACCATGACCTGCACACTGGCAATGATGGGCTCCATGGTGTGCGCAGAGCTGTCAACTATGCGGAGGCAGACTCCTCCACACTCCTGACCACTTCCAACAGCCTCTCTGGCACCCTTGTCAGTGCCCCCATCATCTGGGAATGCATGGCATCCACCCTTCTCTTGTAAGCCGCTAGGTCGATGGCATCATCTGAATCCTCGTCGGCAGAACTCCGGGGCAGACTCACCCCCCAGAGAGCTGGCACCTGATGTTGCCTAACCCCGTCACCATACTGCAGCCTGCTAGGCCCCGGTGCAGTACCCAGTGCCGCCCCACCTACCACGTCAACTATTTCAGATCGCGTACTCCCACCAGTATCTGAGCTGCCGTGTGTGGGTGGAAGCAGTGATGTGTTTGTGCCATCTGTGTCCTCCTCCTCTCCTTCCTCATCAGTCGTATCGATGAGCCGGGGAGTGCTGTCAGTGGTCTCTTCAGTGTTTGAGGCCTCAATTTCATCATTACTGCTTGTGGCAATTGGAGGACTTATTTCCACAGGCCTGTACTGCAGGCCTCCAGCTGGTCTCACAGGTGGTGCGTCCCTTTCTCCTGTGCAGCCACTCGGTGTGTCATCTGCAAGCATAAATGGGAGAAGGGCTTCCGTAAGGGGGAGGTAGGGGATTGATGCATGGAGCCTGCAACGAGCACACTTTTGGACAGAAAAGCACAATAGGTGCTGACGCATTCAAATAGCGAGCACATTCAACAAAGGCCTCACTTACCCATGCTACCCACATCGGCGTTGCAAGTTCTGCTGCCCATGGGAGACGTGTCATCAACAAGCATAAATGGGAGATGGGCTGCCGTGAGGGGGAGGTGGGGAATGAAGGCATGGAGGATACAATTAGCAGACTTCCATGAAGTAAAGGAACAGTAGGCGCTGGCGCATTGAAGGAAAGAACGCATTAAAGGGGGACCTTCATTTACCCACATCGGTGTCAGCACTACCGTCGGCCACAGGGAATGCAGCAAGGACGCCGACCAATGACTGAGCCCTCTCCTCCAGAGGTGTGAGGACCTGTGTGTGTGCATCGCCACCCCGGGTCATCCTTTTCTCAGCTCTACTGTGAGCCAGTTTAGCCTGCAAAAGAAAGCATGGTTTGTGAGTACGACTGTGAGGACGCATCAGAAATGATTGCCCGAGTGTTTGTCCGTGACATGCAGCTGAAAATGTGAGACAAAAGGGAGCCTCCATTGCGAGAACACACATATATATGTATAGAGGCGTGAACAATGAAATGCTGCTTAAGTGACTAAACAGTGAGTATGGGAAATAAGAGCATGTTGAAGGAGAGTCTCACAGATGCAAGATCAGCAATTGGTGGAAGAGGTACTCACTTTCATAACCGGATTATGTCCTGGAATCTTTTCCTGCACTGCACTGAAGTCCTCTGATAGATGGAGGTGCCTGACACCTTCTGTGCAATCTCAGTCCACACACTATTAATCGCCTGCCTGCTTGCTCTCCCCATGTCTGGAAACATCAGTCTATGTCTGTCCTCCACACTTTGTTTGTATCAGATGTCAAGCTCCAACTCTGTAAAGCGGTTCGCCCTCCTTCCTGCTCTCACACCAGCCATCCTTCAACCCAGCTTTAAAAAGGCCAGGGAGCAGCTAGCTCGTTAGAAACATTAGCTTGGATGATGTGGAATCTGTACGGGTAGAGCTGCAGAATACCAAAGGGCAGAAAATGCTAAAGGGAGTTGTGTACAGACCACCAAACAGTAGTAGTGAAGTTGAGGACAGCATCAAACAAGAAATTAGGGATGCGCACAATAAAGGTACAGCAGTTATCATGGGCGACTTTAATCGACATATAGATTGGGCTAACCAAACTGTTGGAATGCGGTGGAGGAGGATTTCCTGGCTTGCATTAGGGATGGATTTCGAGACCAATATGTCGAGGAACCAACTAGAGGGCTAGCCATCCTAGACTGGGTGATGTGTAATGAGAAAGGACTAATTAGCAATCTTATTTTGCGAGGCCCCTTGGGGAAGAATGACCATAATATGGTAGAATCCTTCATTAAGATGGAGAGTGACACAGTTAATTCAGAAACTAGGGTCCTGAACTGAAGGAAAGGTAACTTCGATGGTATGAGATGTGAATTGGCTAGAATAGACTGGCGAATGATACTTAAAGGGTTGACGATGGATAGGCAATGGCTAACATTTAAAGATCACGGATGAACTTCAACAATTGTACATCCCTGTCTGGAGTAAAAATAAAACGGGGAAGGTGGCTCAACCGTGGCTAACAAGGAAAATTCGGAATAGTGTTAAATCCAAGGAAGAGGCATATAAATTGTCCAGAAAAAGCAGCAAACCTGAGGACTGGGAGAAATTTAGAATTCAGCATAGGAGGATAAAGCGTTTAATTAGGAGGAGGAAAATAGAGTATGACTGAAAGCTTGCTGGGAATATAAAAACTGAATGCAAAAACATCTATAGATATGTGAAGAGAAAAAGATTAGTGGAGACAAACGCAGGCAGAATCAGGTGAATTTATAATGGGGAACAAAGAAATGGCAGACCAATTGAACAAATACTTTGGTTCTGTCTTCTCGAAGGAAGACACAAATAACCTTCCGGAAATACTAGGGGACCGATGGTCTAGCAAGAAGGAGGAACTGAAGGAAATCCTTATTAGTCAGGAAATTGTATTAGGGAATTGATGGGATTGAAGGCTGATAAATCCCCTGGGCATGATAGTCTGCATCCCAGTGTACTTAAGGAAGTGGCCCGAGAAATAGTGGATGCATTGGTGATAATTTTCCAACAGTCTATCGACTCTGGATCAGTTCTTATAGACTGGAGGGTAGCTAATGTAACACCACTTTTTAAAAAAGGAGTGAGAGAGAAAACGGGGAATTATAGACCGGTTAGCCTGACATCAGTAGTGAGGAAAAGGTTGGAATCAATTATTAAAGATGAAATAGCAGCGCATTTGGAAAGCAGTGACAGGATCAGTCCAAGTCAGCATGGATTTATGAAAGGGAACTCATGCTTGACAAATCTTCTCGAATTTTTTTGAGGATGTAACTAGTAGAGTGGACAAGGGAGAACCAGTGGATGTGGTGTATTTGGACTTTCAAAAGGCTTTTGACAAGGTCCCACACAAGAGATTGGTATGCAAAATGAAAGCACATGGTATTGGGGGTAATGTATTGACGTGGCTAGAGAGCTGGTTGGCAGACAGGAAGCAGAGAGTCGGGATAAATAGGTCCTTTTCAGAATGGCAGGCGGTGATTAGTGGGGTACCGCAGGGCTCAGTGCTGGGACCCCAGCTATTTATAGTATACATCAATGATTTAGATGAAGGAATTGAGTGTAATATCTCCAAGTTTGCAGATGACACTAAGCTGGGTGGCGGCGTGAGCTGTGAGGAGGATGCTAAGAGGCTGCAGGGTGATTTGGACAGGTTAGGTGAGTGGGCAAATGCATGGCAGACGCAGTATAATGTGGATAAATGTGAGGTTATCCACTTTGGTGGCAAAAACAAGAAGGCAGAATATTATCTGAATGGCGGCAGATTAGGAACAGGGGAGGTGCAACGAGACCTGGGTGTCATGGTACATCAGTCATTGAAAGTTGGCATGCAGATCAACAGGTGGTGAAGAAGGCAAATGACATGTTGGCCTTCATAGCTAGGGGATTTGAGTATAGGAGCAGGGAGGTCTTACTGCAGTTGTACGGGGCCTTGGTGAGGCCTCACCTGGAATATTGTGTTCAGTTTTGGTCTCCTAATCTGAAGAAGAACGTTCTTGCTATTGAGGGAGTGCAGCGAAGGTTCACCAGACTAATTCCTGGGATGGCAGGACTGACATATGAGGAGAGACTGGATCAACTGGGCTTGTATCCACTGGAGTTTAGAAGAATGAGAGGGGCTCTCATAGAAACATATAAAAATTCTGATGGGACTGGACAGGTTAGATGCAGGAAGAATGTTCCCGATGTTGGGGAAGTCCAGAACAGGGGTCACAGTCTAAGGATAAGGGGTAACCATTTAGGACCGAGATGAGGAGAAACTTCTTCACTCAGAGAGTTGTTAACCTGTGGAATTCGCTACCGCAGAGAGTTGTTGATGCCAGTTCGTTAGATATATTCAAAAGGGAGTTAGATGTGGCCCTTACAGCTAAAGGGGTCAAGGGGTACAGGCGGAAAGCATGAAAGGTGTACTGAGGAATGATCAGCAATGATCTTATTAAATGGTGGTGCAGACTCGAAGGGCCGAATGGCCTATTCCTGTACCTATTTTCTATGTTTCTATGTTTCTAAACACTTACCTGCATGCTGAATTTCTTCGTGGGAATTCCATTCCAATTAAGACAGCCACACCGCTGAAAACTGTACTTTGGAAGGGCTCCTTAGCGCTGGAACCCACTTTTCAACTTTTTGAGCTGAATATGGATCAGGCCACCGCCGAAATCAGCGGTAATGGCCCCAAAAAGTCGGAGGAGCGTCAGCTTTCCAATGGTACTGAATTTCGGCTCCTATGTTTCTATGTATTTACATCTACCATATGCTTGAGCACTAGAACAGCCCAGTCAAAACCTTGATCCATATTGTTTCAGATCATAAGAACCTTTTCTATTATATATTTTTATAGAAATGTGTAGCTGTACAAGAATTGTAGCAATTTAAAATGATTTCTATAATTGCTTAGTGGGAGAAATGTTCTGTTGTCTTTCATGAATAATTAATACACACACACACACCTATCTGGATTTGAGGGATTGGTTTGTCTTTTGTTTATATCTTTTTATGTTAACAGTATTTTATCAGTTCCAGATTAGTTGGCCAGACACCTCAGACTTAAAGAAAAAAAAAATATTTTCATTTATATCGGGGCTTTCACGACCTCAGGATGTTATTAAAGTGTTTTACAGACAATGAAGTACTTTTGTAATGTCGTCACTGTTGTATGTAGGAATCACGGCAGCCAATTTGCACACAGAAAGGTCCACAAATAAACAATGAGATAATGATCAGATAACTTGTTTTAGTGCTGTTGGTTGAGGGATAATGTAATCTCTGACTCTCTTACGTCTCTGTTGTTTTTATGCTGCTTACTCTTTCAGTTCTCCTTTTCTTCTCATGTACTCTTCTCTTCTTCATTTGTTTTTCTCTATCCCTAATCTTTTTGCTTCTCTCCCTGTCTTCTTCTGAATCTCTGTCTTTTCTTTCAGGCGAGAGATGATGGGTAACATGTTATGGTGTGGCAGTAATTTCAGTGAAAGTTGTGGGAAAAATGCGGCCCTCAGCAGCTCCTCTCCTATCCCTTCCCCCATCTCCATACCACCCCTCCTATCATTTCCCCTACTCAATCCCAACACTACCCCTTCCTCTTCCCCATTAAACTATCCACTGCCTGTTGCTCAACTGTCATTTACCTCATCCTTAACCCTCTATCAACATCCCTTCCTCATTACTAATCCCTTACTCTAAAGCAGGCACTGAGAGGTCAGAGATCCTTTCACCATCCTGCTTCATGTTATCCTCCCTCTCCGATCTGCTCTCGTATCCTTTTCCCTCAAAGATGTTTCCAAAATTCAACTTAGTAGTTTAAAAAAATGAAATTAGAATGGAGAAAGACTCTGACCCCCGCCTCTCTGTCTAGAGGTGATTTTAACTCTGCCTGTTTGGCGGAAACTTTATCTGAATAAACCTTTTCAATTTTGACCTCGAATCTTTCTTAAAATAAACTTCCAAGAAGCTAAAGAAAATTATTCCATCAGTTCAACTGATGCACCCTGGGAAGTTACACATCCTGGTATAATGCTCACAATATGCAATCTGCATTTAGCTGGAAAATTTCACAGCTCTAGGCATAAATATCAAGACCAACCCCAGGCTTTTGGGAACGATTGAGGCCTTCAACTCAAAACTTTAATGAAGGTATTAAAGGACACAAAAAGCAACTTAACTGGGAATTTGCAATCATATTCTTGTGAAATATATATATATTTTTTAAATTTTGTTTAAATGTTTATTTTGGACAATAAAAATTTTAATTATTGAGAAAAATTATAACATTTTTAATAAGATATAGATTGACAAAAGTGACCTCTTTCTTCATAATGCTCCTTGTTTGAATAAATATCAGCCAGATAGTAAATGGGTGACCAGCAGGAAGAGCAGTGTAAGGAAGGTAGTGCAGGGATCCCCTGCAGTCATCCCCCTGCAAAACAGATACACCGCTTTGGGTACTGTTGAGGGGGATGACTCATCAGGGGAGGGCAGCAGCAGCCATGTTTATGGCACCGTAGGTGGCTCTGCTGCACAGGAAGGCAGGAAAAAGAGTGGGAGAGCTATAGTGATAGGGGATTCGATTGTAAGGGTAATAGATAGATGTTTCTGCGGGTGCAGGACATTCTGAAAAGGGAGGGTGAACAGCCAATTGTCGTGGTACACATAGGTACCAACGATATAGGTAAAAAACGGGATGAGGTCCTACGAGACGAATTTAGGGAGCTAGGAACTAAATTAAAAAGTAGGACCTCAAAAGTAGTAATCTCAGGATTGCTACCAGTGCCACGTGCGAGTCAGAGTAGAAATCGCAGGATAGCTCAGATGAATACGTGGCTTGAGGAGTGGTGCAGAAGGGAGGGATTCAAATTCCTGGGACATTGGAACCGGTTCTGGGGGAGGAGGAACCAGTACAAACCGGACGGTCTACACCTGGGCAGGATCGGAACCAATGTCCTAGGAGGAGTGTTTGCTAGTGCTGTTGGGGAAGAGTTAAACTAATATGGCAGGGGGGTGGGAACCTATGCAGGGAGACAGAGGGAAATAAAAGGGAGACAGAGGCAAAAGATAGAAAGGAGAAATATAAAAGTGTAGGGCAGAGAATCCCAAGGCAAAAAATTAATAGGGCCACATTACAGCCACATTAAAGGGGCAAGGTGTGTTAAAAAGACAAGCCTGAAGGCTCTGTGCCTCAATGCGTGGAGTATTCGGAATAAGGTGGACGAATTAACTGTGCAGATAGCAGTTAATGGATACGATGTAATTGGCATCACAGAGACCTGGCTCCAGGGTGACCAAGGTTGGGAACTCAACGTCCAGGGGTATTCAGCATTTAGGAAGGATAGACAGAGAGGAAAAGGAGGCAGGGTGGCGTTGCTGGTCAAAGAAGAAATTAATGCAATAGTAAGGAAGGACATTGGCTTGGATGATGTGGAATCGGTATGGATGGAGCTGCGGAATACCAAAGGGCAGAAAACGCTGGTGGGAGTTGTGTACAGGCCACCAAACAGTAGTAGTGAGGTTGGGGAAAGCATAAAACAAGAAATAAGGGATGTGTACAATAAAGGTACAGCAGTTATCATGAGCGACTTTAATTTACATATAGATTGGGTTAACCAAACTGGTAGCAATGCGGTAGAGGAGGATTTCCTGGAGTGTATTAGGGATGATTTTCTTGACCAATATGTGGAGGAACCAACTAGAGAGCTGGCCATCCTAGACTGGGTGATGTGTAATGAGAAGGGACTAATTAGCAATCTTGTGCGAGGCCCCTTGGGGAAGAGTGACCATAATATGGTAGAATTCTTTATTAAGATTGAGAGTGACAAAGTTAGTTCAGAAACTAGGGTCCTAAACTTAAGGAAAGTGAACTTCGATGGCATGAGGCATGAATTGGCTGGAATACACTGGCAAATGATACTTAAAGGGTTGACGGTGGATAGGCAATGGCAAACATTTATAGATCACATGGATGAACTTCAACAGTTGTACATCCCTGTCTGGAGTAAAAATAAAACAGGGAAGGTGGCTCAACCGTGGCTAACAAGGGAAATTAAGGATAGTGTTAGATCCAAGGAAGAGGCATATAAATTGGCCAGAAAAGGTAGCAAACCTGAGGACTGGGAGAAATTTAGAATTCAGCAGAGGAGGACAAAGGGTTTAATTAGGAGGGGGGAAATAGAGTATGAGAGGAAGCTTGCAGGGAACATAAAAACTGACTGCAAAAGCTTCTATAGATATGTGAAGAGAAAAAGATTGGTGAAAACAAACGTAGGTCCCTTGCAGTCAGACTCAGGTGAATTAATAATGGGGAACAAAGAAATGGCAGACCAATTGAACAAATACTTTGGTTCTGTCTTCACGAAGGAAGACACAAATGACCTTCTGGATGTACGAGGGGACCGAGGGTCTAGTGAGAAGGAGGAACTGAAGGATATCCTTATTAGGCGGGAAATTGTGTTGGGGAAATTGATGGGATTGAAGGCCGATAAATTCCCAGGGCCTGATTGTCTGCATCCCAGAGTACTTAAGGAGGTGGCCCTAGAAATAGTGGATGCATTGGTAATCATTTTCCAACAGTCTATCAACTCTGGATCAGTTCCTATGGACTGGAGGGTAGCTAATGTAACACCACTTTTTAAAAAAGGAGGGAGAGAGAAAACGGGTAATTAGAGACCGGTTAGCCTGACATCAGTAGTGGGGAAAATGTTGGAATCTATTATTAAAGATGAAATAGCAGCGCATTTGGAAAGCGGTGACAGGATCAGTCCAAGTCAGCATGGATTTATGAAAGGGAAATCATGCTTGACCAATCTTCTGGAATTTTTTGAGGATGTAACTAGTAGAGTGGACAAGGGAGAACCAGTGGATGTGGTGTATTTGGACTTTCAAAAGGCCTTTGACAAGGTACCACATAAGAGATTGATGTACAAGATCAAGGCACATGGCACATGGTATTGGCGGTAATGTACTGGTGTGGATCGAGAATTGGTTGGCAGGCAGGAAGCAGAGAGTCGGGATAAACGGGTCCTTTTGGGAATGGGACGCAGTGGAGTACCGCAGGGCTCAGTTCTGGGACCCCAGCTCTTCACAATATACATTAATGATTTGGATGAAGGAATTGAGGGTAATATCTCCAAGTTTGCAGATGACACTAAACTGGGTGGTGGTGTGAGCTGTGAGGAGGATGCTAAGAGGCTGCAGGGTGATTTGGACAGGTTAGGCGAGTGGGCAAATGCATGGCAGATGCAGTATAATGTGGATAAATGTGAGGTTATCCACTTTGGTGGCAAAAACACGAAGGCAGAATATTATCTGAATGGCGGCAGATTAGGAAAAGGGGAGGTGCAACGAGATCTGGGTGTCATGGTTCATCAGTCATTGAAAGTTGGCATGCAGGTACAGCAGGCGGTGAAGAAGGCAAATGACATGTTGGCCTTCATAGCTAGGGGATTTGAGTATAGGAGCAGGGATGTCTTACTGCAGTTGTACAGGGCCTTGGTGACGCCTCACCAGGAATATTGTGTTCAGTTTTGGTCTCCTAATCTGAGGAAGAACGTTCTTGCTATTGAGGGAGTGCAGTGAAGGTTCACCAGACTGATTCCAGGGATGGCAGGACTGACATATGAGGAGAGACTGGATGAACTGGGCCTTTATACACTGGAGTTTAGAAGGATGAGAGGGGATCTCATAGAAACATATAAGATTCTGACGGGATGGGACAGGTTAGATGCGGGAAGAATGTTCCCGATGTTGGGGAAGTCCAGAACCAGGGGACACAGTCTTAGGATAAGGGGTAGGCCATTTAGGACTGAGATGAGGAGAAACTTTTTCACTCAGAGAGTTGTTAACCTGTGGAATTCCCTGCCGCAGAGAGTCGTTGATGCCAGTTCATTGGATATATTCAAGAGGGAGTTAGATGTGGCCCTTACGGCTAAAGGGATCAAGGAGTATGGAGAGAAAGCGGGAAAGGGTACTGAGGTGAATGATCAGCCATGATCATGTTGAATGGTGGTGCAGGCTCGAAGGGCCAAATGGCCTACTCCTGCACCTATTTTCTATGTTTCTATGTCTACTGTAATGACCAACTGTAGAAATATTGACTTTATATATTTATTTATTTCGGCTGTAATTCTCAGTTAAATGCCGCTGATGTACTGCAGGTGCTAAATGGGTGTCCCTTTGCAGCTCGCCTGTTGGGGAGGGTGGGAAATCAGCCAGCTCCTATACTGAGTTGGCGGCACATCAGGTCTGTGGGGAAGGAGGCAATCCTGAGAAGGGCCATGAACAGACCGACAGTGTGCTGGGGTTTTTTTGTGGCCACAGGAGGAGCACTCTGTCTTTGAGCACCCTTTTGCAGTCCCGTTAAGGATCGCTGTTTAGGCTGCTGAATGCCTGGTACGTATGTGTGACGTATGCTCCGTTGGTACCTGAATTCACATTCCAGGTTCTACAGCTGTCGTAGGAACCCAGTTTGCATATTTAAGAAACCGAACATCTGTTTCAGGTGCCACCATGAACGGCTAAAAGCTGCCCAAGCTCATGAGTGCAACAGAAAATGCATCAGGTCTAATGCCAGTATTATGCCAAAAATTTGGGAGGCCGTGAGTTGAATTTCTCCCACTTCCTCTCTTCAACCTCAGCAAGGATTTAAAGTGTTGTGAATGGAAATATCACTTAACTGTAGTAGAAGGTACTTGAGTTGTCTTAAGAGAAATTTTAGTGAAGATTAACAATTCAAATAACTCATGCCATATGAGACTTAGATCTAAAATAGACCATACCTTGCATTCCCCTTCACTCGTCATCTTTCTACTTCTCATAATCACAATTTACAGCTCCTTTTTTCTGTTGTATCTGTCTGATGGAGTTTGAAACTTTTCTTCCTGTTTCTAGGTGTTACCTCACACTAACTGGTGCATTGCACCTTAAATTTGGTGGTGCTCCCGCTGGACCTGCTGGCACAGGGAAAACTGAAACTACCAAAGACTTGGGTAAAGCCCTTGCGATACAGACCGTGGTTTTCAACTGCTCTGACCAGCTGGACTTCTTAGCAATGGGCAAATTTTTTAAAGGTTTGGCCAGGTAAGAGATAAAAAGCATGAGTGGGGCAGGACACTATGTTCTATGCCCTGGACGACCAGATGGATTTTAATGTACACAAATATATGGTTTATTCCCCCTTGGAACAGAAAATATCTGTATACATTCAAAGAAGTCAGTAGTAAAGGTGGAGGAAGAAAGGGCGTGATTGTTGACCACTCACTGATAGTTTCTAGTCAATGTGAAGTTGTTATAATGAAGCTAGTCAGATACTAGGAACCCCCTCAGGAGGACTTGGCCTGCAATTTAAAAAGTTATATTTAAGATATTTGAAATATTATTGTCAGTTTTGCAGACCACGTGAAGATCCTGCCTCTAATCTATCCTCTAGAATACGTGCAATTTCAGTATCTGAGCTGGTGGCTGCGAGTGATGGTGATGTGTCTTTGTCATCACTGTCTTCTTGGTGTTCCTCACCAGCCTGGCCAGGTTGCATCTCTTGGGTATCTGAAAGGAAAAAGGTCACAAGTATAAGATTGTGGTGCAGGGAAGAGGTGGGGTAAGTAAGAGGTGCATGCTTACACCATCTGTAGCTTGTAAATCAGAAATGATTTTGGGGTAAGGGCAAGTGGGATGTGAGAAGAACGGATTAGGTACGAGGATACCTTCATTTTGATGATTTCAGCCACTGACCATGGCCTCAGCAATGGCCGCTCCAATAATGGCCAGCACTGTCTCCTCCATGCAGGTGTGCCTGACCCCCACTGGTTAATTCCTGCTGCCTACGGTTGCGCATGAAGTTGTCCTTCAAGAGAGAGGGAAGTGTGTCTGAGTGTCGTGCAATCTGTTTGGGTGATGTGGCTGTCATGGTTGAATAGCAGCTGTGTGTGCAAGCTATGAGATGTATGTACGAGGCTTTCAGCAGTGCTAAGTGTATGAGGGTGAGGCGAAGCATATGAATGTTAGGTATGAGGCCAGATTGATAGAGATTGTAGGTAGGTGAGTGATGGGGGTGCGATGCATTGAGTAGTGGCCAAGGCTAGTGGTGCAGTTGGTAGGATTTGAAGATGCATCCATTGACCTTAACCACTCACGTGAGGTCATTGAACTTTGTGCGGCACTGCAGCCATGTTCTCTGGGCTTGACTCTTGGCATTGATCTCCACGGCTATCTGCTGCCACTGCCTTTTGGCCATGTATCTGGAGGGCCTCCAGGCCCTCTGCAGATACAGGATATAAGAACATAAGAAATAGGAACAGGAGTAGGTCATACGGCCCCTCGAGCCTGCTCCGCCATTCAATAAGATCATGGCTCATCTGATCATGGACTCAGCTCCACTTCCCCACCCGCTTCCCATAACCTCTTATCATTTAAGAAACTGTCTATTTCTGTCTTAAATTTATTCAATGTCCCAGCTTCCACAGCTCTCTGAGGCAGCAAATTCCACAGATTTACAACCCTCTGAGATAGTTAAGATGAACACGTAGCTTGAGAATCGCGCAAGAGGGAGGGATTCAAATTCCTGGGACATTGGAACCGGTTCTGGGGGAGATGGGACCAGTACAAACCGGACGGTCTGCACCTGGGCAGGACCGGAACTGATGTCTTAGGGGGAGTGTTTGCTAGTGCTGTTGGGGAGGGTTTAAACTAATATAGCAGGGAGATGGTAATCTATGCAAGGAGACAGATGGAAGTAAAATGACGGCAGAAGCAAAAGGTAGAAAGGAAATAAGGAAAGGTGGAGAGCAGAGAAATCAAAGGCAAAAATCAAAAAGGGCCACATTACAACATAATTCTAAAAGGACAAAGAGTGTTTAAAAAAAACAAGCTTGAAGGCTCTGTGTCTCAATGCGAGGAACATTCGTAATAAGGTGGATGAATTAACTGCGCAGATAGCTGTTAACGGATATGATGTAATTGGAATTACAGAGACATGGCTCCAGAGTGACCAAGGCTGAGAACTCAACATCCAGGGGTATTCAATATTCAGGAAGGATAGACAGAAAGGAAAAGGAGGTAGGGTAGCATTGCTGGTTAAAGAGGAGATTAACGCAATAGTAAGGAAGGACATTAGCTTGGATGATGTGGAATCTGTATGGGTAGAGCTGCGGAACACCAAAGGGCAGAAAACGCTAGTGGGAATTGTGTACAGACCACCAAACAGTGGTTGTGAGGTTGGGGATGGCATCAAACAGGAAATTAGGGATCCGTGCAATAAAGGTACAGCAGTTATCATGGGTGACTTTAATCTACATATAGATTGGACTAACCAAACTGGCAGCAATACGGTGGAGGAGGATTTCCTGGAATGTATAAGGGATGGTTTTCGAGACCAATATGTTGAGGAACCAACTAGAGAGTAGGCCATCCTAGACTGGGTTTTGTGTAATGAGAGAGGATTAATTGGCAATCTTGTTGTGTGAGGCCCCTTGGGGAAGAGTGATCATAATATGGTAAAATTCTTCATTAAGATGGAGAGTGACAGAGTTAATTCAGAGACTAGGGTCCTGAACTTAAAGAACGGTAACTTTGATGGTATGAGATGTGAATTGGCTAGGATAGACTGGCAAATGAGACTAAAAGAGTTGACGTTGGATAGGCAACGGCAGACATTTAAAGATCACATCGATGAACTTTAACAATTGTACATCCCTGTCTGGCGTAAAAATAAAACGGGGAAGGTAGCTCAACCGTGGCTAACAAGGGAAATTAGGGATAGTGTTAAATCCAAGGAAGAGGCATATAAACTGGCCAGAAAAAGCAACAAACCTGAGGACTGGGAGAAATTTAGAATTCAGCAGAAGAGGACAAAGGGTTTAATTAGGAGGGGGAAAATAGAGTATGAGAGGAAGTTTGCAGGGAACATAAAAACTGACTGCAAAAGCTTCTATAGGTATGTGAAGAGATAACGATTAGTGAAGACAAACATAGGTCCCTTGCAGTCAGAATCAGATGAATTTATAATGGGGAACAAAGAAATGGAAGACCAATTGATCAAATACTTTGGCTCTGTCTTCACTAAGGAAGACACAAATAACCTTCCGGAAATACCAGGAGACCAAGGGTCTAGTGAGAAGAAGGAAGTGAAGGAAATCCTTACCAGTCAGGAAATTGTGTTAGGGAAATTGATGGGATTGAAGGCCGATAAATCCCCAGGGCCTGATAATCTGCATCCCAGAGTACTTAAGGAAGTGGCCTAGAAATAGTGGATGCATTGTTGGTCATTTTCCAACAGTCATTGAAAGTTGGCATGCAGATCAACAGGTGGTGAAGAAGACAAATGGTATGTTGGCCTTCATAGCAAGAGGATTTGAGTAAAGGAGCAGGGAGGTCTTACTTCAATTGTACAGGGCCTTGGTGAGGCCACACCTTGAATATTGTGTACAGTTTTGGTCTCCTAACCTGAGGAAGGACATTCTTGCATTGAGGGAGTGCAGCGAAAGTTCACCAGACTGATTCCTGGAATAGCGGGACTGACATATGGAGAAAGACTGGATCGATTAGGCTTATATTCACTGGAATTTAGAAGAATGAGAGTGGATCTCATAGAAACATTTAAAATTCTGATGGGATTGGACAGATTAGATGCAGGAAGAATGTTCCCGATGTTGGGGAAGTCCAGAACCAGGGGTCACAGTTTAAGGACAAGTGGTAAGCCATGTAGGATCGAGATGAGGAGAAACTTCTTCACTCAGAGAATTGTGAACCTGTGGAATTTTCTACCACAGAAAGTTGTTGAGGCCAGTTCATTAGATATATATAAAGGGGAGTCATATGTGGCCTTTATGGCTAAAGGGATCAAAGGGTATGGAGAGAAAGCAGGAATGGGGTACTGAAGTTGCATGATCAGCCATGATCATATTAAATGATGGTGCAGGCTTGAAGGGCCGAATGGCTTGCTCCTGCACCTATTTTCTATGTTTCTATGTTTTCTCATCTCTGTTTTAAATGGGCGGCCCCTTATTCTAAGATCGTACCCTCTAGTTCTAGTCTCCCCCATCAGTGGAAACATCCTCTCTGCATCCACCTTGTCAAGCCCCCTCATAATCTTATACGTTTCGATAAGATCACCTCTCATTCTTCTGAACTCCAATGAGTAGAGGCCCAATCTGCTCAACCTTTCCTCATAAGTCAACCCCCTCATCCCCGGAATCAACCTAGTGAACCTTCTCTGAACTGCCTCCAAAGCAGGTATCTCCTTTCATAAATATGGAACCCAAAACTGCACGCAGTATTCCAGGTGTGGCCTCACCAATACCTTATATAGCTGTAGTAGGACTACAGAAGGGGAGAAATTTAGAACTCAGCAGAGGAGGACAAAGGGTTTGATTAGGGCAGGGAAAATGGAGTATGAGAAGAAGCTTGCAGGGAACATTAAGACGGATTGCAAAAGTTTCTATAGATATGTAAAGAGAAAAAGGTTAGTAAAGACAAACGTAGGTCCCCTGCAGTCAGAATCAGGGGAAGTCATAACGGGGAACAAAGAAATGGCGGACCAATTGAACAAGTACTTTGGTTCGGTATTCACGAAGGAGGACACGAACAACCTTCCGGTTATAAAAGGGGTCGGGGGGTCTAGTAAGGAGGAGGAACTGAGGGAAATCCTTATTAGCCGGGAAATTGTGTTGGGGAAATTGATGGGATTGAAGGCCGATAAATCCCCAGGGCCTGATGGACTGCATCCCAGAGTACTTAAGGAGGTGGCCTTGGAAATAGTGGATGCGTTGACAGTCATTTTCCAACATTCCATTGACTCTGGATCAGTTCCTATGGAGTGGAGGGTAGCCAATGTAACCCCACTTTTTAAAAAAGGAGGGAGAGAGAAAACAGGGAATTATAGACCGGTCAGCCTGACATCGGTAGTGGGTAAAATGATGGAATCAATTATTAAGGATGTCATAGCAGTGCATTTGGAAAGAGGTGACATGATAGGTCCAAGTCAGCATGGATTTGTGAAAGGGAAATCATGCTTGACAAATCTTCTGGAATTTTTTGAGGATGTTTCCAGTAGAGTGGATAAGGGAGAACCAGTTGATGTGGTATATTTGGACTTTCAGAAGGCGTTCGACAAGGTCCCACACAAGAGATTGATGTGCAAAGTTAGAGCACATGGGATTGGGGGTAGTGTACTGACATGGATTGAGAACTGGTTGTCAGACAGGAAGCAAAGAGTAGGAGTAAATGGGTACTTTTCAGAATGGCAGGCAGTGACTAGTGGGGTACCGCAGGGTTCTGTGCTGGGGCCCCAGCTGTTTACACTGTACATTAATGATTTAGATGAGGGGATTGAGTGTAGTATCTCCAAGTTTGCGGATGACACTAAGTTGGGTGGCAGTGTGAGCTGCGAGGAGGATGCTGTGAGGCTGCAGAGCGACTTGGATAGGTTAGGTGAATGGGCAAATGCATGGCAGATGAAGTATAATGTGGATAAATGTGAGGTTATCCACTTTGGTGGTAAAAACAGAGAGACAGACTATTATCTGAATGGTGACAGATTAGGAAAAGGGGAGGTGCAAAGAGACCTGGGTGTCATGGTACATCAGTCATTGAAGGTTGGCATGCAGGTGCAGCAGGCGGTTAAGAAAGCAAATGGCATGTTGGCCTTCATAGCGAGGGGATTTGAGTACAGGGGCAGGGAGGTGTTGCTACAGTTGTACAGGGCATTGGTGAGGCCACACCTGGAGTATTGTGTACAGTTTTGGTCTCCTAACCTGAGGAAGGACATTCTTGCTATTGAGGGAGTGCAGCGAAGGTTCACCAGACTGATTCCCGGGATGGCGGAACTGACCTATCAAGAAAGACTGGATCAACTGGGCTTGTATTCACTGGAGTTCAGAAGAATGAGAGGGGACCTCATAGAAACATATAAAATTCTGACGGGGTTAGACAGGTTAGATGCAGGAAGAATGTTCCCAATGTTGGGGAAGTCCAGAACCAGGGGTCACAGTCTAAGGATAAGGGGTAAGCCATTTAGGACCGAGATGCGGAGGAACTTCTTCACCCAGAGAGTGGTGAACCTGTGGAATTCTCTACCACAGAAAGTTGTTGAGGCCAATTCACTAAATATATTCAAAAAGGAGTTAGATGAGGTCCTTACTGCTAGGGGGATCAAGGGGTATGGCGAGAAAGCAGGAATGGGGTACTGAAGTTGAATGTTCAGCCATGAACTCATTGAATGGCGGTGCAGGCTAGAAGGGCCGAATGGCCTACTCCTGCACCTATTTTCTATGTTTCTATGTTTCTATGTTTCCCTGCTTTTATATTCCATCCCCTTTGCAATAAAGGCCAAGATACCATTGGCCTTCCTGATCACTTGCTGTACCTGCATACTATTCTTTTGTGTTTCATGCACAAGTACCCCCAGGTCCCGCTGTACTGCGGCACTTTGCAATCTTTCTCCATTTAAATAATAACTTGCTCTTTTATTTTTTTCTACCAAAGTGCACGACCTCACACTTCCCAACATTATACTCCCATCTGCCAAATGTTTGCCCACTCACTTAGCCTGTCTATGTCCTTTTGCAGATTATGTGTCTCCTCCTCACACATTGCTTTTCTTCCCATCTTTGTATCGTCAGCAAACTTGGCTACGTTACACTCAGTCCCTTCCTCCAAGTCGTTAATATAGATTGTAAATAGTTGGGGTCCCAACACTGATCCCTGCAGCTCCCCCCTCTAATTACTGATTGCCAACCAGAGAATGAACCATTTATCCCGACTCTCTGTTCTCTGTTAGTTAGCCAATCCTCTATCCATGCTAATATATTACCCCCAACCCCGTGAACTTTTATCTTGTGCCACAACCTTTTATGTGGCACCTTGTCAAATGCCTTCTGAAAGTCCAAATACACCACATCCACTGGTTCCCCTTTATCCACCCTCTTCGTTACATCCTCGAAGAACTCCAGCAAATTTGTCAAACATGACTTCCCCTTCATAAATCCATGCTGACCCTGCCTGACCGAATTTTGCTTTTCCAAATGTCCTGCTACTGCTTCTTTAATAATGAACTCCAACATTTTCCCAACCACAGATGTTAGGCTAACTGGTCTATAGTTTCCTGCTTTTTCTCTACCTCCTTTTTTAAACAGGGGCGCACATTTGCAATTTTCCAATCTGCTGGGACCTCCCCACAATCCAAGGTATTTTGGTAAATTACCACCAATGCATCCACTATCTCTGCCACCACTTCTCTTAAGACCCTAGGATGCAAGCCATCAGGTCCAGGGGATTTATCTGCCTTTAGTCCCATTATCTTACTCAGTACCACCTCCCACCTTATAGCCCCTAGACTATCCTGTACTGTAAAGACTGATACAAAATATTTGTTCACTGTTTCTGTGATCTCCATGTTCCCCATTACTAATTCCCCAGTCTCGTCCTCTAAGGGACCAACATTTACTTTAGCTACCATTTTCCTTTTTATATACCTATAGGAACAATTGCTAATTGTTTTTATATTTTGCGCTAGTTTACTTTCATAGTCCATCGTCCCTTTCTTAATCATTTTTTTAGTAGTTCTTTGCTGGCTTTTAAAAGCTTCCCAGTCTTCTGTCCTCCCACTAGTTTTGGCCAGTTTGTATGCCCTTGTTTTTAATTGGATACCATCCTTTATTTCTTTAGCTAGCCACGGATGGCTATCTTTTCTCTTACACCCTTTCCTCCTCACTGGAATATATTTTTCTTGAGAGTTGTGAAATATCACCTTAAATCTCCTTAAATAAACACAAAAAGTTAGCATGCAGGTACAGCAAGTAATTAGGAAGGCAAATGGAATGTTGGCCTTTATTGCAAGGGGGATGGAGTATAAAAGTAGGGAAATCCTGCTACAACAGTATTGGGCATTGGTGAGACCACACCCAGAGTACTGCGTACAGTTTTGGTCTCCTTATTTAAGGAGAGATATACTTGCATTGGAGTCGTTCAAAGAAGGTTCACTAGGTTGATTCCTGGGATGAAGGGGTAGGCTTGTGAGGAAAAGTTGAGCAGGTTGGGCTGACAGGATAGATGCTCAGAGGATGTTTACCCTTGTTGGGGAATCTAGATTTAGGGACATTGTTTCAGAATAAGGGGTTGCCCATTTAAGACTGAGATGAGAAGGTATTTCTTCTCTCAGAAGATCGTGAATCTTTGGAATTCTCTACCCCAGAGAGCTGTGGAGGCTGAGTCACTGAATATATTCAAGGCTGAGATAGACAGACTCTTGAACTATAGGGAAGTCAAGGGTTATGGGGAAAGGGCAGGAAAATTGAGTTGAGGCCAAGATCAGATCAGCCATGATCTTATTGAATGGCAGAGCAGGCCCGAGGGGCCGTATGGCCTACTCCTTTTCCTATTTCGTATGTTCTTATCACTCCTACTTTCCTCTTCTTCCACCAAGGCGTCCAGTGCAGCGTCCAACAGATTTGGAGCATGCTCTCTCCCAGGTTGTACCTTTCTTCTCTGTTTCCCAAGTCAGATTCACTTCCTGAACAACTCCCATCATCTGCTCTAACCACAATGCACCTCCCTTTAAGAGGTGCAGCCTGGCTTTAAGCAGTGCAAGGTAGCTTTAACTGATGCTAACAAGTTATGATTCTGGACACTTTTCTGAAGCCTGGAGCCAGTGAACAGCACAATAAACGCTGGCTGCATGCTGAAATCATTGAAATGAGCAGGAAGCACGAAGTTGGCGTGTTGCTGCATTGCAATCAACTGGCAAGGGTTAGTCACGCGTCATGATCCCGCGTCCGTTTTCGGGCGCTATCGAATTTAGCCCCCTCAGACTTTAGTGCTTTAGAAAGATTTCAGGGAAGGTGGTCAAATATGATTCTATGCCTTTGCACACATAGAGCCCAATCCTGGCCGTGACTTACATCAATTTTTTTGGAGTAAGTTGTTTTTTCTGGCGTAAGTTAAAAAATGCCATTTTCCCCCCAAAATTTGCTCCAGAGTAAGTCAGTTAGGTACGATTTTTTTTTAGGTCATTTTATTTTCAAAAGTTTCCAGACACTTACGACAGTTTTGGCCATTTATACCACTTTGGCCAGCAAAAATGTACTCCAAATGCATTTAGGTCAGCGTATGTGGCCAGCTCTGAAAAACATTGTGGGCAGTGAAGAAAAAGCAGCGCACAATAGGTAGACATTAGGATAGGGGAGGGAAGGGAACTGGAGAGGACCTCAACAACCAAGCAGAAAACATTAAGGAAAAGCTCAAACCAATAAAATACAATTAAAAAAGAAGTAAACCCTACCTTATCTTTAAAATCTGCCTGGGAAAGGCAGCGGGTGGCCTGTGCGTGAGGCCATTCGGCCTGGGATAGGGGAGGGAAGACGTGCACCGGAGCGTCTCACGGGTGGGGCCGCCAAGCAACCGGAGGAATCATAGCTCCTGGGTCTGGAAGTCTCATCCAAAACTCTCCTCCTCCCCCCCAAAACTCTCCTCCCCCCCCCAAAACTCTCCTCCTCCCCCCAAAACTCTCCTCCTCCCCCAAAACTCTCCTCCTCCCCGCAAAACTCTCCTCCTCCCCCCCAAAACTCTTCTCCTCCAACCAAAAAACTCTTCTCCTCCCCCCCAAAACTCTGCTCCTCCCCCCAAAACTCTCCTCCTCCACCCAAAAACTCTCCTCCTCCCCCCCAAAACTCTCCTCCCCCCCAAAAAACTCTCCTCCTCCCCCCCAAAACTCTCCTCCTCTCTCTCCCCCCTTAAAACTCTCCTCCTCTCCCCCGCCCCAAAATTCTCCTCCTCCCCCCCAAAACTCTCCTCCACCCCCCCAAAACTCTCCTCCTCTCCCCTCCCCCTTAAAACTCTCCTCCTCTCCCCCCCCCTTAAAACTCTCCTCCTCTCCCATCCCCTTAAAACTCTCCTCCTCGCCCCCCCCGCCGCCCCGCAAATCAAAAGTTTCAAGCACAGCCACACAAGTACAGCCACTAAATAAAAAATAAAAGCAAAGTCCTTACCTGCCCGGGAACTCAGCGGGCCGGCTGGCCGGTGCGGGAGTCCACTCGGCCGGGGATAGGGTGCAGCGAGTTCGGGCGTCCCTTCGGCCTGGGATAGGGGTTGCAAACATCGTGTCCTGCTCACAGCCCACAGGACGTGCTGGGAGGGCAGGAGCATGCGCGCAGCTCTCACTGAGCATGCTTGCAGGTGCCGGCAGTGCTTTCTGCGCTGGCCTGTTGCTCCGTTCCCCCCCCTTCAGCCTCCACGCCACGCCACGACTTCGGGGATTCTGAAAAGCGGCCAGGCTGGGGCCCCTTTTTTCTGGCGCCCTTTCCAGCGCGCAAAGTCGCCGCACTTCAGGTCAGTGCGCCAAAAAAAGGGGTTGGGCAAAGTTGGGCCCTAAGTTATGAAAAGAAACATAAATAACTGAACTTATTTGATATCAACTTGCATCAGTTGGTAGCATTCTTGCCTCTGAGCATACCCAAGGACTTGAGCTCATAACCTAGGCTGACACATCAGTGCAGTACTGAGGAAGAGCTGCATTGTTGTCCATGAGATATCAAACCATTTGGATATTCAGGTAGATGTTAAAGATCCCATGAGGCTTTTTGACAAAGAGCAGTTTTTCTGGAGCCCAGACCAACAATTGTTCTTCAACCAGCATCAAAAACGTGGTCATTTATTTCATTGCTGTTTCTTGTGATGTTGCTGAGCAGAAATTGGTTGTCATGTTTGCCCACAAAACAACTGTAATTTGTGTGAAGTGCTTTGAGACATTTCTCAGAGATATAATGGCTGGAAATCCCGGCCTCCCCGGGTCCGTACGGAACGCCTACAGACCCGGGAAGGCATCGCAAAAGCCGGTTTTCAGTGCACATGCGCTGAAAACCAGCTTTTCCGAGATGGAGCTTGACAGATCCAACGCATATCAGGAGCGAGGATATTTGCAAGGGCGAGATTGTCCTCAAAATTCTTGTGCCTGATAAAAGCAGGCACATAGCCTACTTTTACAGGTGTAAGAGTTTAAAAACATACAAAAATATAATTAAATTAAATTAAATAAACACATTTTATTGTTAAAAACCCTACTACTAAGGTAAGTTTATTTTTAACCCAAATTACAAAACTTTTTTAAAAATCGGAAAAATATTTTTTTTCTAAGGCAGTTATTAACTTTAATTTCAATTAATTTTAATTATGTGGGGTGTATTTTTTATTATGGTGTGTAGTGTGTTTGTTTTTTTTTCATGAATAGCAATGAGAACTGGTCGATACCGGAGTTCTCATTGCTATGAATGAGAAAGCTGTGGAATACTGTATCTGATTGGCTGAGCAGTCACACGTGACTGCACCTTCTGTGTGGGAACCTGGAGGACAGGAACGCGCTTCACAACGCGGGAAGAGAAGCCCCCCCCCCACCGGAATCCTACGCTCCTCCGGGACCACCAGATACTTTCGTAGCAATTTTTCAGGTCGGAGGCAATTGCCCACAGGAAGCCTCCGACTGCAATTTCTGGGCCAATAAAGTACTAAGTAAAAATTAAAATTTAAATTTGCTTTCGTTAGAGAAATGAAGATTGAGAGGAGTAATTATTCGGGTTTTTAAAATACTGCAAGGTTATTTAACCTGGATTAATCTTTTTAAAGAGTTGGGTGACTATTTGATTAGGAATGTCTAGTTATAAGGATGGGAATCATTAACACTCTGTAGCATATGAAGGTACCTAAGCTTCAGAGACCGTAGAAATGTCATGCTTGGAAGGCAGCAGCCGTAAATGAATAATACAGCATGTGAGATTAGATGAATCTTCTGGAGTTAGGAGAATTTTGCAGAATCTTTGCTTGGGAGATTAAATAGCTTGGATGAAGACCTTAATCGAGTGGCTGGTTTGTGGAATGAACTGACATAATGGGCTGATTTGGCCTTTTCTTATCCTATGCTTTGCTTGTTTCTCGTGTCTGTGTCCTGTCACTTTTTCCATGCCTGCAGATGACACTGGTAGAATTCTTGCATCCTTCATGATACCTTTTGCTCTTTAGACCTTTTGTTCAAGATTTATTGGTCCCTAAACATTGTACGCCCATTGGTTCTATCTCCTCCCTTTCATTGGCTCATCAACATTTGTTTCTACTTCATTTATGTTTCTCCTGGAAACAGTATAGAACACTACTAACATTAATGACCCTGCACAATTCACAACCCGTGTCACAACTCAGTCCGCTGTTACAATATCTTGTCCAATTCTTGCAAAGTTATTGTAATTTGACATTATTATGTCCCAATTATTTTGTTTCACTTACTTTCTTCTCATTTTGCATATCAGTCTGTGTTGTGTCTTCACTAGTTCCATTGATATTCCGCAAGAATCCAGTAATATGTACATGTTGAAGTTCTCGATTTGCAACATTGAAAGAAAGAAAGACTTGCACCTTTCATAACCTCATGACATGCCAAATTGCTGCACAGCAAATTAAGTATTTTTGAAATGCAGTCACTGTAGTAATGTAGAAAACGTGGCAGCTAATGTACGCACAGTACAGTCCCACAAACACAATTGGGGGGAAAATTGCGGTCGGAGGCTTCTTTCGGACGAACGCCTCCGAACCTAAGAAATCTACGAAAATACCTGGTGGTCCCGGAGGAACATAGGATTTCAGTCGGAGGCCTTCATTCGCTATGCAGTGTACGAGAACATGTCTTCCAGATAAGTACGCATATGCAGGAATCACATGGGCCTGGATCACCAATCACTATCTAGTACTCGCATTTGTAGGAGCTCCCATTACTATCAATGCGAATACCCACCTAAACACAATAAATAAAAAAAACACCTCACATATTTAAAATTAATCGAAATTGAATGTAATTAAATGTTTTTGAAAAAAATTTTTTTTAATGTGTTTTAATAGGGTTAAAAATAAACTTACTTTAATGGACATATAAAAATGAGGAATTGAATAAAAATTTTCTATGTTTTAAAACTCTTATGCTGGTAAAAAATAAGCTATATGCCTGCTTTAACCAGGCGTAAGAGTTTGAAGAACAATTGCTGGGCAAGAGTTGGGCAAATAGCCCAATCTCTGCCCCATGGATGTCCTTCCTGCGGGGATGCGTAGGATCTGTCAATTTGACAGATCGTAAAAGCTGGTTCTCGGTGCATGCGCATCATCGCGCGCGGAGAATCGACATTTGCGAGGCCTCGCGCACGCACCCGGCGAGGCCATAATTTTCTGCCCAATGTGATAATGAGCAGATAATCTGTTCTAGTGGTGTTGATTGAGGGATAAATATTAGCCTGGATACTGGGGAGAATCCCCTGATCTTTTAAGTCCACAAGAGAGGGCAGACGGGGCCTTGGTTTATTGCCAAATCCAAAAGACGGCACCTCCGACAGTGCACCACTCCTTCAGTATTGTATGGAGTGTCAGCCTAGATTTTATGCTCAAGTCTCTGGAGTGGGGCTTGATCCCACAACGAAAGGTGAGAGTGCTACTAACTTAGAAACTGCTAACACATTTTGCCTTCTGCCTTCTGAGCATATACTTGTTATTGGTCTTGCAATCCCATACTTACCCATTTGCCTCTAATTCAGCCACTATATTTGGAAGTACGTCCACCTGTTTGTATTTAGAATGCAGAAATCTTTGGGGGCAAATTTCCCCATATTATAGCCCCGTTAGCACCTCTGGGGGGCACTAATGCAAGACACTTTTCACCCAGGGGAGGGGACGCTATTGCCTCCAGGGAGATTGCCCGGGGGTTTGCAGAGGCAATCCCATGGCAGCGCGTGCCCCGCAGTTAGCACGATTGCCGCACGCGGCAACCCCTCACCGTCCAGCAGGACGAGGCTGGCATGAGCGGATATCAACACTAGCTTCATCGATCGCAAACATCTGCTCTCAGGGTGGTGCTTAAAATGGAGGGTGCCAGCTCCCCGGGCCGCCATCTTTTTTTGTCGGCCGACTCTCTGGTCGGCTCAACGATGGCGGCCCTAGCATGGTCCGGACCGCCATCATGCAGCCCGGCGCTCGGTCTTGGGTGCCATGCGTCTGGCTCGGATCGCACGCTGCCCTGGTAGCCCAGTGAAGGCCTTGCAGAGTGCGCAGCAGCACTCCCCTGTAATCGAATGGGAGGGTCGTTGAAATGTACCAGCATCTTAGTACCGTCCCGGTGACCGCCCCCAAAGAAAGTGGAGTGCGGTAAGGGCAATTCCGTGGCGGGGCAGTACTTCCGTGCTAGGCACTAAAAGTCCCGGCCCTAGAAGGTTACCGCCCCCAATCAGGATGCAGGGCAATTTCGCCCCCTCTATCTCTAATTTCACCTTGCTCTTTACATACGTCTGAATGTGAAAACCCACACTCCCTTGATCTCGATCACTCCTTATCCGTTGAATTGTAGTTTGCAAATTTTCTATATCCCTTACGAATAAGTAGCCTTCAGCTAATAGCTTCTTGTGGTGCTTTTTCAGTTCTGGAGCCTGGGCTTGCTTCGATGAGTTTAATCGTATCGATATTGAAGTTTTATCTGTGGTGGCACAACAGATCACAACAATTCAGAAAGCTCAGCAACAAAGGGTGAGTTTGGACTTATACCCTGATGTATTTACCATTATGTAGAACAACAAGAGTCAAGTCTAATTATAATATTCAGGCAAAGTAGAGTTTGAGGATAGGGGATAATGGAACTACAGCATGTAAACATAATCCAGAACTAAAATGAACTTAATTAAATTATTCAGCCCACCCAGCATTATTCCATAATTATGCCAATTACAATTCAAGTGACAGAAAAAATATTGAAAACATCCTTAAATTTTTTCAATGTTTCTCCATAATAAATTTTATTGACAAACTATTTAAAATATATTACATTTCTACAAATATAAGAATGAAGATATGTAAAAACTTTTTGAAAAATATTAAAGACACACAAATTGAAAGGATTCCGATCTGCTGAAATGAATTCCTATCCCAAGAAACCGAATAAATTGGGCACCAAACGCATTTAATGAAATAAAAACAGAAAATGCTGGAAATACTCAGCAGGTCAGGCAACATCTGTGGAGAGAGAATTTAATGAAACATTCATTATAGGACTAAGCTTTGAACACGAGGAAAAATCTGCAAAAATAACTTGAGAAATGAGTGCAAAACTAATCTCCAGTAATCAAAAGTATGGAAATAATGCAAATATTTATTTCCTTGATATTGAAATTAGCTTTTCATTTATCCAACCGATCCATCAAAGCTCCATCTGTTCAGATATAAAATGGATCTCTTGGTGTTAATACCTCTGTCGTGTGAGATGCCCAGTGTCTTCTAAATGTGTTGGACAAATTCATGGCACCGTGGCTGGCTCTGCTGCACAGGAGGGCAGGAAAAAGAGTGGGAGAGCGATAGTGATAGGGGATTCGATTGTAAGGGGAATAGATAAGCGTTTCTACAGTCGCAACCGAGACTCCAGGATGGTATGTTGCCTCCCTGGTGCAAAGGTCAAGGATGTCTCGGAGCGGGTGCAGAACATTCTGAAACGGGAGGGTGAAAAATCAGTTGTCGTGGTGCACATTGGTACCAACGATATAGGTAAAAAAAGAGATGAGGTCCTACGAGACGAATTTAAAGAGCTAGGAGCTAAATTAAAACGTAGGACCTCAAAAGTAGTAATCTCAGGATTGCTACCAGTGCCACGTGCTAGTCAGAGTAGGAATCGCAGGATAGCTCAGATGAATACGTGGCTTGAGCAGTGGTGCAACAGGGAGGGATTCAAATTCCTGGGGCATTGGAACCGGTTCTGGGGGAGATGGGACCAGTACAAATCGGATGGTCTGCACCTAGGCGGGATCAGAACCAATGTCCTAGGGGGAGTGTTTGCTAGTGCTGTTGGGGAGGAGTTAAACTAATATGGCAGGGGGATGGGAACCAATGCAGGGAGACAGAGGAAAACAAAAAGGAGACAAAAGCAAAAGACAGAAAGGAGATGAGTAAAAGTGGAGGGCAGAGAAACCCAAGGCAAAAAACAAAAAGGGCCACTGAATATAAAGGGGCTGCAGGAGGGGTCAAAACTAAAAATCATGGTTTAAAAACTAGTATTAAAGCACTCTACCGAAACGCATGCAGCATTCGAAATAAAGTAAATGAGTTGATGGCACAAATCATTACAAATGAGTATGATTTGGTGGCCATTACAGAAACGTGGTTGCAGGGTGGCCAAGACTGGGAATTAAACATACAGGGGTATCTGACGATTCGGAAAGATAGACAAGAAGGGAAAGGAGGTGGGGTAGCTCTGTTAATAAAGGATGATATCAGGGCAGTTGTGAGAGACGATATTGGCTCTAATGAACAAAATGTTGAATCATTGTGGATGGAGATTAGAGATAGTAAGGGGAAAAAGTCACTGGTGGGCGTAGTTTATAGGCCCCCAAATAATAACTTCATGGTGGGGCGGGCAATAATCAAGGGAATAATGGAGGCATGTGAAAAAGGAACGGCAGTAATCATGGGGGATTTTAACCTACATATCGATTGGTCAAATCAAATCGCACGGGGTAGCCTGGAGGAGGAATTCATAGAATGCATACGGGATTGTTTCTTAAAACAATATGTTACAGAACCTACAAGGGAGCAAGCTATCTTAGATCTGATCCTGTGTAATGAGACAGGAATAATAAACGATCTCCTAGTAAAAGATCCTCTCGGAATGAGTGATCACAGTATGGTTGAATTTGTAATACAGATTGAGGGTAAGGAAGTAGTGTCTCAAACGAGCGTACTATGCTTAAACAAAGGGGACTACAGTGGGATGAGGGCAGAGTTGGCTAAAGTAGACTGGGAACACAGACTAAACGGTGGCACAATTGAGGAACAGTGGAGGACTTTTAAGGAGCTCTTTCAGAGTGCTCAACAAAAATATATTCCAGTGAAAAAGAAGGGCAGTAAGAGAAGGGATAACCAGCTGTGGATAACCAAGGAAATAAAGGAGAGTATCAAATTAAAAACCAATGCGTATAAGGTGGCCAAGGTTAGTGGGAAAATAGAAGATTGGGAAAATTTTAAACGACAGCAAAGAATGACTGAGAAAGCAATAACGAAAGGAAAGATAGATTACGAAGGTAAACTTGCGCAAAACATAAAAACGGATAGTAAAAGCTTTTACAGATATATAAAACGGAAAAGAGAGACTAAAGTAAATGTTGGTCCCTTAGAAGATGAGAAGGGAGATTTAATAATGGGAAATGTGGAAATGGCTGAGACCTTAAACAATTATTTTGCTTCGGTCTTCACAGTGGAAGACACGAAAACCATGCCAAAAATTGCTGGTCACAGGAATGTGGGAAGGGAGGACCTTGAGACAATCACTATCACTAGGGGGGTAGTGCTGGACAGGCTAATGGGACTCAAGGTAGACAAGTCCCCTGGTCCTGATGAAATGCGTCCCAGGGTATTAAAAGAGATGGCGGGAGTTATAGCAGATGCATTCGTTATATCTACCAAAATTCTCTGGACTCTGGGAGGTACCAGCGGATTGGAAAGCAGCTAATGTAACGCCTCTGTTTAAAAAAGGGGGCAGACAAAAGGCAGGTAATTATAGGCCGGTTAGTTTAACATCTGTAGTGGGGAAAATGCTTGAAACTATCATTAAGGAAGAAATAGCGGGACATCTAGGAATAGTGCAATCAAGCAGACGCAATATGGATTCATGAAGGGGAAATCATGTTTAACTAATATACTGGAATTCTTTGAGGATATAACGAGCATGGTGGATAGAGGTGTACCGATGGATGTGGTGTATATAGATTTTCAAAAGGCATTCGATAAGGTGCCACACAAAAGGTTACTACAGAAGATAAAGGTACACGGAGTCAGAGGAAATGTATTAGCATGGATAGAGAATTGGCTGGCTAACAGAAAGCAGAGAGTCGGGATAAATGGGTCCTTTTCGGGTTGGAAATCGGTGGTTAGTGGTGTGCCACAGGGATCGGTGCTGGGACCACAACTGTTTACAATATACATAGATGACCTGGAAGAGGGGACAGAGTGTAGTGTAACAAAATTTGCAGATGACACAAAGATTAGTGGGAAAGCGGGTTGTGTAGAGGACACAGAGAGGCTGCAAAGAGATTTAGATAGGTTAAGCGAATGGGCTAAGGTTTGGCAGATGGAATACAATGTCGGAAAATATGAGGTCATCCAACTTGGAAAAAAAAACAGTAAAAGGGAATATTATTTGACTGGGGAGAAATTACAACATGCTGCGGTGCAGAGGGACCTGGGGATTCTTATGCATGAAACTCTTTTTGGATTCTTATGCATGAATCCCAAAAAGTTAGTTTGCAGGTGTAGCAGGTAATCAGGAAGGCGAATGGAATGTTGGCCTTCATTGCAAGAGGGATGGAATACAAAAGCAGGTCCTGCTGCAACTGTACAGGGTATTGGTGAGGCCGCACCTGGAGTACTGCGTGCAGTTTTGGTCACCTTACTTAAGGAAGGATATACTAGCTTTGGAGGGGGTACAGAGACGATTCACTAGGCTGATTCCGGAGATGAGGGGGTTACCTTATGATGATAGATTGAGTAGACTGGGTCTTTACTCGTTGGAGTTCAGAAGGATGAGGGGTGATCTTATAGAAACATTTAAAATCATGAAAGGGATAGACAAGATAGAGGCAGAGAGGTTGTTTCCACTGGTCGGGGAGACTAGAATTAGGGGGCACAGCCTCAAAATACAGGGGAGCCAATTTAAAACTGAGTTGAGAAGGAATTTCTTCTCCCAGAGGGTTGTGAATCTGTGGAATTCTCTGCTCAAGGAAGCAGCTGAGGCTAGCTCATTGAATGTGTTCAAGTCACAGATAGATAGATTTTTAACCAATAAGGGAATTAAGGGTTACTGGGAGCAGGCGGGTAAGTGGAGCTGAGTCCACGGCCAGATCAGCCATGATCTTGTTAAATGGCGGAGCAGGCTTGAGGGGCTAGATGGCCTACTCCTGTTTCTAATGCTTATGTTCTTATGTTCTTATGTTCTAAATTTGAAGATCCATTGCAGCTAGCTATGCCCACATTTAGTTTATTATTCCTAGTTGATAATAGATCTGTCTCTTTCTATGCAGTATTTATATCTGTATGTATTCGTGATATTTCAATGGTAGTTCCAACAATAGAAATATTTTGATGTCCTCAAAAAAGAAACCCACAAATCAGATCACAGAAAGCAGATCAAAAAGACGGAGAAAATGAAAAAGAAAAAAATTTATTTTTGATAATGTTTTCATCCATCATGAATTATTTAACATATTTTAAATTTATACAGGAATGAAGATAAAGAAAAACTTTTAAAATGATGAAACCGCACATATTGAAAGGAGAATGACAAACTTCATATAATGAAAAAAGAATATAATAAAATGAAATAAATTCACAGAAATTTTTTTTTAAAATCTACTCTCCCTTACCAATTAAAAACTAAGGGCTGGAATTTTGGCTTGTTGGCTGCCTCTGTTTTCGCCCCAGAGGAGCAGCAATGGCAGCAGTGAGCTCTTCTGGGCGGGTGGCCAGCTTCCAGCACCCGCCGGGGGTTTCAGGGTTGGTTTCAGTGGGGCGGAGCATCACCGCCTGGAAGAGGTGAGCCGGTGTGCAACGCCCCTGGTTGCGACACAGGCTCGATTTTTGGATCCCGCCCGATCCATAGCGCTCCATAGAGCGCTGTGCTGGGACCACCTGTAAAAGCGGGTGGTCCGAGCTATAGCGGCTGCAGTGAGGTAAGTAATGTCTACCTCGGGTAAGTGTGGTTATTTTTTTTTTGCCATTTATGTTGTGGTGGCATGAGTTATTTATTGGGAATGTTTTTGGTGGTTTTCTTTTCAGGTTTTTTTTCTCCCCAGGCCTCTCTCAGTGCTCTGAGGCCGGCTGTTTAGCTCGGGATTTTCACATGCTCAGTCGGCCTAGCGCCCGAAGAGAGGTGTGCAACGCCTTCCTTAGCGCCCCGCCCCACAATCAGGGGCCAGCTGCCAAATATTGCTGACTGAAACTTTACTGCCCTGAAATGAGAAAAGCCGAAAATCCAGCCCTTTGGATTGGAAAACCCGCTTAAATCTTTTCACAAAACCCATAGACTAACTACAATGCCATAAACTGACCAAATATGCACCCACATAAATAGCAGCTTCTGTGTGGGATATCAGGCTAGGTGTATCTGTGACAGGCAAAGTGTTGACACCCTTTAACATCGAAAACTGTCAGAGCGCCACCTACAAGTATACAGGTAATATAATGGGTTTTCTGATTCGAGCAAGATTCATGTGAAAGTTTTGGATGAAACGATTGCCCCATGTAGCAAATTTAATATATAATAGACTGCACAATCTATCATCATCATCATAAGCAGTCCCTCGAAATTGAGGATGACTTGCTTCCACTCTAAAAGTGAGTTCTCAGGTGACTGAACAGTCCAATACGGGAATTACAGTCTCTGTCACAGGTGGGGCAGACAGTCGTTGAAGGAAAGGGTGGTCAGGGAGCCTGTGTTGACGCACACTCCTTCCGCTGTCTACTCTTGGTTTCTGCTTATTCTCGGTGATGGGATTCGAGCTGCTCAGCACCCTCCCAAATGCTCTTCCTCCAGTTTGGGCTATCGTGGGCCAGTGATTCACAGGAGTCAGTGGGGATGTTGCACTTTGTCAAAGAGGCTTTGAAGGTGCCCTTGAAGCGTTTCCACTGTTCACCCAGGACTCACTTGCCGTGTCAAAGCTCCGTGTAGAGCGCTTGCTTTGGGAGTCTCGTGTCGGGCATGCGGATGATGTGGCCCGCCCAATGGAGCTGATCGAGCGTGGTCAGTGCTTCGTTGCTGGGGATGTTGGCCTGAGCGAAAAGACTGACATTGATGCGTCTGTCCTGGCAGCGCTGATGTCTAATAGCATCAGTGGTAACACACTTGGGGGCCGAAATTGCCCTCCACCCCAAATGGGGTGCACGTGCCGTTTTTTAAGTGTTTTCTCCGCCCCAATGGATGTAGCGGAGAATCCAGCGATATTCAGCTCTTTCATTCTGTTTTGTGTCGGGGCAGATGTCGGGTCGGGTGTGGGAGGAAGTGCCGTTGGCTCGGCTGCTGTTCCGAGTCATCAGTGCTGATGACGTTAGCGTGTCGCTGATGATATCAGTGTCCCTCCCCTTCAGTTAAAGTAGAAGGCCTCTGCGAGGTCTGCAGCCACTTTAGTGGCACCCACTAGGCCACCAGGGTGAGTTTCGGCTGGGCCAGTGGCCCGGTACCCAAGAGAGTATGCCAGGCGGCCTATTGGTGGACCAACCAAACCCGTGGCCACCATTGTCGGGCCGACCTCGGAGTCGGCCGACAATTAAAATAAAATGGCGGCTGTGGCAGTGCGTCCTCCCCTTTAAGGGCGGATGCGCCATCCAGCCACAAGAAGCTTCCCGCCGGAGAAAGCTGTCGGGGGCACCGAATGGCGGTCAATCTGCTCCCACGGGGCAATTTCCCATGGGCGGTGGAAAGGGGATCGTCGGCGGTCGGTAAGGGGTCGGCACGCCCCCAATGGGGCGGGAAGTCGGCCGAGGTCCCGTATACCTTTCCAAAAATAAAGGAGGGCAATTTATAAAATAGCAGCCCCTCCGCACCGACCGAGCGGTGAGTCCTTCCCAATCCATGAGGCGGTCACGGCTCTTCTAGAAAGAGTCAATTTCGGCTCCTCCCAATTTGCCTGAACTGGGGGTTTGAGTCCCAGTAACACCTGACAAATAAATCTTAAATGATAGTTAATATAAGTAGCTCTCAGGCTTAAGTACGTACAAGTACA